>NC_133659.1:84386531-84749629 GCF_037893015.1 Macrotis lagotis
CTCTCCCTTAAAACGTAAGCAAATAGCAGAGTGGATTAAAAAATAGAATCCTACAATATGCTGCTTACAAGAAACTCATTTGAAGCAGAGAGATACATATAGAGTAAAGGTAAAAGGTTGGAGCAAAATACATTTTGCTTCAGCTGAAGTAAAAAAAGCAGGGGTAGCAATCCTTATCTCACACAAAGCAGCAGCAAAAATAGATAGCCTTAAAAGAGATAAGGAAGGAAACTATATCCTCCTAAAAGGTACCATAGACAATAAAGTCATTTCATTATTGAATATATATGCACCCAGTGGGACAGCACCCAAATTCTTAGAGGAGAAGTTGAAAGAATTACAGGAAGACATAGACAGCAAAACTCTACTAGTGGGAGACCTAAACCTCCCTCTATCAGATCTAGATAAATCGAATCATAAAATAAACAAGAAAGAAATTAAGGACGTAAATAGATTGTTAGAGAAATTAGATATGGTAGATTTATGGAGGAAACTGAATGGGGATAGAAAGGAACATACCTTTTTCTCTGCAGTACATGGAACTTATACAAAAATTGACCATGTACTAGGACATAAAAACCTAATGATCACCTGCAGAAAGGCAGAAATAGTGAATACATCTTTCTCAGATCAAAATGCAATAAAAGTCATATGCAATACTGGGGCAAGGAGATATAGACCCAGAACAAATTGGAAACTGAATAACCTCATTTTAAACAATCTGTGGACCAAAAATCAAATTACAGAAAGAATTAACCATTTTATCATAGATAATGATAATAAAGAAACAACATACCAAAACCTATGGGATTCATTCAAAGCAACTCTCAGGGGATATATTATAGCTCTAAATGCTTATATGAATAAATTGGAGAAAGAGGAAATCAACCAACTAAACATGCAACTAAAAAAATTAGAGAAAGAACAAATCAAAAATCCCCAATTAAGTACCAAATTAGAAATTCTAAAAATTAAAGGAGAAATTAATAAAATTGAAAGCAAAAAAACTTTTGAATTAATAAATAAAACCAAAAGTTGGTATTATGAAAAAACCAATAAAATTGATAAACCTCTGGTCAATTTGATTAAAAAAAGAAAGAAGAAAACCAAATAGCTAGTATCATAAATGAAAAAGGTGAACTCACCACCAATGAGGAAATTAAAGTAATAATTCGAAATTATTTTGCCCAACTCTATGCCAACAAATATGATAATCTAAGTCAAATGGATGAATATTTAAAAAAATATAAGTTGCCCAGGTTAAAAGAAGAAGAGATTAAATACCTAAACAACCCTATCTCAGAAAAAGAAATTCACCAAGCCATTACTGAACTACCTAAAAAAAATCTCCAAGGCCTGATGGATTCACAAATGAATTCTACCAAACATTTAAGGAACAATTGGTTCCCATCCTATATAAATTCTTTGGAAAAATAGGGAAAGATGGAACTCTGCCTAACTCTTTCTATGAAACAAATATGGTACTGTTACCTAAACCAGGAAGAGTTAAAACAGAGAAAGAAAATCATATACCTATCTCCCTGATAAATATAGATGCAAAAATCCTAAATAAAATCTTAGCAAAATGATTACAAGTCATCCCTAGGATAATACATTATTATCAAGTAGGATTTATTCCAGGAATGCAGTGTTGGTTCAATATTAGGAAAACTGTTAGTATACTTAATTATATCAACAACAAACCTATCAGAAATCATATGACCATATCAATAGATGCTGAAAAAGCTTTTGACAAAATACAGCATCCATTCCTATTAAAAACACTAGAGAGTTTAGGAATAAATGGCCTGTTCCTTAAAATAATTAGCAGTATCTATCTGAAACCATCAACAAGCATTATACTCAATGGGGAGAGGCTAGAGTCATTCCCAATAAGATCAGGGGTGAAACAAGCATGCCCATTATCATCACTACTATTCAATATTGTATTAGAAATGTTAACATCAGCAATTAGAGAAGAAAAAGAAATTAAAGGAATTAGAATTGGGAAGGAAGAGCCAAAACTCTCTCTTTGCAAATGACATGATGCTCTACCTAGAAAATCCGAAGAAATCATCTAAAAAAAACTACTGGAAACAATTAGCAATTTTAGCAGAGTTGTATGTTATAAAACAAACCCTCATAAATCCTCACTTTTCTATATATGTCTAGCAAGAAACAGCAGGAAGAGCTAGAAAGAGAAATCCCATAAAAAAGTAACCTCAGACAATATAAAATATTTGGGAGTCTATTTGCCAAGACACTCTCAAAATCTTTCTGAAAACAATTATAAAACACTTCTCACACAAATTAAATTAGATTTAAATAATTGGGCAAATATCAACTGCTCATGGATAGGTAGAGGTGACAAAATTAAGCTATCTGTTTAGTGCCCTACCCATCAAAATTCCAAAAAATTACTTTGATAAGTTAGAAAAAATTGTAAGTAAATTCATATGGAGAAATAAAAAGTCAAGAATTACCAGGAGCTTAATGAAAAAAAAGTGCAAAAGAAGGTGGCTTAGCCCTACCTGATCTAAAATTATATTATAAATCATCAGTCATCAAAACTGCTTGGTATTGGCTAAGAAATAGAGTGGTGGGCCAGTGGAATAGGCTAGGTGTAAAAGCAGGAGATGAGTATAGTCATCTGCTGTTTGATAAACCCAAAGAGTCTGGCCATTGGGATAAAAACTCCCTCTTTGATAAAAATTGCTGGGATAATTGGAAGTTAGTATTTAAGAAATATAGATTAGACCAACAACTCTCACCCTTTACCAAGATAAGATCCAAATGTTTACAGGACATAGACATAAAAAACAATACT
The DNA here is from genome assembly GCF_037893015.1 of Macrotis lagotis. Lineage (NCBI taxonomy): Eukaryota > Metazoa > Chordata > Mammalia > Peramelemorphia > Peramelidae > Macrotis > Macrotis lagotis. The sequence goes on from NC_133659.1 coordinate 84,389,359, forward strand.
ATAAGCAAATTAGAAGATCAAGGACTAGTCTACCTGTCAGATCTATGGAAAGGGGAGCAGTTTATGACTAAGGAGGAGTTGGAGAACATCACCAAAATCCAATTATATGATTTCAATTACATTAAATTAAAAAGCTTTTGCACAGGTAAAACCAATATAACCAAGATCAAAAGAAATGTAGTAATTTGGGAAACAATCTTTACAGCTAATGATTCTGACAAGGGACTCATTTCTAAAATATACAGAGAACTGAGTCATATTTTTAAAACAAAAAGCCATTCCCCAATTGACAAATGGTCAAAGGATATGCAAAGGCAATTTACAGATGAGGAGATCAAAGCAATCCATAGCCATATGAAAAAAATGCTCTAAATCATTAATTATTAGAGAAATGCAAATTAAAGCTTTTCTGAGGTACCACCTCACACCTCTCAGATTGGCCAATATGTCCAGGAAGGATAATGATCATTGTTGGAAGGGTTTTGGGAAATCTGGGACACTATTACAGTGTTGGTGAAGCTGTGAACTCATCCAACCCTTCTGGAGAGTTATTTGGAACTATGGCCGAAGGGCAACAAAAATGTGCATACCCTTTGACCCAGCAATACCACTACTGGGTCTATACCCTGAAGAGGTGAGCAAAAATGGGTAAAACACTACTTGTACAAAAATATTTATAGCAGCCCTGTTTGTGGTGGGAAAGAATTGGAAATCCAGTAAATGTCTTTCAATTGGTGAATGGCTTAGCAAACTGGTATTTGTATGTCATGGAACACTATTGTTCTATTAGAAACCAGGAGGGATGGGATTTCAGGGAAACCTGGAGGGATTTGCATGAACTGATGCTGAGTGAGATGAGGAGAACTAGAAAAACACCATACACCCTAACAGCAACATGGGAGTGATGTTCAACCTTGAAGGACTTGCTCATTCCATCAGTGCAGCAATCGGGAACAATTTTGGGCTGTCTGCAAAGGAGAGTGCCATCTGTATCCGGATAAGGAGCCTTGGAGTTTGAACAAAGTGCAAGGACTATTCCCTTTAATTAAAACAAAAGAGATATCTTGTTGTCTGATCTTGTTACATCTTTGACTTCTCTTCTTTAAGGATATGATTTCTCTCTCATCACACCCAATTTGGATCAAGGTACAATATGGAAACAAAGTAAAGACTGACAGAGTGCTTTCCATGGGGGAGGGAGGAAGCAAGATTGGGGGAGAAATTGTAAAACTCAAATAATATCTTTAATAAAAATAAATTTGAAAAAGAGAAATATGGAACTATTCCCAAAGATAAATAAATTTGTTCATTCTGTTTGATTCAGCAATTCCAATTCAAGGCCTATATCCAGAAGAAATCATTAAAAAATAGGAAAAGTCTCCAAGTCCCATATGTTTCAAAATATTTATAGCAATTCTTTTGTAGTGGCAAAAAATGGAAATTGAGGGATGCTCATCAATTGGAGAATTGCTAATGAAATTGTGGAACATGAATACTATGGAATACTATTGTTCTATAAGAAACCATAAATGGTCAGACTCTAGAGAAGCATGGAATGGCTTGGGGGATATGATGCTGAGGGAAGTGGGTAGAACCAAGAGAACAATTTACCATATTGTGAAATGATCAACCTTGATGGAAGCAGCTCTTCTCAGCAGTTCAGAGAGCTAGGAAAACTGTATTAGAATGGCTATGGCTAATACTATCACCATCCAGAGGACATAAAACAAAGCAACACAAAATGAAACAAAAAAAAAAAATCAAATAACCTTCAGAACCTGATGAGCACTTTATAGTAATTATCTCTTTCTTTTCCTTTATCCTAATTCCTCCTACCAAAAATACAAACATGTTTATCAAAAATATGTATGTACAATGTTAACCTGACTGTTTGCTACTGAGGGTAGGGTGCTGGGGAAGGGAAGGTTGAGGGAAATTTAGTAACTTAAAAATATTTATATACATATTGAAAAAATAAAAATAAAGTTAAAAAAAGAAATAAAAGTTTCAGGGAGAAAAAGATTAATTATCTGATTCAGTGCTATAATGCAATCCCAGTGTTAACCTCCAATAATGTATTTTTGATTCTATAGGTCATTCCTTCTTTCCACTTGATGGTCTCTTCTTTTCTTCCCAAAGGTATCTATTTCTAGTTATTTTTTCCTCATTTTTAGTACAATAAATGCAATTTAATAAATTATAGAAGGAATTGTACATAACTATGAATTTCTAAAATTTAATCAAATCAGTAATACTCAATTGTATGTCATAGGGAAGCATAAAGGGTTAGGAAGAAAAATAACCATAAGAATGTGCATTTATGCAGAGCTGTTTAATAAATAACTGAAGAAACAATCTTCTTAGTTATTCCTTTCCTGGAAAGGGAGCTTTTACATTTGGGTAATTTAGATCTAATTTAATATAAATTAAATGTGCTTACCTTCATGAAGCTATTGATTAAGAGTTATTAATTGCAATAGTTTTCTATCAAGTTCTAAAATGATTGATGGGAAGACAAGGACTGCAGTTATTGGAGAGGATAAATAAGCATTTAAACGAAGCACACTATGAGGCTAATAATGTCTCTCACACACACACACACACACACACACACACACACACACACACACATAGAACTTTATAATTTACTATAAGTAATTCATAGTATTGACATAGTTGTGACAGAGCTTTGCAGCAACTTATAAAAATTACTTAAATTTTACTTCCAATTATATTAACATTGTGAAGCTGAAAGACCAGAAACTTTGAATTTTTAATCTGGCAATGCAACATAGATTACTAAATCCCTGACCTTTTTTAAAGTCCTTTAGCCTCTTGTCCCTATTTCCACTGGTCTATGAAAAAAGGATAGTTGTACTGTATTATTCACAATGTTCTTCTTTAATTTCTATTTGTGAGAATTAATTATATAAATATATACATTTCTGTTAATATTACAGAAATAAGGTCATAAATTCTGAGTTTAAAAGATCCTTAGGGATGAAAATAAACTTGGACATAGAGGTTGACATTTGAAATCCCATTTCAGTGTTCTTTTTTTTACTTCCACCTAGCTGTCACTAAAGTATTTAGATATATGAATATTGTCACTTGCAGTCATAGCACCCCATCTTTCCCTGTGTGAACATTTCATTTTCTTACACCTGGTGAATTGTTAATTGGCTTATGATATTAAGAAATGAGGCAGGCATACTCAGTTCTTTCACTGTAAAAGAGCACTATGGCAGGAGGAAAAGAAGCACTTTAGTAACCACATAGAGCCAAGGGAAAATAGCACAGAAAGTACAAAGAAAGATGCTACAGAGGTAGGTTGATGGGAGACTGATGGGGTGGTGAGGGAAAGCAGGCAGGATGGGGAAGAATATAGATGTGGAGAAATTCAGAATAACTTATACAGGCAAGGCACAGAGTTGGAAATACTGAACAAGTTGAATGCAAATGAGATGAAAGACTCTTGGGAAATAGGAGTTAAAGTTGAAATAGGATTTTTGAGGGAAACAGACTAATTATCTTTATATTATTAGCCTATTAAAATTTCCAAATTATCTAATTATTTTTAAAACTTAAAAGTTAAAAAAATGAAGTGATTTAAAAATAATCAATAACATTTTGTTTTCTACTGGTCTTAACTGTGAATATGTAGATGTCTGGCATTTACCTGCAATTGCTCTATCATATCCCAAAGGTTCTGACAGAATAGGCAAGATGGGTTCCCCTGATTTAACACATTATCACAATGTGAGTTTTGATTAACAGATGCTATGGTTTGCAAATGATGCTTCAGTGATCTTTGGAATGATTTGTATTTTGTATTGTTTACTCCTTATTAGAAGGGGCAACTAGTTGGTGCAGTGGATAGAGCACCAGCTCTGGAGTCATTTCAAATCTGAGTGCAAATCTGTCCTCAGTCACTTAATTGCCTAGCTGTGTGACCTTGGGTAGGTCACTTAACCCCATTGCCTTAAAATAAAAATAAATAAATAAATGAAGGAATGAAGGAATAAATAAAAAAAAATCTTTATTAGAAGGTGAGAAATGGTGGTCAGAGGGAACCTGAATAAGATTGATTTTAATACACCTGGCATGGTTGCCTTTTTAGATTTCTGCCTTTTTATGGACATTTATCATTTTCCAAGTTCCATTTCATTAGTCAATTTTTTTTTTCCTGAATCTTACTCGGGTTCTTCTAGATAAAAAGTGATCTATCCTTCCTACAAGATCTGAAGATAGAATTTTTGCACACCTATACATACATACAGATAGATAGATAGATGATATAGATATAATCTTATTTTTTAAATACCTACTCATGTTCACTTTTCCAATTTCCTTGAGAACAATTATTTATCTCAATTATCATTCTATCCACAATTAGAATCATTTGGCAATTTGTACTTAGTAGAAGTTTAATGAACATTTGCTTTATTTTTGAAGAAATCTTTCATTTTCAGATGTGCATTCTTTCTTTTCCATTCTCTTCTACTCTACCATTAAGAAAGTGAGAAAGATAAGCACATAAGTCAAGCAAAACAAATTCCACCCAAAACATAAAGAAATGGAGAGGCAAGATATATGGCAGAAGGCAATAGGAGTGTTTTTACCCATGTTTCCATCTTAAATAATAAAAGGCTACCATAAGTCCCTTAAAATTAATGCTTTGATTGATCCACTGAAGATGAAATACATAACACTATGGGGGGGGGGGATTTTTGTGTAATTGATTGATGCTCTTGAAGCCCCCTGCTGGCAACTAGGATTGCTATTTTAAAGTATGAGAGGAAAGCCAAAATGAGTTTATATAGAAATAATGCAGAATAACTTATTTTCTTCTTAACTTTTTTGAAAGCATGTGAAGGAAAAGATACAATACATAAGGAAAAATACAAAAATACATCAATTTCTATTTTTCAGGGGATATCTAGTGTTTCTATTTGCTTTTGCTACCGATATTTTCATTTATTAATATGTTAATTATTTTTTAGTTAATGTATTATTTTTCATCATTTCTTAAAAGATCAGGCACCTTTTAGGAGAAGGAACTAAGAAAAGATATTTAAATATGGATAGTGCACAGTATGGAGAAGAGAGCAACAGTGTTCCAATGAAAAATGGTGAATAAATTTTAACAAGAAACAAGATTGACTAATATGAAGAAAAATGGTGGAGCAAAAGGAAGTATAGTGGCTCTAATGTAAGGAAAGAGAAATTTCAATTTTCCTGGTTCTAAGAAAAGATTAGAAGTAGCTTTATTGTAATGAATATGGGAATAAATATTGATAATAGATAATATAGTCAGCAACTGGAGACATAAGTTTCAACAAAATAAATCAATCTCAACAAATAAAGTTATAGAGAGATTATTTTTCTTTTGCAAAATTATTCCCAGGGTGGCTAGGTAGTGCAGTAGCTACAGCACCGACCCTGGAGTCAGGAGTATCTGAGTTCAAATCTGGCCTCAGACACTTAGTAATTACCTAACTGTGTGGCCTTGGGCAAGCCACTTAACCCCATTTGCCTTGCAAAGACACCCTAAAAAAATTCCCAATCTTCAGTTCTCTTATTTTAAATTTAATTCTACCATAATGAAGGTGGTAATTTAGCGTACATATTAATGGAATTGATTCTGTTTAGAATTCAAAAATAAGTTTGATGTAAAGACAGACTCTAGAATATTTTGCAATTAGGAAGATGATAGAGGAAACAATATTTTGCTTTGTTTTAGAAAAGATTTAGAAAAGGTAAATTCAATGATATAAAGTATGTATACTATTAATTATTACTTATTCTAATTCCCTGTGTAGATTCCTATATTTTCCCTGTGTGTGCATATCAGAAATCAAAAGTTCAAAATTATTATTTGGTAATGTAGTGGGAAGGTTTGCTTGGATGTTTCAGATTTTCTTATATTCATGGATTATCTATTTGTAACCATGGGAAATGCAGAGATTTCCCTGTGGGTACAAAAACCAATAATCAAAATAGGCAGAGGGTACTGGTAAAAAGAAGGTAAAGTGAAAAACAAGGACAAGACATAATCAGCAACATGAGATTAATACCAATCAAGACAACAGGGACTAACGACAGAAATTGGGGTAAAAAGAATCACCCACATTATGTTTCCTGTTCTAAGAATCAATGTCCTTTATAAGAAGATGCTTAGAGAATAAAGAAATAAAGAGTAAACCAATTTTGACAAGAGCTTAGATGGATTGGGAAGCTTAAATTGTTATTGTTGTTATTCCTTTCTATTCATTTTATTAAATTTAAAAAAAAGGATCAAGGACATCACAGGTGATTTCTTGACTTGTCTTTGAATTGTATTTAAGTGAGTCAAAGTTAATGCATAATCGTCAGCTTTACTCTTTCTTCCAGAGTTATTGAAGTCCAGTTACAGGACAAAAATAAATTAATGGTACTGGTCTAATTTGTATTGGATAACCTTAGCATATTTATGCATGACCAAGTTCCAAGCACTTTACAAATACTTGCCTTAACTGTATTCATGACCAAAAGAAAAAATCTGTTCTCATTGCCTCCATCATATTTAGAGAAATCTTAATATACTTGGGGCACATGCATCTCTAACACATTTATGTATTTGAACTGAATGTTTGATATCCTCATACTGGTTGGTCTACTGTGACAGATTTACTTGTATGTGATGAGTATTACACAGTTTCTTGAAACCAAAGGTGAGAATTAGGTGACAGTTGGACACCAAAGATGAATAATCCTGAAAAGCACTAAGCAAGATCTCAGACCAAGAAATGCTAGCCATCCATTAGCACCCTTTATAACTAAAAGGAATCAAATTTCTTCAAGAGGAAAAAAAATCAGATAATAGTCCTGTTCTACTTGCCAAATTCATTTGGTTTTTAATTATCATGAAATGAGCACTTTGGATGTGTAGTCATATAACTCTCCATATATCTCAAGGATACAAATCACATGTGTGCACATACACATCCAATCATATGCACTGCATGCATTACTAGACAAAGATTGCAATGTAAAATAGACAATAGGATTTTAGAGTAAAAGAAGGCATTCTCTTAAGTTCTCCCAAATTACCTCTACCTTAAAACAAATTCCTAAGTAATAGAACCCACAAAAAAGATGCAAAAACATTTTCCAGACCAAGAAAACTTAGAAAGCAAGCCTTAATAAAAATATCTTTCATACTAGTGTGAGAGTAGAGTTCAGCCCTGAAACAACTACTTTAGTCATTTCCAGAGTTCTCAGTCTACAGATGATAAAGGAATCAAATGTAAAAATAACTGACCATAAGAAGAATATGGAAGTCCCTTTCTTGTCACTGAGAGCAGGGCTCTTACGTTTTCCATTCTTTGATAGAGGTCACAATCCTGGATTTCTGTCCAATTTTGAGGAGTCCTAGGACACCATAGCTTGTGTCCAAAGAGAAGTAAGGACTATGGCCATAGTTTGAGGGCAGAAGAAAGTGCTTGTGGTCACCCATAGACAAATGTACAGGTCAGAAAAGTAGAAAACTCAGCTCTATTTAAATAATACCATCCTGAAAGAACTGAATTCTTAAAGATCTTCAGAACTAGTCATACAAAAAAATCAAAATCTTGGGATTATATACTCTGTTGCTCAAATTGGTGCAAGCAATTACCAAAATATATCCTAACTATCGATACTTCATAAGGGGACAGGAGAAATTAAAATATAAACTAAGAAGAAAACAAAAAAGTAAAATGACTCATCTAAAGATTCAAAGAAAAATGTGAATTGGTCTCAGATTCTCAGGGAGTTTCTTGGAAGAAACCAAAAAGTGTTTTTAAAATGAGATAAGAGGACAGAGCCAAGATGGCAACAGGTAGAAGAGTCTCTCTTAGGTGTTCTCTCTCAAAACTTATAAAATAAGGACTTTAACTAAATTTTCAAGAAACAGAACACACAGAGGGATCCAGTGAAACAATTCTCCAGCCCAAGGTGATCTGGAAAACAGTGGATAGGCTCCACTCCATGGGGTTGGAGAGTCAACCACAAGAACAAAGGAACATCAGCCTCCAGGAGGCAGTCCCATGGCACCTGGGAGCAACAGCTCATGGTAGTGGGCACAGTTTCCTGACCTACACCCTGGGGATCACTGGGCACAACTTAGAAGATCAGTGGGGGGGGGGGCTCTGCCAGAGGGAGCATATGAAGCCCATACCTCAGGATACTCAGCAAGCAGCTTGGTAAGGCGGCCCAGATCCAGAAACTGGAAGCAGGCAGAGTGGGTAAGCAGGGCCCCAGAGGCAACTCTGCCTTGAATGCTCAGCATAGGTAGGGAAGTGGAAAAAGACTACCAAGCTCTGTCCTCTGTACCTGGAACAGGACTCGGGGGCTCTCACCATATTCAGATTTTGATCACAGTCTAGACTCCCCATAAAACAGCAGGTCCCCCCACCTCAGTCCTGTGGCAGAGGGGGTGCCCTTGTGGTCATTCACAGACCAGGAAGGAAGACAAAGCTTCACACACTGAGATCTTTGTGGGGGGTGTCCCAATAATACTCAAAAGCTAAGGAAGCACCCCAAAACCAGGCACAGGCTGGAGAAATGAGTAAACAGAGAAAAAAAGAGGAATACCATTGAGAAATACATTGTCTATGATCCCAAGAAGGATCAAAATACTCAAACTTAAGATGAGGAAGTACAAGCTCCCGCATCTAAAGACAGCAAAAAAAACAGAAATTGGGATCAGCCTATGACAGAGCTCAAAAAATATTTTGAAACTCAAGTGAGGGAGATAGAAGAAAAATTAGGAAAGGAAATGAGAGAGATGCAGGAAAAACATGAAAAAGAAGTCAGCAACTTAGTAAGGAGATACAAAAAAATGCTGAAGAAAATAAAATGTTAAAAAACAACATAGGTCAAATGGATAAAACAGTTCAAAAAGTTATTGAGGAGAAGAATGCTTTAAAAAGCAGAATTGGCCAGATGGAAAAATAAATAAGAAAGCTCTCTGAGGAAAACAAATCCTTCAGATGTAGAATGGATCTGAGTGAAACTGCTAACTTTACAAGAAATCAAGACACAATACTTCAAAATCAAAAGAATGAAAAATTGAAGGAAATGGGAAACATCTCATTGAAAAAACAACTGATCTGGAAAACATATTCAGGAAAGATAATTTAAAAATTATTGGGATACCTGGAAGTCATAATCAGGAAAAGAGCCTTGACATCATTTTTAAAGAATCCATACAGGAAAATTGCCCAGATATCCTAGAAGCAGAGGGCAGAATAGAAATTGAGAAAATCCACTGATCTCCCCAAGAAAGAAATCCCAAAAAAACAACCCCAAGGAATATTATAGCTAAGTTCCAGAACTCCCAAGTCAAAGAGAAAATATTACAAGCAGCCAGAAGGACACAATTCAAATATCATGGAGCTTCTGTTAGGATCACACAGGACTTAGCAGCAACTACATTAAAGGCTCATAGGGCTTGGAATATAATATTCCAGAAGACAAAAGAGCTTGGAATGCAACCAAGAATCAACTACCCAGCAAAACTGAATGTCCTCTTCCAGGGAAAAAAGATGGACTTTCAATGAACCAGTGGAATTTCAAATGTTCCTGTTGAAATGGCCAGAGCTGAACAGAAAATTTGATCTTCAAATACAGGACTCAGGTGAATCATAGAGAGTGGAGGAGAAGGGGAAAAATATGAGGGACTTTATGATGATGCACTACATGTATTCTTGCATAGAAAAATGGTACTGATAATACTCAAGAAAAACTTCTCATTTAATAGAGCAGGTAGAAGGAACCTTTATAGATGAAGCACAGGAGACAGCTGAATTTGAAGATATAATATATTGTAAGAGTGGAATCCATGGCTAAAAGAGAAATATAAAGGGAGTAAGTGAAAGCAGAGGTGGAGAGGTGGAATAGGCTAAGATATTTCGTATAAGAAAATTTTTTTTATTATAATTAACTATTGCAATGATATGGAGGGGGGTAAGTCAAGGAGGAGTAAGGGAGCCTTCTTTCTCATCAGAGGTGGCTCAGAAAGGAAACAGCAGATATATATATATATATATATATATATATATATATACACACACACACACACACACACACACACACACACACACACACTCAATGGGTTATAGACATCTAGAGTAAGAAGGAGAGAAGGGAGGGCCATCACGAAGGGGCTGATATGAGTGATGGAGGAGAATGTGAACCATGGGGAAGAATTGTCAGCTATAACATATTTTCTTTTTTACTTCTTCCAAGGGGCTGGGATTTGATGGCCTGTCCAGGACCACAGGGCTGGGTGGTTGCTGGGCCTAAGGGGTGGTATGTGGGATTGGGGTCTCTTGGCCTCAGGGCCAGTGATATTTAGGAAGAAGGACAGAGTGAAAAGAGAGAGAAAATATTGTATATAGTTGTGGGGAAGTACGACTGGAAGGAGTTGCCATCAACAAATGGCAATGGTGGAAAAATATGAAAGTAGCTTTTGTGATGAACTTATCATAAAGAAAGTTATCCACCTGCTACAGAGAGGGAGGTGTTCAAACATAGACTGAAGAATATTTATTATTATTATCATCATTTTTAATATTATTGTTGTTATCATCATCATCATCATTATAATTGTTATTATCATTATTATTGTTGGGGGTTTGCAGGGCAGATAGGGTTGGGTGACTTGCTTGGGGCCACACAGCTGAAGGATTGTTGGGTGTCTGAGGTGGGATTTGGACCTGGGTCCTCTGGGTTCCAGGGCAAGTGCTCTGACCTCTATTACCTGGCTGCCCCTATCATTATTATTATTATTATTATTATTATTATTATTATTTATTTTTATCTTATTTTTTTGCAGGGCAATGGGGTTGGGATGGCTTGCCCAGGGTCACACAACTGGGTGATTATTGGGTGTCTGTGGAGAGATTTGGATAGGGGTACTCTTGGCTCCTGGGTCGGTGCTCTATTCACTGCACAACCTGGCTGCCATTATTTATTATTATTATTATTTAAATTTTTCTCTTTACTTTATTGCTCATGAGGATCTATATTTTTTGTAGGGGAGGGGGTATTATGTTTATTCTTTAACAAGAACATTTTATCAGTGTATAAAATAACATCATTTGTACAAAAATAAAAACAAACAAGCAAGCAAATAGATAGATAGATAAGTAGATAAGTAGCTAAATAAATAAATAAATAAAAGTAAAATTAGATAAGAGGTAGAGAAAAATTGTGGAGAGAAATGAGAGTGTTACAAGAAAATCAAGAACAATTTCAAGATCTTAGTAATGGAGGCAGAATAAAACTGAAGAAAATTATATTTAAAAAACAAAATAGGCAGGGGGCATCTAGGTGGCACAATGGACAGAGCACCCATCTGGGAGTCAGGAGAAGCTTAGTTCAAATCTGATCTCAAACACTTAATACTTATTTAGTTGTGTGACCATAGGCAAATCACTTAACCCTTGTAAAAACTCAAATGAAAGAAACAAAAAAAAATAGACCAAAATGAAAAAAATGCTCAAAAATTCACTTAAGACAATTATTCTTTTTTAAAAATCATAATTGGTCAATTGAAAAAAGAGAAAATAAATGACTGAAAAGTGCAATGAAATTCTTAAAAAAAAAAAGAATTAGCCAAATGAAAAAAGGAGGTTTTAGAACTCACTGCATAAAGAATCTTTAAAATTTAGTATTAGATGGAAGTTAATGATTTCATGAGACATCAGAAGCAATGAAACAAAATAAAAAATGCCAAAAAAAGTGAAATAGTTCAAAAAAGAACTAACTTGAACAAACAAATTGAAGACAGATAATTTAAGATTTTTTGGACTACCTGAAAGCCATGACCAAAAAATAAATGTAGACATATTTTAAGAATTTATCAAAGAAAACTTTCTTAATTTGATAGAACCAGAGGATAAAAATAGAAACTGAAAGAATTCACTTATCACCTCCTGAAAGACATAGCAAGATGAAAACTCCCTAGATTTTAACTGTGATATTCAATAGTTCTAGATCAAGGAGAAAATGTTGTAAGTAGTCAGAAATAAGCAATTCAATCATTGTGAAGCTACAAAAAAAAAGAATTACACAAAATTTATTAGCTTTCATATTAAAAGGGGAAATGCATTAGCATAGGCAAAATCACTTTCTTAGCAAAACTGAAAATAATCCTTAAGGAAAAACATGCATATTCAATGAAAATGGAGGACTTTTAAGCACTCCTGATGAAAATAACAGAAATGAAAAGAAAATTTGAATTTTAAATACAAAATTCAAGAGAAGTATGAAGAGGAAAACAGGAAAGAGATGTCACAAAGAAATCAATTAGGTAGGGTTGTAGTCAAGGTCGGGGAGTGGAGGCAGGGACTCCCAAAAGGTTTCCCCCAGATCACTCAAAATGGTCTTTAAATTATGACTCTAACCAAATTCTAGAGTGGCAGAATCCATAGAAAGAATGAATGAAACAATTTTCCATTCCAAGACAATTTGAAAGATCTGTGGGAAGGATCTGTTACACCAGGGTTTGGAAAGGCCTCAGCACAACCTGGGACATGCCACTCGCAAAAGCAAACTGACTCCAGTCACCCAATAACAGCCTGCTGGGGGCTTAGGTTTCCAGACCTCTCAACCCAGGGATTTCCAAGGACAATTTGGAAGATCAGCAGGAAAACTCTGCCACACCAGAGTGAGTACTGAGACTAGGCCAGAACAGCCTCAGTGTAGACCCATCCTCGAGGCCCAGGAGAAGGCCTAGGGAGTCATGGAGTAGCTATTTCCAGAGCACCTAGGCCACAGAAGGTAAAAGGGTCATAGGTGACTGCAAAGGTGTCTCCCTTCTCCCTGGGACAGGACTCTGCTGATTTTCCCATACTCAGATCCAGGTTGCATTTAGGGTCCCCATACTGCCATAGCATAGCAGGGATACTCCTCAAAGGTCTAGGACAGAGGGGAGTGCTTGTGGTCATCCACAGTCCAGAGCACAGAGCACAGGGGAGCCTCTCATAAGAATTTGAAGCAATTAAGGTCTTTGAGTAGTGTCCCTAAAAATAGTTGTTAAACCCATCAGAAACTTGGAAAAGTGCATCCTATACCCTGAAAGTTGAGTCTCACCTGAAAAACAAAAGAGATAAAATCAAGACACAGGGTGGGAAAATGAGCAAACAATAGAAAAAAAAATCTGAACTTAATTACTTTGGTCCTATGGAGGATAGAAAACTCAGAAGATGGCAAAGTCAAAGTTTCTGTATCCAAAGTCTCCAAGACAAATAGGAATTGATCTCAGGCTATGGAAGAGCTCAAAAAGATTTTTAAAATAAGTAAGGTAAGAAGAAGAAAAATTGGGAAAAGAAATGAGTGATGTGGGAAAAATCATGAAAACCAAATCAACAGCTTGGTTAAGGAAAAACAAAAACAACAAAAAAACTGAAGAAAATAATCTCTTAAAAACCTGTTTCTGTCAAATGGAGAAAGGAAATCAAAAGGTCAAAGTGGAGAAGAATGCCCTAATAAACAAAATTGACTAGCTATAAAAGGAGCTACAAATGCTCCCTAAAGAAAAATAATTCCTTAAAATATTAGAATTAAGGTAAGGAGATGGCATTGTAGGCAAGCAAGAACAATTAGAAAAAGAAAATTAAAAGAATGAAAAATTAGAAGAAAAATGTGAAATATCTTAATTAGAAAAATAACTGGCCTGTGAAACAAATCCAGAAGAGATAATTTAAAAATTACTAGGCTATCCAAAAGTCATGACCAGGAAAAGAGAGTAGACATTGTGCTTAAAGAAATTCTCCTAGACTTCTTTACAAGATGGTGGAGAGAAACCAGCATTATCTTATGCCCTCCAGGCATTCCTCTGAATTAACATGAACCAAGCCTCTTAAAAGAATTTGGATCCACAGAACACAGAAAAGAACCTAGGAGAACATCTACCAACAAGGTATATCCCAGGGGACATGGATGAGCCAGGGACAGAGAATAGAGAGCCAGCGCAGGCGCAATGGGGTGAGGCCTGGGGACTAACATGAAAATAGCCATGGAGGTGTTTGCTGTGTGCACAGCAACAGGGAGAATTCCAGTGCCACAGCTAGACATCAATCTGCTCCATTCAGTTGCTCTGGAAGACCAGGGCCTTAGGCCCCATGTTTTCATCTATATTCATCTCCATATCTCTTTTGTACCTAGTATATTTCACTGATCCACCACTCCGTTTTATCATCAGTCATCAAGTTGATGACTGATACTATATAATATAATTTTAGATCTGGTAATGCTACGTCACCTATTTTGTACTCTTTTCCATTAAAATCTTGATATTCTTAACTTTTTATTTCTCTGTGTGAATTTAGTTACAATTTTTTCTAGCTATCTATTTTTGAAAACATTTTACATTTGCCCAATTCTGTCTTGGGGTGGGGGAATTATTTTCTTTTTGCTGTTGTCCAATTGAATTTTTTGTTTTTCTTGTTGCAAGATGATAATTTTCTCTTACAAAGTGTTAATTTTCCTCCTTTGCTTCTTTTCCCAATTTTTTGATTTGATTTTTAAACTCCTTCCTGATCCTTTCTTAGGAGTCTTTCTGGACTGGAAACCAATTCATATTCTCCTCTGAAGTTCTAGTTCTTTCTGAGTTAAGATCCTTCTTTTTGAGGTAGCATTCAATAGACCCTGCTTTCCTCTTGTCTTTCTTCATCAACTGCTCATGAATAAGCCAAGCTAATATAATAAAAATGACAATTCTACCTAAATTAAATTGCTTATTTAATGCCATTCCAATCAAACTTCCAAAAAATGACTTTAATGATCTAGAAAAAATTGTAACTAAATTCACACAGAGAAACAAAAAGTTAAGAATATCAAGATTTTAATGGAAAAGAGTACAAAAGCAGGTGACGTAGCATTACCAGATCTAAAATTATATTATAAAGTATCAGTCATCAACTTGATGACTGATGATAAAACGGAGTGGCGGATCAGTGAAATATACTAGGTACAAAAGAGACAGATGGAGATGAATATAGTATTCTGCTGTTTGATAAACCCCAAAAGTAAAGCTTCTGGGATAGGAACTCATTCTTTGATAAAAAAAAAACTATTTGAAAAAATTGGAAGAAAGACCCTATACCAAGATAACATCAAAATGAGTGCAGGATTTAGACATAAAAGTAAACTAGGAGAATAAGTAACAATTCATGATTAATGAAGAGTTAGTGAACATCATTAAAAAACAAAATGGATTATGTTGATTACATTAAATTAAAAAGCTTTTGCACAAACAAAACCAGTGTAACAATGATCAAAAGAAATGTATTAAATTGGGAAACATTTTCTACAACTGATGTTTCTGACAAAGGACTCATTTCTAAAATATATAGAGAACTGATTCAAATTTATAAAAAACCAAGCCATTCCCCAGTTGACAAATGGTCAAAGGACATGCAAAGGCAATTTCTAGATGAGGAAATAAAACTATCCAAAGACATATGAAAAATTGCTCTTAATCATTACTGATTAGAAAAATGTAAATTAAAACATCTCTGAGGTACCACCTCACATCTCTCAGATTGGTCAATAGCGCCAGAAGGGGCATTGATCAATGTAGGAAGGGATGTGGGAAATCTGGAACACTAAACATTGTTGGTTGAGCTGTGAACTTACCCAACCTTCCTGTAGAGAAATCTGGAATTATACTCAAAGGGCAATAAAAACCATGCATACCCTTTTATTTAACAATACTGGATATATCCAGAAGAGATCATGAAAAAGGGTAAAAATTTCACTTGTACAAAATTATTCCTAGCAGCTTGCCTGTGGTGACAAACAATTGAAAATCAATTGTATGTTCATCAACTGGGTAATGTCTAAACAAATTATGGTAATATATATATATATATATATATATATATATGTATATATATATATATATATATATATATACGTGTGTGTGTGTGTGTGTGTGTGTGATGGAACACTATTGCATGAATTGATGCTGAGTGAGATGAGCAGAACAAGATGAACATTATACACCTTACAACAACATGGGGGTGATGGTGAACCTTAATGGAGTTACTCATTTCATCAGCACAATAATCGGGGCAATTTTAGGGCATCTGATGGAGAATACCATTGTTATCAGAGAAAGAACTGTGGAGTTTAAACAAAGCAAAAAGATTCTTACCTTCAATTAAAAAAAAAGATTTTGTCTTATCTACCACTTAATTTTGCTATCACTAATATTTTACTTTTTCCTCAAGGACATGTTTTTTTCCTCTCAACATATTCTCTTTTGATTGCTGTATATCATGGAAACAATGTAAAAATTAATATATTGCCTTCTGTTGAAGGAGGAGGGAGGGAGAGGGAAAATTATAAAATTCAAAACTTTACAAAACTGATAGGTAGAAAGTTCTATTGTATATAATTGGAAAACAAAAATATTTATATTAAATTCTATAGCATAATTGTCCTAATATCACAGAAGTAGAGGGTAAAATAGAAATTGAGGAAATCTACCAATCACTTCCTGAAAGAGATACCCCCCCAAAAAAAATTTCCTAGAACATTACAGTCAAATTCCAGAACCCCCAAGTCAAGGAGAAAATATTACAAGCAGACAAAAAGAAATAATTCAAATATTCTGAAACTAATCAGTATTTCACAGGATTTAGCATCATCTACAATAAAGACTTATAGGGCTTGGCATATGATATTCCAGAAGGGAAAAGAGCTTGGATTACAACCAAGAATCAACTACCCAGCAAAACCAAACACAGTCTTTCAGGGGGAAATGTGGACATTCAATGAAAATGGGAACTTTCAGACCTTCCTGTTGAAACTAACAAAGTTGAACAGAAAGTTTGATTTTCAAATACAGGACTTGGGTGAAGTATAGAGGGGGTAGACAGGAAGGGCAAATTATGAGGGATTTAATGATGTTGAACCTCTTTTATTCCTGCATGGGAAGATGATACTGACAACTCATATGAATCCTCTCATTTCTTAGGAAACTTAGAAGGAGCATATGTAGACAAGGCATGGAAGAATGCTGAATATGAAGGTAAAATACATTTAAAAGTTGGCGTTAATGGGGGAGAAAGGAATATACTGGGAGAAAAGGAAAGGAGAGGTAGAATGGACTAAGCTATTTCACATAAAAGATTCAAGAAAAAAAAACTTTTGCAATGAAGTTGGAAGGGGGGAAGGTGAGGGGGAATGAGTGAAAATTCATTTCCCTCAAAATTGGCTCAAAGAAGAAACAACACTTAATAGGGTGTGGAAATCTATCTTATGGGGGGGGGGGGAGGAGAGGAAAGAGATGAGAGAAAGGGATCCAGGGGAGGGACAGGTTATAGGTGATAGAAAAGAGGGAAGATCATGGGAGAGGGTAGTGAGATACAACACACTTCTGAAAAGGGATAGCATGAAAGGAGAGAGAGAGAGAACAGAATAAATGGGAGTGGGGAGGACTAGAATGGAGGGAAATACAGCTAGCAATAGCATCTGTGGGAAAAATATTGAAGTTACTTCTCTGATGGACTTACAATAAAGAATGAGACTGATTCCAAAGACAGAGCTGATGTATTCTGAATACAGACTGGAGTACACTTTTTTCCTCTTTATTTTTCTTGTGGGTTTTCTATCTTTTGAGGGGAAGAGGGTATTAGGTTTACTTTTATAGCAAGATTATTATAGTAATATGAAAAGAAATAAAGAAAATTTTAAAAAATCAATAACATAAAAGTATTTAGACTTTGACATGGGAATATGATGTTTTTAGCTCCTCAGACCTTTCTTTTTTTATTTTTAGGGCATTTGGAAGGAGTATGCATAAGCAAAGGGAACTAGGGTGAGCTTAAAATGACAGGATGGTATCTAAAAAATAAAATTAAAGGATACGTAAAAAGAATTTAATGAGAGAAAGGAGAAGCAGAGGTAGAATATAGTAAATTATATTACATCAAAGAGAAACAAACAAGTTTGTTTACAGTGAAGGGAAAAATAGAAGTGATGAGTCGTAGTACTTGAAATTTTTCTCTTCACAATTTGCTCTGTGGAAGAATATCACATACTCAGTCTTGTCTAGAAATCTATCTTACTTTACAGAAGGGAAGAAGTGGAAAGTGGTAAGAGAAGGTGGAGTCTTGACAAAAAAGAAGGCAGATTGGATTGGGCAGTCAGAGAAAATATACTTTTGAGAAAGGACAGAGTGAAAGGAGAATGAGAATGGAATAAGCAGGGGGAAATAGGTTGGAGGAAAATACAGATATTAATCATGATTTTGAAAGATGTTTTACAATAAATATCTCTGATGAAGGCCTCATTTCTCATAATATATATATATATATATATATATATATATATATATATATGTCTCTGTGGGGGGGCACAATGGTCAATTTCCTCATATATATGTGTGTGTGTATGTCAAATTGGTTAGTTTCTCATATGTTTGAGTTTATATAAAATATGGATAATTATATGTCTATCCCCACATTTTGAGAGAGTCAGAGAGTTGAGTCAAACTGATAAATTCAAGAGCCACTCTCTAACTGATAAATGGTCCAAATATCAATTATTCTAATTCATCATTTATTAGTTATTCAAACTAAAACCAGAATGATAAATGAAGGACTTTTTGAAATTGTTTATTATTTCATGGTTTAAGGAGGGAGAGGGATGATTTGCAACTCCAATTTTTATTATCTTTTTTATATTCTTTGTTTAAATTAGTATTTTTACACAATGATAAGGAAAGATAAAGTTGCAATTATTGTACTGTCTGAAAGCCATGATCAGAGAGATAGAAAGAAAGAAAGAAAGAAAGAAAGAAAGAAAGAAAGAAAGAAAGAAAGAAGGAAGGAAGGAAGGAAGGAAGGAAGGAAGGAAGGAAGGAAGGAAGGAAGGAAGGAAGGAAGGAAGGAGAGAGAGAGAGAGAGAGAAAGAAAGAAAGAAAGAAAGAAAGAAAGAAAGAAAGAAAGAAAGCAAGCAAGCAAGCCTGGACAGCATCTTTCAGGAAATTATCAAGAAAACCTGCCCTGATATACTAGAACCAAATGACAAGTCAGAAAATAAAAACAATTCAATTATAATCACCTGAAAGAGAAACCTAAATGAAAAATTTCAGAAGCAGCAAAGCTAAATTCCAGAGCTCACAAATCAAAAGAGAGAAAAAGATACCTTAAAGAAGCCCAAAAGACACAATTCAAATATTGTGGAGCTAATAATCAGGATTACCCAAGATTTATTAGCTTCACATTAAATAATAGAAGACTTGGGATTTGATATACTGGAAGGCAAAGGAGTTTGGATTACAACAAAAAATCAATTACCCAGCAAAACTGACTATAATCTTTCAGGGAAAAAATAGAGATTTAACAATATTGAATATTTTCAAATATTCCTAATTAAAAGACCAGCAATGAATAAAACTCAATCCTTAAAATACAACATATAAAGGAAGCATAAAAAGATAAAAAAGAAACAAAAAAGAAAAACCCTGAGATTCAATAAACTTAAACTGTTCCTATATCTATTTGCAGAAAAATATTTGTATCTCTTAAGAAATTATTATGATGAAAGCAACTAGAAGGAGTATAAATAGACACAAGGTGTAAACACAAGATGACTGTGTTAGGATGATACTCCAAAAAGCAAACTAAATAGGTGAGAAAGAAAATTGCACTTAAAGAAGTAGAGGGAGATTGAAAGGGGTAAATTATTACAAAAAAAAAGGGTATGGAAAAGCTATTATAATGGAGGAAAAGATAGGAGATAATGTGACAAAAACAAAACCAAAAACCAAACCATGATCTCATCAAAATTGGCACAACAAAGGAATGACACACATATTTAACTGGATACACAAATACATTTGACTGTAAAAGGAAATAAAAAGATGAGGATAGTAGAAGAGGGAGACTGATAGAAGGGAGGATGAGTTTAGAGAGAGAGAGAGGAATAAATAAAAGAAAAATAGCATGAAGGAAGGAAAGTACAAAGTTATAACTAAAAATTTGAATGGACTTGAACTTATCAATAAATGATCTCAGTAATAAAAAATAATGGAATGTATTAAAAATCAGAATCCTACAATGTTCTTCACAAGAAATACATATGAAATAGAGGCACATAGGAAAAAGGTAAGAGGTTGGAGCAGAATCTATTATATTTCAGCTGAAGCAAAGAGAGGGGAGATAGCAATCACAATCTCTGAAAAGGCAAAAGTAGAAATAGAACTAAAATAGATCAAGTAGAAAACTGCCTTCCCTTAACATACCATAGACAATGAATAGCAATATTAAACATATACTAATCAATTAGTGCACCATTTAAATTTTGAAGAATTTATTATCATTTTTATATTCTTTGTTTTAATTAGTATTTTTACCAGTTCCAAGGAAAGATAAAATTACAATTGTTTTATTGTCTGAAAGCTATAATAATCAAGAAGGAAAGAAAGAAAGAAAGAAAGCCTGAACAACATTTTTCTAGAAATCATCAAGAATAGTTTCCCTGATATATTAGAATGAGATGACAAAACAGAAAATAAAATAATTCAATGGTCACCACCTGAAAGAGATAATAAATAATTAAATAAATAAGCAAATTCTAAATAAAAAGCAAACTCTCAAATAAATCCTAAATTAAAAAATGAGTGTACAAATTCTAAATAAAGAACAAATCCTAGAAACAATAAATGATTTCATTAAAGAAAATGACAACAACTGGACAGCATACCAGAATTTATGGGATGCAATCAAAGTGGTACTTAGGGAGAAATTTATATCATTAATTACTTATATCAATAAATCTATGAAAGAATAGATCAATTGGCGGATAGGTGGCATAGTGGATAAAGCACTGGCCCTGAAGTCAGGAGTACCTGGGTTCAAATCTGGTCTCAGACACTTAATAATTACCTAGCTATGGGGCCTTGGGCAAGCCACTTAACTCCATTTGCCTTGCAAAAAACCTAAAAAAAAAGAATAGATCAATGAATTAAACATGCAAAAAACCTAAAAAAAAGAGCAAATTTTAAATCCTTACACTCCAAATTAAAAATTCTGAAACTCAAAAGAGATACAAATAAAATTGAAAATAAGAAAATAATTGACTTAATAAATAAAACTAGAAGCTGATTTTATGAATAAAATAATGAATTAGATAAATGAATTAGTTAAAATTATTTTTGAAAGTAAGGAAGAAAAGGAAATTAAAAATCAAAACTAAACAGGGTGGATTCACCACCAATGAAGAGGAAAATAAGAAATTTGGGGCATTATTTTCTCCAATTATAGGTCAATAAATTAGACAATCTAAATGAAATTGATGAATATATCCAAAACAAATGACTCACCCAAAATTGACAGAAGAAATAAAATATTTAAACAATCCAATTAAAGAAGAAAGAAACTGAACAAATCATTAATGAACTTCTTAAGGGAAAAAATGACTAAGACCAAATGAATTCAAAAGCAATATATAACAACTTTTACCTAATGCAATATACCAATACTATATATTATTTGTGAAAATTTGTGGAGTTTCCCTGAAATTTCTTTTACAAAATAAATATGATTTTGAAATCTAACCCAAAAAGAACCAAAACAGAGAAAGGAAATTATAGATCACTTTCCCTAAATAATATTAAACAAAATATTTAAAGTACCTAAGTACCCACTTTATTTAGGATTTGTTCACTTATTTTCTTTATTTAGGTTTTTAGAATTTTTTCTTTATTTGTTCTTCACTTGGGATTTGTTCACTTAGTTTCCAATGAATTTTTACTTTATTTTCCATTCACTGTTACTCTTGTAGTTATTTTCAAATAGTTGTTGGATTTGGTCTTCACCAAATATTTCATATTGTTCATTGCTGTTTTAAAAGAATTTTCTTTTTTCTATTTCTTGCTATTGGAGTTTGATGGTAATATATATACATATATATATATATATATACATATATATATATATATAAATGATGATGATTTATTTGGGTTTATTTTGTATCCTGCTACTTTGCTAAATAAGAGAGATGATAATGGACATCATATATTATGAACAATAGTGTTTTATAGTAGAAATGCAAGGCTGTTTTAATATTAGGAAAATTGTCAGCATAATTAATCATATCAATTACAAAAACCAACAAAAATATCATAATCTCAATGAATACAGAAAAAAGCATTAAGGGAATATAATATTGGTTGTCATTAAAATAATTTAGAGGAAAGTAATAAATGGAGCTTATTGTTAGATATAACAATAAGAGAAGAGAAAGAAATGAAAGGGAATGGAACGTAAAATGAGGAAACAAAGCTATCATTTTTAGCAAATGATAGGATGTTATACTTAGTGAATCAGAGAATCAACTGAAAACTATTTGGATTTATTAACATATTTATTAAAATTGAAAGATATAAAATAAACACATAAATCATCAACATTTCTATTTGTTACAAACAAAATGCAGCAGCAAGAAATAGAAATAAAAAATCTATTTAAATTAGCTATAAACAATATAAAATACTTGGAAATCTACCTGCCAAGACAAATCCAAGAAGTGTATGAAAAAAAAATTCAAAACACTTCTCACACAAAGTTCAACCTAAACAACTGAGAAATTATTTATTGCTCATGGATAAATTAAGAAATTATAATGCAAATGATAATTCTCCCTAAGTTAATCTATTTATTCAGAACCATATCAAACTATCAAAAATATTTTATAGGGCTAGAAAAAATAAGAACACAATTCTATGGGAATTCTAAAAAGGTCAAGGATATCAAGGGTTTCAATGAAAAAAATGTGAAGGATGTTTGACTCGCTGTACCAATTTTTCCACTTATTATAAAGATTATCAAAGCAAACTGACTAAGAAATAGCAATGGAATAGATTAGGGACAAATTATATTTTACTAAATAATCCTATTTATCTAGTTTATGATAATCCCAAAGATCCAAAGAAAGTTTTTGGAACAAGAAGTCACAGATTTGAGTCTCAGATTCAAGAAGACAAACAGAGAAGCACAATAGAGTTTACTATCCCAGAGGAACAGGGCCGCCCACCACCTCAGTTATAGAGGCAGAAAGCAGTTCTTTTTGTCTCTCACAAACCAGAGCACAGGCCAGGAAAATAGTCAAAACCTCTCCTTAAATCATAAGATCTTGGAAGAACTGAAAACTTTCATGACCCTATACATTATCTCTGAAAATAGCATAAAAAAAAATCCAAAAGCTTAGAACAGTGTCCTCTATCCTAGAAGGAGAACTCTACCTTAACAAAGAGTTAAAATCAAGCCACTGACTGGGGAAATGAGCAAAAAACAGAAGAAAAAAAATCAAGCCATAGAAAGCTATTGTTGTCATAAGGAAGATCAAAATACAAAAATCAGAAGATAACAGTCAAAGCTTTTACAAAGCTTCCAAGAAAAATATAAATTTACATATCATTTCCACTTGGGCTAAGATGAATTAATTATTATCATTTGTAGAACACTGAATAGCAATTTTCCATGTTATAATCCATATTGTGTGTGTGTGTGTGTATGTGTGTGTATATATACACACACACACTGCCGTGGTTTTATTTATATTAAGTATATCATATATATTATTTTATCCAAATCATGAATCTATATTGCATTGATAGGAATTACCATTACATAAATTTAATTAAATGTATGGAGATATAATTATTGTTTCAACATACTCATAATTAAATTACATTACACAAAATATATGTTATCTTTGTCACTATCTTCATGCTTTGTAGAAAATTACCTTTAAACTATATTTTGATGTTATCCCCCTGATGCTTTTCTTGTATTTGAAATTGAATGATTAACTCATTTTCATAAAATTAGTTGCTATTTTTTAACGAGAAAAGCAGAATTAAATCACATGCAGATGGTCAAAACTTTTGATGAGATATTTTTTTAAAAAGCTCTTTTCAGCTAATCCATTGAAATAGGTTTCAAGCATAAGTGAAGGTATTCTACTTCTGCATTTATATACTTCCAATTGCACTGTTTAGGTGAGTTATTTACAAACCAACTTAGTGAACACTAAGAAGATAAAAATATGTCAAAGTTAAGAAAATGAAGATTATGAACCTCAGGATATAGAGTTAAAATAATGCAAAGCAATCTGCATCTAATACAAAAAAGTAAAAACTATAGCCTAAAAGTTTTTCAATTGATTCTGATTCTAATAGAACATGCAGTTGAAACTGTGATTGTGCCATTTTATTGATATCAAGGGGAGTTATATATGCTCATTCATGGATAAAATTTGGGCCATTAAGTACAATTTAATGATGGACAAGAAATGCACATGTAGATATATTTGTACACATGATGGTTCCAAATACACATTCATCTTCAGCAATTCATCTAACTTCAATCACATCTCATTTTAAGCTCAGAGGCACTGGTAATTTTCGCCTTTATTATAAAGAAAGAACAATCACATTAGAGAGCCTTGTCATTCTCACAGTAATGAGTTTAATATGACATTTGGGAAAGTGCTTTTCTGTGTGTAGAATAACAATGTTGTTTGCACATTTAGAAAAAAATAGAAGCAATGAAAGCAGCTTCTTACTTTTTTGTCTCTAATTTGAATATGAGTTAAATGTTAAAATATGGTAATTGTGAACTGTTTTCCTATTACTATGAAGTTGATGATTATGGAATAAGTCATTTATTCTGAAACCAGAATTCTCTCAATGTAAAATGACTTTCAAATATGCTGTTATTGTAAAATATTCTAAGGAGATATATTGATATTTTTAGTGATAAAGTTCAGTAGTCACTTGTTAGATCAGAAATATTAAAATATCTGTAGCTGCAATGATGTATCTATAGGAAAGATAAACTTTGTTTCAGATATCTCAACAAGTTAGCAGATCTTGCATATCTTCACAGCATATTTGGGTGTATGATGACATCTGTTAAAATCTTGAAGAAAAATATGTTATTAGAAATAATAATTCAGGGGCACAGTGGATAGAGCACCGGCCCTGAAGTCAGGAGGACCTGAGTTCAAATCCAGTCTCAGACACTTAATAATTACCTAGCTGTGTGGCCTTGGGCAAGCCACTTAACTCCACTGCCTTGCAAAAAAAAATAATAACTGTCCCATAATATTTGACAAAGACAAAAAATTATAAATATTATTTTGCACAGACAGATTATCATGTTTCAGAAAGAATTCTGTTGAGCTCTTGTATTTTGATGATAGTGCAATATGATGTTTATACAAAAGAGTATGCACAAATATATGAGGAGTCATCAAGTTAGGGATTGCTTATTTATTCTCCTTAGGAAATCCATATTCTTTTCATATTCCTTCACTACAAAACACCTTTCAACTTCCAATTATCAATTAAAAGAGCAAGAACTTAAAATTTTGTTCCATGGTATTCACAGAAGCGTTTACATTTTTGTTTTAATTTTTTTTCCTTAAATAGAGGTTACTATTGTAAAAAAACCAAAACTTTATCCCAAGTCAGCTGCATATAGTCATTTCTTTGAGAATTATTGCACTAAGGAAATTCTGACTGGATAAATTAAACTCAGAATTCTGAAAGGATCTGGTAACAAATCTCCCACTTGCCTATCTAGTTCATTATATTCCTTCTGTGTCAAACATTAAATTCTGTTTGAGAAGATGAATCTGATCTTTTATTTATCTAAGAAGGGGAATTCATTGTATCTCTTTATCTGTAATTTGGCCTGAGGGAGGGAGTGAGAAGTTTCCTGTCAGGAAAACCAATAACACCTATATGCCTTAAAAACAAAACAAAGCAAAAAAACTCTTTGAGATAAAATAGATGAGCATAAGGTAAATGCGTTAGGAAAAAACAGAAAACAAAAAACAGTTTAACAAACTAACAAAATGCAACAACTAGGTTAGTGGGGCAAAACACTGACTGGGCAAGGTGAGGTTATAGTTCATCTTATTGAAGCTGACAATTCATGTTTGAATTCTCTGTGTTAGGAACAAAGATCATTACTCCACGAATCTCTCCCCACCTCCCCTTTCACAAAAAACTTTATTTTCATTAGGTCAATCAGTTATACCAGCACAAAATCTAAATGACTTGAAAAATATCATTAAATTTTCAGTATGAATAGTTAGAATACTTAAGACTTGATTTATTGGTAGAAATTAAAGTTTTTTTTATCATACTAACAACCAATTATTTTGAATTAAGCTTTTATTTCCTTTATTTCTTAATTTAGAAACTAGCCCCAGTGTGTCAGTCAGTAATCTCGGAAAAAAACAACTTTTAGAGAATATCTCCCTATTTCTTGTTCCTCAGTCTTGGTCAGTATTTTACTTCTCTTTAGAGTGGAAGCTAGGTGAATTATTGCCCTTAAGGAAAAAAACTCATGTACTTATACACCACCATTGGAGTTTAAGGGGACCCAGTTCATAAAGGAGAAAAACAACCAGAGAGTTTAGGTAGATAGAGATGGATTCCTCTGTACAGATTACTGGAGGTGACTGATTTTTATGATCAAATCGCATTCTTTGCAGTAGGGCTGAGGATTCTTACCCCACATCCTCAATTTAAATGTCTACCATCCAGGACTGAGATTTCCTGTCAGGGACATTCCCTTCCAAAATATATTTAAGACGTTCAGTATATCCATTAGGTAACTTTGACTACTAAGAGAAACAAATCACCATAAATTTATTGATCATTAGCTAGTCTAATAAAATAATTACAAATTAACCAGAAATTCTGTTTATCTTGCTTTCCATTCATCACATCACTGATTTTCTATGCTTAAGAAAATACTAATATGTAAAAATAATTTCTATAGGGGTATAATTTTTTTTAAAAATATTTATCTACACACTATTTTATTGTACTCTAAATGTTGCTTGGGTTCAGTGGAAATGTGGTAGAAGGCTCAGGGAATGAAATCATCATCAGACTGGAGGCTTGGTGACTAGAGACTAATATTAGCAATAATAAGAAGAGGAATCAGAGTTTATAACACCTTAAGGTTTGTAAAGTGTTTTACATCCATTATTTTAAGTCTTACCTTTTCATCATAAAGACTAAACTAATATCCTCCAGGATAGAACTATAAATAAAATAATTATTTGAAAAAGCAGCAAAAAGGAGCAATCTTGTCATCTTTGTCTTAAGCAGATCAAAAACTATTGATTTTATTTACTCTGTATTTACAAACTGTAACATTATCAAGAAAAGAACCTTTATATCTAAACATGCTTATTGGTGGTTAAGGAAGATGAAATGTTGGGAATGACTTCTCAGCAAGTCAGATCCAGGAGCAGACAATGCCTAGAACCAAGTACATACAGGTACATCATCAAGTTCTTCACTGATATGCAAAACTACACATATTTCATGAATAGGTTGTTTGCTTTCTTTTGGCAAAGCTAATATGGAAATCAGACACATTTTAAGTTCCTTTTAGGTCCAATAAAATGTGGGTCAATGAGAAGGTTTATTTAGCTCATTTAACTAGTAATGGTGCTCTTGTTTTTGTTTCCTGTATAAAATCCCATACAACTAGCTTATCAGATAATAATCTTTGATTGTCTTTAACTATAGATAAAATATTTTATGAAATTAATTCAATTATTTATAAGGATAAAAACAAGTTATGTAGATTTACAGATCATGTACAAGAGCAAAGCCCAGTAATTTTGACTGTAGAAAGAAACAAAAATCTATTTAAGAAAATACACATTTAGCAAAATGAATCTATACATATATTTAAATATTCATTCATTCTTTGTGTACCCAATAAAATCCTCTGGGTTTACCATTCTCTCAAAGAAACAAGACTTGGTTTATATTTACAATGTACAGTGAACTATGTATCATATCATCCATGGAGGAAATAATTTACTCCTCAGGAACTTTTAAGCTGACAAGTGAAATTTTCATTAGTAAATTATATATGGGGCATTTTGATAGGTTAGGATATGGGGAACCAGACCTAGAGTCAGGAAGTCTTCATGAGGTCAAATATGACCTCAGATACTTTCTAAATGTGTCATCTTGGTCAAGACACTTAGAACTTTTAGTTTTAATTTCCTCATCTTTAAATGAGTTATAAGATGATCTCCAGTATCTTTGCCAATAAAACTTCATGGACAGTTTTGGAATATTATGTTCTATGGGATTCACAAACACTGAATTGAATACAAAACAGCATATGATGAATTTTAATGGTATGTAAAAAAATCATTCAAAAGTTTAGGGGGTTTGTTGTTTTTTTTTTAATAGTCATGGACTCCGAATTAAGAATCCATGCATAAATTCATGCTACTTTTGATTTACTGATGAAAATATTTCTAAGATTCAGAGTATTGCAGTTTGGTAAATCCATTATTTTGAAAATGTGTTTCATAATTATAGTATTTTAGAGAGACAAACTATAATTGAATAAGATGACTCTTTGTTCACACCAGGTCATAGATTAGAAGTTGTTTTGTTGAATAAATGGAAATAATTAGATTATCCTCTTTCTTTAACATTCTCTCTCAGGTCAATGTTATGATAATTCCATGCTAACATGCTGATCTGAGAATGATTAATTTTTTAGTCACAATGATCCCTATAGATAATTAACTGTGTTTAAAAGAGACTGCAACTTTCATGAGGTAGAAGATAGCTCTACTGATGAAATAAGAAATAGTGGATATATTTCAGTAAGAGTTACTGAAAAATTTAGATAGTAAAATAAATTGTATATTTTTTTCATCTTATACCAATCAAAAATAAGCATTAAATCTATATTTTCTATTATGTCAACTCTGAGAAATTCCATTTAAAATTTAACAAACTGAGAAAGAGGATTTTAGAAAAAGAACTAGCTAGAGAGAAAGAATTACTACATGAAGACTTGGATAAACAAGTGTTAAAAAGGAAATTTATTTGGAGTTAAAAGAAGCAGGGGACGTTGTATATTACCAAATATGTTAAATAAAGAAATTATAAAAAGAAGTTCTATTTTTTTTAATTTGAGAAAACTTTGGGGAAGTAAATTCCAGAAAAACAAGAGAGTCGGGTTAATTCTAAAGTATATAAGTTGGGTACAAAGAAATGGCAAAAAAAGAGGAGGGGAACTAAATAGTTAATAATTTACCAGAATGATACGGTAACTTTATAACTCCAGGAGTTTATCAATATAGATTCTGATAATGTTAGCTATTGAAGAAAATTTTGGGTCAAGTGAGGATTTGAGAACAGAAGATTCCACTACCCCTCCCAGAAAACATTTAGGACTGTCCCTTTAATAAGGAGTTTTTGGGTTACTCTATTTGAAGAAGGTGGCATGGGATATTCCAATTAGACTGAAGGATTTTTGAATGACTGCCTTTTCAAAAGTTATACCAGTTAAAAACTAGAAGTGTTAAATATTAATATCTTTGTTTGGAAAAATGTATTGTGATAAATGGAATGTTCTCAGGATTTTCTCTACTGTGAGAGCAAGATGGAGTTTTCCCCAGAGTTTGGGGGCCTCTGTGGTTCGAAGTGCTCTGACTATATTTGTTGAGTTTTATATGTGTGTGTGTTAACATATAGGGAGAGGAAAGCATTTAGCTATCTCTGCATGGTCAGGCCTGCTGTCATGTCTTTGTGCTCTGATCGGCCAATTCTCTTTTCTTCCTCTCTTTTCAAAGTTAGATCTTTTTCTTTTGCCAAAACTCATGATTTGACATCACAGATTTTCCTGAAAATGATGCTTTTTTTTTCAGAGAGAAGTCTTTCTCTTATTTTCTATTGTTTCTTTTCTGGTCTGATTATCTGATGGGGTCTTACTAATTTGGCAAATTATACTTATAAGTGATCTAGTAGAAATTGAAATTGCCCTCAAGTTATTTTTTCTTGACTGGTATCAATAAAAGAATAATGGAACAATATATTAAGGGAGAATATAAGTTATTTAGTTTGAGTAATGGGTTCTCTAACAATTTGGGTTTTTGAACCATTTGTGAAGTATGGAAGTTGGCTTAAGCCTATAGAAATTAAGTATGAACAGGTTTGACTTTTATAAATAAAAGATGGATTTTGGGAATTTTGAAAAGTGATTTACAAATCAATGTAAGAAGAGAAGAAAGTATAAATATAGCGAGAGAGCTATAAATTTATACAAAGTTATGTGTTTTGGGGTCATCTGAAAATTGCATTAAACCATCACTTTTTGCAATAACTGACAGTGAATTGATTGGAAAAGAAATAAACCCCATAAAATGAAAAGTTTGATATGAAAGCAATTACTAGGCACATGTTAACTGTTTCTTCAAATTGGATAATTTATAATGTGCTAATCCTTGGTACAAAGTTATCTGAAAATACATGTAACTGAATTAAGTGATTTGTAAACATAATATTGATTTTTTATTTTTGGTTATAATGTTTTATGTCTCCTCCAGAATTGTAAGAAGAAAAAAAATTAATGATAATGCTAAAATGGATTGGGACAGAGTAGCCTTGATAGAGCTGGGAATCTGCCAAAATCTTTGTTAGCATAGACTTCTGAGTTGTGCTCTTATCAGGCTTTAAAATTCCTAAAAAAGGGTGCATACTTCATGTATTTGAAAAATTTGGGGTGACAGAGGAATGATAAACAGTAAAGGTGAAAAATTAGTACATAATATCTTGATATCTCAAAATGTGGGGAATCTCCAATTCCCAGAATGTCATTTTTGTTCATGAGAATAGAAAACTCTTATTATTTAGAGCACTGAGAAGCTAGAATAACACTGATACAGATAAGAAGAATTTGCAAACTTTTATATTTGGAAAAGGAAAATAATTTAAGGTAATTTTAATTAAGAGTTTTGGAATTTATAAGATTATTAAGAGGAGTATAAAGAAAATCTTGTAATCATAAAAAATTTTAGAAACATTTTTTATTGCAGAGTTTTAGGGAGTAAAAGAAATATACTTTAAATTGTAATGCATTATGTATAATTTCTCCTGAACCAAACTAATACCCCTGCTGGGGGGGGGGACTGTTAAATCATTTTTTTATCTTACCCCCACTTTTCAAGTACCCTCCAAGTGTACATAAACCTCCTTGTAAGCCAAAGTGTCATCCAAAGCCTTATCATTTCTTAAACTATTTGTGCTCCTCCCACCCAGGGCTATTTTCTTTCACACTTTACCCCTCTTCACACCCAGGGTACTTAGCTTCTTGCAAAGTGAAGCAAGGATTAGGTCAAACTCTTATTTAATTAACAACAAGAATCTTTAATACCTCTAAGTACTGGGGACTGTAAGTTACAGAGACAGTGACCTAGAACCACTCAGCTTGTGATGCCCTCATTAGACAAAATCTTAAGCTTTTGTCACAGCACAGCAGAGTTAAAGTGGGACAAAGGATGTGAGATACTTAAATTTTAAATTAAATCCCCTGCTTTTCTTCAGGGATTATTATATAGTGAAGTCATCTTGGACCTCTTATGGAGAGACAAGACCCATATACCAATATCCTTTAAATTCAATCTCTTATTATATTCACCTTTTAATTATTCTAAGAGAAATAAAGTGGTAAAGAATTAGAAGTATTATATCTTCTCTTACAGGGTTGTATACAATTTGATGGTCTTGATCAGCATTTGTTTTGTTTTTCCTTTCCCCTTTTCATTTGCCTTTTTATGTAACTCTTGAGTAGTATATTTGGCAATTGAATTCTCTCTCACTTCTGATCTTTGTGTCAGGAAATTATGGAAGTCCTCTATTTCATTGAACATCCATCTTTTTTCCCTGAAAACATATGTTAAATGTTGCAGAGTGTATTTTCTGGGTTACTATCCCAGGTCCTTTGTTGTCCATTATATGTTCTTCCAGGTCTTCCTATCCTTTAATGTTGAGGCTGATAGATCCTGTGTCAATCTGATTGTGTTTGCTTTGTAGGTGAATTATTTTCTTTTTGCTGCTTGCAATATCTTCTCCTTCACTTGAGAGTTCTGGAATTTGGCTTTAACAGCTCTTGGAGGTTTTATCCTGGGGTCTCTTTCTGGATGGATTCCATGGATTTTTTCAATGGTTATATTGTTTTCTTGTTCTAGATGATTTGAACAGTTTTACCTAATAATTTTCTGCATGATATTTTCCAGGTTCTTTTTTTTTGACCTAGACTTTCTGATAGTCTGATGATTCATAGATTATCTCTTCTGTTTTTCCCAAAAGGTACTTGATATTTTCTTCAATTTTTTCAGCCTTTTTATTTTATCTGATGGAATCTTACAGTCTTATAGATTCTTTTTTTTTATTTGTTCAATCCTAATTTTTAGGGCTTTATTTTCTCAATTACCTTTTCTGTTCCCTTTTTAAAGATGTTGAATTCTCTGATCAGTTTTTCATAGTTTTCCCTCATGATTATCGTTTCTTTTTTCCATTTTCCTTCTTCCTCTCTTCTTTAGTTTTTAAATTTTTTTAAGCTCTTCAATGAGCTTTTGTAGTGAGTCCAGTTTATAAACTGATTTGATACTTCCACTATGAATGAGTTTTTACTGATTTATTCTTCAGACAAAGCATTGCTGTCATCTTTGTCTGTAAAGTAATTTTCTATAGTGAGTGCTCATTTAGCTTTTCTGATAATTTTGTTCTTTAAGCTCTGCTCTTGGGGTATAGGGAGTATAGATCCAAGCTTTTTTTATTTTTAACTGGGGCTCGGGTTTGATCCCTGGCTTGTCAATGACCAAGCTATTGCCTATGCAATCCAGGATTTGCCTTTGCAGGGGTTTGTTTCCTCCTTTATGTCCAGGTTCTGACTTAGTAGTGATTTGTTCCTGACCCAGGTCCTGTCTTTTACCCCAGTGTTCCCAGGGTTCAGACTTTCTTTGGGGGTAGGGATCCTCCTGGCTGGCTTGCTATTTAGCTTCTGGGACCTCTGCTGTTGTCAAACTGATGGGGCCTGGATTGCTTTCTGGCTAAAAGTCTCCACCTGGCTTTCCCTGTTCTCCCACCTCCTGGATTTCCCTTTCCCCCCCTCAAAGACAGGGACCGTCACTGAAGATATTCCACAATGTCTATTATTGCAAACTTTGAATTTTCTCTTTTTTCTTGGAGGGATTTGTATCTTGAATATCAAGATAGAGGTTTCATTTATCTTTTCTAGGGAAAAGCTCCTAGAACATGTTAGCTTGAAACTGCCATCTTGGCTTCATCAAATGATCAGATAGTTGAAGAAACAAGGGGAAGCCGTTTCAAAATTAACTAGAAGGGAGAGCATTTAGGTGGAAAAATGATCAACAGTGTTAAATGCTTTATTGAGGTATAGAAGGATAAATGAGAAAAAGACATTAGATGAAACAATGGAGAGAGTCTTGGTAATATTGGAGAAAGCAATATCAGTTTAATAATAACTAAAACTAAATGAA
Organism: Macrotis lagotis; assembly: GCF_037893015.1. NCBI lineage: Eukaryota > Metazoa > Chordata > Mammalia > Peramelemorphia > Peramelidae > Macrotis > Macrotis lagotis. Next base: position 84,422,752 of record NC_133659.1, read on the forward strand.
GAAAAGCATCAATGTGTGAGGGGGAAAAAAGGAACCTACTTAAGATGGTAATTTTTGTTTTTCTTTTATCAAGAAGCTTAGCTAAAAGGGGAGAGGAGATCAAGGAATACAGGATTTTAGATGATGAAATAAAACAAATGGTTTTTTTAAAGTGTTACAGCAGATGAGAATATTTATAGGCAGGAGGAAAAAGAGGAAACAATATTGAAAAACTGATAATTAATGCCTAGATTTCGAGAAATATAATCATAGTTTCCAGTGTATAGAAGTAGAAAATAATGTCATTTATTGGTTATCTTTAGCAATTGGTAACATTGTAAAAGTGTGCTGAAAATTAGGAAAAATATTGAACTGTCCTATAAATTTTCTTTAAAGTGTATAAACTCAAAAATAAATAAGAAATAAAGTATATAAACTCAAGTAATAAATAATCATAAGTATTATGATTAAATAAGAAAATAGACTTCATATTATATTGCATGGTGAGTATGTTAAATACATAGACATCTCTATGTAATTATGTATGTTTGCACATATATATATATATAAATAAATTCACAGAACTGATAATCACTCAACTACTTAAAGAGTATTCTTAGTTTTTAAGTAAGAGGAAAAACATCTTTATGACTGCACATTATAGGATCATGGAAACATAAATCAAGAACTAAGAGAAATCTCTGAGATAATTTAGTCTAATTTATTTTACAAATGAGAAAACCTAAAGAAGATAAATTGAATTGTAAAAGGTCACAGAAGTGGTTAGAATCAAAATTGTGATAAGTTGTGTTTTTTACCTTAAGATGCAAAATCCAATGTGTGTGTGTGTGTGTGTGTGTGTGTGTGTGTGTGTATGAAGAAATATCAGCAAAAATTTTCAAGCACCTACAAATTTTTTTTTAATTCTTCAAGGAAAGACTTCAAAAAATAAAACCTCAGTTCTCCTGGCTTAAATACTCTAGAAGACCTATTTTGTATTTTCAAAGGCACTCTGTGGAAAGAAAGCATGAAACATAAGGAAAAAAAGAGTAAAAGATAAGCAGAATTTAAATGCTCCAATCTTTTTCATTAGGGTTTTTTCCAAAGGCAATGGGATTAAGTGACTTGCCCAAGGTCATACAGCTAGGCAATTACTAAGTGTCTGAGGTCAGATTTGAACCCAGGTACTCCTGACTCCAGGGCCACTGCACCACCTAGCTGCCCCTAAATACTCCAATCTTACTTCCCTTCATTCCAACAAAAAACAAGAATTCTACTGCACTTTTCAAATAAAATAATAAATTGGTCTTGACTATCTCTAAAGACACAATTCATTACAAAATTAAATGTTTAAAAAAGAATTGAAAAGTTCAAATAAAACTCAAAAGAACCCTCAAAAAACCCTCAAAAAATTTCAAAGCCTTCCAAAGTTATAGCTGTTCACTGATAACTTGGAAAGGGACCTCTGGGTTTTAGCTTTGCAAAGCTATTATAATTCAGTTCATTTCAATTTATTCCAACCATGAACTCTATAGACCTAGGTGGGAAAAATTCAGAATGAGCAAACCGATTCTTCTTTCACTTCACAATGAATTTCTCAAATGTTTGATTTAGCTCAGTCCCATAGATTTTCCTTTACTACTAATTCACTGTTAAAGTATCAGGTCAAATTATAGTGACACCATTACTAATTTGATCCAAAAAATCTTTGTCACTACTGAGAGAACAGAATTGCTCAGAGAGAACCATCTTTCTAGCTTTGATGTTCTTTGGAGATCTAACCACATTTGCTTTGAAAGAACACAGAATAACTTATCTTCTCCATATATTTCCTTAGTTTTTTCAACTCTTAAAAATATTTAAGTTATTAAAATATAATAGCTATCTTAAACTCATGTTCATTGTTTTATGACACTTTCTAGCCAGCTCATCCTCTGCCATTTCTTTTTCCTTTTACCTTCAATCCTCCCTAACATCAGTTTTTTCCTAATAAGTCCTGTCATCTCATTATGTGACCAAAGCATTTAATCTCTAGTTTTAGTATTTGACTTTCCAATGATTATCCTGAATTAATTTTTTAAGCATTCATTGATTTGATATTCTTGTTATTCAAAGGAATCTCAAAAGCCTTCTTCTACACCTCAGTTCAAAAGTGTTGATTTAGCTATGTTCAACTTTCCTTATTCCCACAGTCATTTATTGCTCCTTTAAAAACCACAGCTTTGTATTTACAGACCTTTGTAGGTAAGGTGATGGCTCTGCTTTTTAGTATATTATCCAGTTTTGGCATAGCTTTCCTTTCAAGGAACAAGTACCCTTTAATTTCATGATTCCACTTACCATCTACAATGATCTTTAAGCCCAGGAACATAAAATTCAACGTTTTTTTCTCCTTCAATTGACTTGTAAGTAAAGGAATCTATTACTAGCTCTTCCAAGAACAAAACACTGCATGTGTAGTCTCCTTGCATTTCTTCCTCCTCCGTACTTACTACTTTCCTTGGCTTCCTTTAAGTCCAAACTCAAATTTTATTTTTTTTCAGGAAAATTCACAAATCTTTCTTAATTCCAGTGCTTTAGCTTTTTTTTTTTAATGATTTCTGATGTTTACTCTCTATAATTTGCTTTGTATGTATTTGGTTACATACAGCCTCCTCCATTAGATTATATGCTCCTTAAAGACAAGTACTTTCCGCTTTCATTTTTTGCCTCCCCAATGCTTAGCAAAATATCTATCACAAAGAAGGTATTTAATAAATGTTTATTTATTGATTAAATATCCAGAAAATTTTCAAAAAATAAAGGAAAAATAAATTATTTTTACTTACTTCAGTGATTTCATGGTTATTTATTTGAGTCACACAACACAAAATAAGAGAAAACTCGTAGAGAAATATACTTTACAGGAATGTTATACCCACCCAGGAGTAGAAACAGAGAGGGTAATATAGTAACAGCCCCATAAGACATTGATGATCCTGCAGTATAGGAGTTATGAGCTGATCTATTTATGTGTGCTTTGACTACACATATTGCATATATGATTCCTATTTTTGCTTATACTCTCCAATCCAATCTATTAGCGTATTGTCTGAGAGTTCCCAAGAATTCCCAGAATTCATAGGAAAATTGATAGAAATTTGGACTAGAATAATCTCATCCATAATCTGGTGAAAACCTCTTAATTTTACAACTAAATTATGAGCAGATGACTTCATTTACTCAAGGTCCACATTCCTTACTTAACCTTACTTAACTTGTCGATTTGACTTAAACAACTGGGACAAATAGTAGCAGACCAGGGTTCAAATCTTTATCTTCTAATTTGAAATTCCACATTCTATCTGCTAGACCATATAATTCTTTACAAATTTAAAAATATGGGCAGTTAGGTGGTGCAGTGGATAGAGCACTGGTCCTGGAGTCAGGAGTACCTGAGTTCAAATCCAGCCTCAGACACTTAATAATTACCTAGTTGTGTGGCCTTGGGCAAGCCACTTAACCCCATTGCCTTGTAAAATCCTAAAAAAAAAAAAAAAAGAAATTTAAAGATATGCTAATTTTGAAAATAAACATAGTAGTCTGTCTAATGTAATGTAATGTAGTTACATTGTAATGTAATGTAATGTAATTACGTATCTTAATGTAATGTAAAGGAACTAAACTTTGCTACTAACATATCCATAATACAACAACAAATAGGGTATAAGCTGTGGAAAAAAATTGCTCTACCTGCTCATTTTATTGTTCAGTCTATTTTTTTTCATGCTAAACTCTAAGTAATCTTGGAAAAAAGGATCCAATGTTGAAATTCTATCTAGAAATAAGGGGGTTTTAATCTCTGAAACAAAGAATAAGAAAAAAATTAGGTTTAACATTAGCTTGAGGATGCTTTCTTGTCATGTATTTTTAGAGACTGAGCCTGTTAATCTAGTGCTATTGTGTCATAAAGTATGTGGGTGTATGTAGGGGTAAAATGAAGGTTTTGAAAGTTCATAAAATTATTTTATATTTGATCCTGGAGATGTTAAGTATCCACTGGATTTAGTTTATTGAATGGGGTGGTGGGTTGTAGTCAGACTCATACTCTAGAAAGATCAATTTGTTAGCTGAGTGGAGGAGAGGGAGAGACTTGAGGTATGGAGACAAAACAGCTAATTATTTTAACAGTCAAGTAATTATATGACTTAGACAAACTCTTCTACCAATATACAGTCTTTAGAAAAGGAGAGTATAAGCAAAAATAGGAATCATATATGCAATATGTGTAGTCAAAGCACACATAAATAGATCAGCTCATAACTCCTATACTGCAGGATCATCAATGTCTTATAGGGCTGTTACTATATTACCCTCTCTGTTTCTACTCCTGGGTGGGTATAACATCCCTGTAAAGTATATTTCTCTACGAGTTTTCTCTTATTTTGTGTTGTATGATAGACATGTAGTCTCAGTTGAGTTCCTCTATGGTGATTATTGTGAATGAAATATGTCTTCAACACTGCTTTTCTGTTTTCCTTCCTGCTATCTGATAGCTCTTTCTTAAGTAGTGTCTTCTGACTTTTGCTCCCTACTACTAGGGATCTCTTCTGAATTAATTTCTTCAAGATCATTAGTTGACCATTTCAGTTACAATATAGTGGAACTGAATTTTAGTCAGGCGAGGGCTGAGTAAAGTTATCAACCTCTTTTCCTTCTAGTCATCTGTATCTAGTCTCCATATCTGGATCAGGTCAACTACATGAAGTGGGAGCCCTTGACCTTTTCAAACTAAGTCTTTATCAGGTCTTAGTTTGTCTGAGGCAATACGCATTCAGTTATGGTTGATCAGATGAGTATGAGCCCAGAATGTCTAACACAGATTGGGCACAAATAGTTCATATGAATATTTGAAATAGAATTCCTAAATTTGTACATCTTGTGTTTCTTTTGAAACTACTTCGATTCTGCTTTGCTCATAGAGCAAAACATCTGCCTTGATGAGATCATGCTATATTAGGTGTGTATGTGTCAGTGTCAAGTTTTCAATTCCAAAGTTCTTAAGGGAGACCTTGAGAGTGTCTTTGTCTTTGTTCTTTTGACCAAAATGTAAGCACTTGCATTGGGTGAGTTCTTTTAAAATAGTCTTTCAGATAAGCATACATTTAGCATTCAAAGAACCCATTGGAATGCTTGGTAATTTAGTTCAAGAAAGAACCTCAGTGTCTAATATCTTATTCTGCCAGGTGAACCTCAGAAACTTTCTAAGACAATTCAGATGAAAGCCATTCAGTTTTTTGATATGGCACTAGTCTACACTCTAAGTTTAACAAGTATACAATAATGAGATAAGCGCAATTGCTCTGCACAATTGATACTCAGTCTAATACTTCTTTCCCACATTTTCTTTCAGAATCTCCCAAACACTGAGTTATTTCTGGGATGCAAGTATCAACTTCATTATCATTGTGTATTGCTGCGAAAAGTGTATGACCAATGCAGTTGAACTTATCCACATAATTCACATCTCGATTTGCTGTAACTGTTAGCTCCATGTATGGATGCTGTGGTACTAGCTGGTGAAGTGCCTGTATTTTCTTGATATCAATTATTTAGGCCAAATTAGCCCAAGTAATAGAGAATCAGTGCACATTTTATTGCTTCTCAGTTGCAGAGGTTGCATTAAGTACATAATTATCGGCAAACCAAAAAAATAAAAGGAAAGAAAAAGACAAAAAAGAAAATCATGCACTATCTCCCCCTCTGTTTTAGTATTGGCTTATATTCTTTTCAAGTGAAACAATTTACCATCAGTGTGATAGCTGGTATTGATACCATATTCATTCTCATTGGAGGCATTTGACATTTTTGAAAGCATCATTCTAAAAAAGCATGGGAGCAAGTGCACAATCTAGCTTCATCCCATTGGTGACTGAGAAAATGTGAGAGCATCATTCATTATCAAAATCTATGCAAGCATACTCATGAAACTGAGATGCAATACTGTGAACTTCTCCAGGCAAATAAATTCTGATAAAATTTTCCATAAGCCCTAACAACTGACAGTTTAAAAGGTCTTACTTAGTGGACTGGCAGGCCTTGAATAGTGCCTTGGTACCCGATGGCCCCTGCCCACCTGCCCCCTCCCCTGGTGTTAGATCACTCTTCCTCTGTTTCAGAGGGCCTCCTCCATTCCCTTGCTAGTGGGCCCAGATAGGCAGGCAGTATAGTGAGGGGGGAGCCTCACTGACAGCCTGGCATTGACCCCACCTTCCCTGATCCAAATCCCTGACCCAGACAGATTTCAGAATTAAATTCCCACATTGTCCCTGGAGCAAACTCTTAATGAGAACCAAAACTGCTGTCATTTTGTATTACATTGAAAGAGCAACTTGCAATAATCACATTTCAAATGCCTCCATTTATTAGTGCCTTGATTACTAAGATCAACCAAAGCATAGAAAAGAACTATGTGCTTATTAACATTGATTACTATTGTCATGGACAATGTCATGGATATAATCCAAATGGAAAAATTCCTTATGGAGAGTTCTGGATTCTGAAGAAAAGATATTGACTTTGTATCATAATATAGGAACAGAATATAGAAAAGGGGAAAACTATATAAACTTTTTATACAAGTATCTCAATACATAATTTATTAAGATTATTAAATTGTTGGTAGTTGACTTTCACAATGCTTATGGTAATGTAGATAAGAAGGAACTACTTAGAGAAAAAGGAAAGTTAGTTGTGGATATATGAATAAAACTGATACTTGAGTCAAATTCAGTCAAATTCAATCCTTATATGAATGTTCCTCTGAGTGAAAAAAAACTAATTTCTGTGGGAAAGATCCAAATCCAAAAGGAATCCATAGAATTATTAACTCCTTTGCTCTTACTGAATAGTATAAGAAAAATTCCACTTACAGGTTTTATCAGGAAATATATGAATTGTCTTTTCTGAACAGGGAAATATTATTTTTTAAAAAGCTTCAAATTTGTTACAAGAATCAAACTGTTCACAGTATATGGGAAAGGTCTTATGCACATTAAAAGATGAAGAAATGTGATATAGAAAATATTTACATTCAAGTTCATATAGTAAAGTGATTCATGAATGGATGTAGCAAATTGTGGCAAACCACTTACAGTTTTTACATACAGAATGCCACAATATTATCCAACAAGAGAAAAGAAGTGACATGGCAAACATGGACACCTTGCTTCCTGTTGTGTCAAGTGGCTTACCTCATATGATTTGAGATCTACAGAACCATAATCATGATGATGGTCTTAGAGCAATTGTAATCTTTCTCAGAAAACCATGCCAATTCAATTTGTGTAATCAACTTCAGAGGTACATGGTAAATTTACCCAACTTATCAGCAACTGTTTTGAATAATGACCAAGATTTTATGAGGGCCCTGAATAAGGCTCAGACATCACTACTAAGTTATAAAGAACCCAAAGTGAGACAGCTAGGTGGTGCTGTAGATAGAGCATTGGTCTTAGAGTCTGGAGGACCTGAGTTCAAATTCAACCTCAGATACTTAATAATTGTGTAGCTGTGTGATCTTGGGCAAGTCACTTAGCCCAATGCCTTAAATAAACAAACAAACAAACAAATAAACAAATAAATAAATAAATAAAAGAAAATGAAAAAAAATAAAGAACCCAAAGCATCTGAAATGCTATCCGAGGATTGTGAAAACTTGCTGAAAAATTATGTAAAATGAATGTTTGACAAATGCAGTGAAAAACAAGCTCACCAGTTTCATTACAATTCTGAAATGCATTGATGATAAAGATGTTTTTTCAAAAGTTTTATGCCAGAATATTGACCAAAAATGTAATTAATTAATTAACTAAGAATTTTGAAGAAGTAATGATCAATAAATTAAAGTATGTGAATATGAATTTGCAAACAAGTTCCATCAAATATATACAATCATGAATGTCAGTTCTGATATCAACAACACATTCAACAGTTTCATTAAAAATTATGACCCAAATCCCAAATAATTGATTTGGGAATTAGTTTTCAAATATATGTCCAACATTCTGGTGCATGGTCTTTTACTCAATCTTCTTTCTCTTCTTTCTCAGATACAGGAAAAATGTTTATACCTTTTTCAGTGGAAGGAAGTTTAACTTTTTCTTTGTACAGGTAAAGTTAAAATGAACTATTTGTCTAAAGACTCTGTGGCCACTGATACAACCTATCAAATGACCAAACTACTTTTAACAATAGCAACTCTGTCAGTTTCATAGAGTTCATGACACACAGATGAATGATAAAGAAATCGGCAAAAATAGTCATTACTTGATATGAAAATTGACAATGATGATTTAGAAAAGGACATTGATACAAACTCTATTTTTCACTAACACTGAACTTTAGCAGTAAAAGGACAAAATTTAAAATTATTAGATTGATGCAAAAGGTCACATCACAAGAGATAGAGCAGACCAGAAGAATTGTAGATGAAGATAGGAAAAGGTACCTCCAGGCTGCTATAGTCCAAATCATGAAAGCTCAAAGAGTATTGTAGCACAATATAATTAAGGAATTTATTAGTCAATTAAGAGCTTGGTTTTACCCAAGCATTAGCACAGTTCTTGTCCTTTGTTATTGAAGAAGTTCAAAATGACATTCCCATGTTTGAGACAAATTACAAGAATTCTGCATTTCTCTAAATTTCACTTATACTTTAATTTCGATAGCATTAAATTCTGCCTTTAAAGAGATGGATAAGTAATCCTGCTGATAAATCCTATGGATTTCTCATTTTTCATTATTCAGCTTCTGAAATCTTCCATCATTTTCATCAAACTAATCTTGATGTTTATAAATGTTCTGATTCAACTGTGTAAATGTAGTGCTGTATATCAAATCTCAAAAGACTGCCCACTCCTTTTCTGTTCCACTGCTGACAACTGGATGTTACTCAACTTTTCCTGTAAGTTTGCAAGAAATGTACCAGTCTCAGAGAAATGCTCTAATCTTTTGACATCAAGTCAACATCTTGCCTTGGGGTCACCACTTTTTTTAATGCAAATATTTTCCTTGTAGAGGATGTCTATGATAAGTTCAATACTCTGTGTCATACATTGCCTTTGTTCTTCTCATGTCCTCCCTGTTTCTTCTCCCAATGACTTGGCTTCTTAAATGCAACGTTTGCTGCAAGGATGCATCCATATAGTTTCATTGTATTTAGGTAAATGGAAGATAATGTTGGTGATGAGGTCATGAGATGCACAAGTCTTAGGTAGTAGGTGATCATTGATATTACTATTTCCAACACTATTTTTCCCAAGGACTCGCTGATGTCTGGTAATCCTTTCTTATGCTAGCATTCAAGTCATTCAGAATTAAACATTTATCTTCTTTTGGCACATAGATGAGAGTCTCAAGGTCTTCATAATATTTTTCTTTGACCACAGGAAATGGGCCAGGGTTTAGTTAAAAAAGGAAAATGAAAAAAAGAAAGAAAAACTAAAGGAAAAGTATTAGCATAATTCATAGAACAAATACTAAAACCAATAAAAAGTCATATATTTAAATCAATAGATATTGGAAAAACCTTTGACAAAATATACATGCTTCTTGTCCTTTGTTATTGAATAAGATCAAAATGACATTACTGTTTGAGACAAATTACAATGTTTCCAATTGTGGTTGATCAGACGAATATGAGCTTGGAATGTTTTACCACAGGACAGACACAAACAGTCTATGTAAACACCTGGGGTGGGTACTCAAACGTACATATGACTTGTTTCCTTTGAGCTGCTTCAATTCTACCTTCCTCATAGAATCAACATGCTCTCTGATGGTGTTGCACCATGTGCCAGTGTCTCCTATGTTGTACAAACAATTCTAAAATTCTTCAATGAGACCTTCCAGGTGTCTTGGTATCACTTCTTCTGACCTTCTTGTCAGCACTTGCCCTTTGTGAGTTTTTCATAAAATAGTTGGGGTTTTTTGGCAAGTGTTTATCTGGCATTCTACCAAGAAGTGCAGCCTGTTGAAGTTGCAGTCTCTGTGATAATGTTGAAATGTTAGGCAGCTTAGCTCAAGAAAGGACCTCAGTATCTGATATCTTCAGAATCATTCTAAGAAAATTTAAATGGAAGTGATTCAGTTTCCTGACATTGCACTGGTAGACTGTCTAGGTTTCACAGGCATTCATCAATGAGGTCAACACAATGACTGTAGAGTTTCAGTTTGGTATTCAGTATAATATATCTTCTCTCTTGTACTTTCTTTTGGAGTCTTCCAAGTACAAATTTAGCTCTGACAATGCATGTTTCATCCTCATTGTCAACGTGTACCTCCTTGGAAAGGACACTGGCAGGATAAGTGAACTTGTCTACATTTGCTATAAAGGATGGTTGCACAAATGACTGATAGAGAAACTGTTTTCTTGGTGTTGTTAGACCAAAATTAGAATAAGTAGCAGAGGCTGTATTGAGTGTGCAATAATCTGTAAACAGATTATGCACTAACAAAATAAATCCTGCACTAATACTCCCTCCACTTTGACTTGTAGTCTGTTCAAGTTGAAGAATTTGCCATCAGTACAATGGCTGACCTTGAGGCCATGTTCATCCTCAGTAAAGGATAACGTAACTGATAACATAACTGAAAACTTCATGCTAAAAAGTATGGGAGCAAATACATATCCTTGTTTCAGTCCACTGTCGACTGAGAGATCTCAAAAACATCATGTACTATCTAGATCTCTGGGCAAGCCTGCCATCATAAAATTGATGTACAATACTGACACACTTCTCCAGGCAACCAAATTTTGATATAATTTTCCTTTGATGATATCAAAGTCTGTGGTCAGATCTACAAATGTTGTTCTGTTCCTGGCATTTTTCCGGGAGTTGTCAGTAAGCAAACACAATATTGATTGTTCTTCTACCCTTTCTGAAGCCGCACTGGCTCTCAGGGAGGTAATTACCAGCCTGTTGAGGACTCTGGTAAGAATCTTACCAGCAATGACTAAAAAAGAAATGTCCCTATGATTATCACAGGACAATCTGTTCCCTTTACCTTTATAGAGATGGACAATGGAAGCATCCTTGAATTCTTAGAGCATAATCACTTTATATGAAATAACATGAAAAATTTCAATCAGTTTTAGGATGAGCAATGGACTCTCCACCTTGTAGATCTCAGCTGAAACAGAATCAGCACCAGGTGCTTTGCTACTAGAAAGGAACCTCACGGTATTCAAAACCTCTTCTTCAGTTGGAACTTCAGCTAGGGACTAATTGACTTCAAATTGAGGTAAATGGTAAATGACTTCTACATTGATCGATGATTATGGAAGTTAAGAATACTATGAAAATGTTCAACTCTTCGCTTTAGTCTCATGTCCCTATCATTGATCGATGTGGATCCAGCAGCATTGAATAGTTGAGATGTACCATATGTCTTCAGCCCATAAATAACCTTCAGGGCATCATAAAAGCATTTTGGTTTGTTACTGTCTACAAAAAATTGAATTTCATATGCCTGTTAACTGAATCAAAGAGTCTTGCAACTCTCTAAGTTTTTCTTGTACTTTCCTTTTGATGGAATTAAATGCTGCCCTCTCAAAAATGAATGAACTATCCTGCTGCTAAACTCTGTGGAATTCTCATTTTTCATTTAGCAATTTCTGTATTTCCCCATCATTTTCATCAAATTATTCTTGGTGTTTGTGAGTTTTCTGACCCAGATGAGCAAATGCAGTATTGTAAACCAGATCTCTGAACGCTGCCCCCTCCTTTTCTGTTCCTCTGTTGCCAACTGTATTTTGGCTCAGTTTTCCCTCTAAGTTAACAAAAATCTTCTCCTGACTCAGAGAGACACTCTAATGTTTTAACATTATTTTTTTTTCTAGTATTCATTACATCTTAGACCTCTGCTTTGGTAGAATGTGAATATTTAGCTTGGAGAAGATGAATCTGTGATCAATCCAATACTCTGCACCACACATTGCCTTTGTCACTCTAACACGCCAAAGTTTGCTATGAGAGTGTATCCAGGAAGTTTTATTGCATTTAGATAAACAGAAGACAGTGGAAAGACATATAAACAAAAGAAAGCATATAAATAGGGTTTGTCATAAATGAGAGGTAGCATCTTTTTAGATGAAATACAAGCATTATCTGTAATGCAGATAAACTTGCAGTCTTCCCATTATGAACAGGAGTGAACGAAGCATGTCTATTATTTACACTATTTTGTAATAGAATTGCTAGGAATAGGAGTTAAATTATAACGAATAAAAATGGCAAGAAAAACAACAAAAACAAAACTACTGATCAGTTAACAATTTTTTCAAAGATGTAGGACATAAAATAAATGCATACAAATCAACAACATTTGGATATACTACCAATAAAACACAGTAGCAAGAAATAGAGATATTCCACTTAAAATAACTACAGACAATATAAAATATTTGGGGATCTACCAGACATGAAAAAAAAAGAACTGTAAGAATACAATTATAAAACAGTTTTCACCAAAATAAAGATAGTTCAAAATAAAAAGGAGAAATACTAATAGTTCATGGGTAAGCTGAGTTAACTTTATAAAAATGACAATTCTGTTAATTCATTTTTCATTGATTGTGCCAATCAAACTTCCAAAGAATTATTTTACAGACCAAGAAAGAAGTAGCAATTCATCTGGAAGAAAAATATGTCAAGCATATAAGCTGAATTAATAAAAAATATCAAACAGGGTAGCCTAATAATTCTAAATTTTAAACCATATTACAAAATGTTATTCATCAAAACTCTCTGAAACTAAGAAATATGGTAGCTAGTCAACAATTAAGTTTGTACTATACAGTTGTAAATGTCCATAAAAATATATTATTTAATACACTTAATGATCCAAACTTTAGGTTAATAACTCAATAATTAATGAAAATTTATGATAAAACTGGAAAAAAAGTTGGCAGAAACTAGGTGTAAATCTCAAACTGCATATCAATGTAAGGAGAAAAATGAATCAGTTATTGACATTTTGTATAATATTCTAAGTAAATTAGGGGAACATGGGAAAATACATCTTTCTGATCTGTGAATCTACAGATAAGGCAAGAATTTATGACCAAACTAGAGATACCAAGTATCATGAGATCAAAATGGATAACTTAGATTATGGGACATAAAAATCTCTCTCAAACAAACAAATTTAGCAGGATTTAAAAAAGCAGAAGGAATACAGGAAACTTGAAAAAATTTGTAACAAGTTTCTTTGATTTAGGCCTTATTTAAAAAAATTACTTATTTGTTTATCCAACTACATGCAGTGAAAGAAACATGCCCATTATCTACACTATTTTACCAATCTTTTTTTGCAGTAGACTCATGAGATTATTTTGTAAAATTAAAGCAATATTAAGCCATCTGTTGAGATTATCTATCAGAGTGTGACTGTTGTAGTGCAACAGTTTCTTGGAATCACAAATGAGAGTTAGAGGGACACAGGTGGACCTTAAGGATGGATGAACAGTCCTGTAAAGAACTCAGCAAATCCTCATCAAAGGGTGCTGTTGAGAATGAGGTTTGTGTTTCTATGCAAGTTTATCTCACTTCAATTCATGTACAAATCAAAATGTCATTCATGATGAAATTGATCCTTTTGGAAATAAATGAACAGTTGTTAAAGATTTAGCAAATCTGATCAAACAAGGATTCAAGACAATTCTGAAGAGGTCTTCATGAGAACTGCTCTCCATTTCCAAGATGAGAAAACTGTCAAATTCTGGGTACAAAGTGAAGTATAATTTCTCACTTTATTTTTCTTGCTTTGTGCAACATGAATTAAATTAAATTAAATTATGCTTCGTATGATTTCACTTGTATTATTGATTTCATAGTGTTTATGCTTTCAATTTCTTGAAGAAGGACTAGAAGTAGGAAAATAACTTTGAAATAAATTTTTGAAGAATGTTTAAAATAAGCTTTGATTTTTAATATTAGAAAAATGAAGGGGCAGCTAGGTGGCAGAGAGGATAGAGCACTGGCCCTGGAGCCAGGAAGACCCAAGTTCAAATCTGGCCTCAGACATTTAATAATTGCCTAGCTGTGTGACCTAAACTCATTGCCATAAATAAAAAGGAAAAAAAAAAGAAAAAATGAGAAGAGGAAAAAGAAAAATAATACTTTGATCTAAGTAATGAACTTAGTGAAAAAGAATGGCAAGAGATAAATAGGAGATGATTATAGGAACTTAATAAGATTTTTAAAAATTCAATGCCCTTAACTTTTTTTAAAGCATCTCTTGCAAAATTGCATATATTCTTTAATCTGATTTTAAAATGCAATTTCACTTTTGGCCATTTTACCCTAGTTTTTAGATCATTCAGATCTAAATTCAGTTTTATACTTCAATTTCCTAGTAAAATCTACTTTATCCATCTTTTAACTGACTTTTAACTTTACTCTTTATTGTTATATAGTTTATTGAAATAATTCATTTTGAAAATATTTATAATTTATCTTGAGATTAGGCTGGATTACAAGCAATAAAACAAAATCATAAGTGTATTTGTAATTTCTTGGGCAACAGGTAGCAAAATGGATAGAGACAGGAAGATCTGAATTAATATCTTGCCCAAGACAATTATGTTTTTTTGTTGCTGTTGGTTTTGTTGCTCTGTGATTCTAGACAAGTCGATTTGCTTTATTTGCCTCATTTACTCAAAAAAGGGGAGGGGGGAGGAACTACTCAGTGTTTTTGCCAGCAAAATTCCAAATGGGGTCACAAAAAGTCAGATAAGACTGAAATAGCTGAAGAGATATAACAAAATATAATTGCTTAAAGAAAATCAGAGACTAGTTATGTATAATGTATATACTCAAACAATATTTAGGGGTGGAATTATATAGAAAACTGACCATTAGTTGTTCTAAACACTGGTAATTGATATTTTGATATTTTGCTTCACTATCTATGTAACTATTTTGTGATTATTTCTTTCAGTGGTACAGTGCCTAATGCATTTATATCTTCCATTTTGGGGGGGATTCTTTTCCTTATTTGTCAAATTCTTTAAAGAGGAGATATTTACCATAATGATCATATTCTCCCAAGACTCATGATATTACATAAATACCAAATGGCTCATTTTTATTCCTCACTCTTACTGATCAAGTTTATCTCTCACTCTTGCAACAAAGCAAACAGGTTATACATTTCACTGATTTAAGACCTCAGTTTAAATAGCTCCCCTCATAATAACTTAGAGTATTATCATTGTGACTGAAAGCAAGCACAGACAATTTTGTAAGACAGGAGAGTTAGCTGTCATAATTTTTTGAGAATCTGTGAACTGAAAAGAACTAAAATAATTCTTTTCCAGAGAAAAAAGAAAACAAAACCTTATATCATTATGTGTCATGGGAAAAGTCTTAAAGACTGGCAATTAATTGCCAATAAAGAAAGAGCCTGTTAGGAAATTGGAGAGTTAATTGTCATTTCTGAGAGTCTCTGAAGAGCTACTTTTTTGGTTTTTGAGTTTAATTGCTATCCTGAAACTCAACTGAGTTTGACTGCCTTTTATTCCATATGAAAATTCAACTGAGTTCATTATTATTTGGTGAAGATAACATGACAAAAATGACTGAATTATTAGAATTTTCTTCCAGTTTGGAGGAATCAATAGCACTAGTTATGTTTTCAATTTATTTAATATTTATTTTCCCCAGTTACATGTAAAACAATTTTAACATTAAATTTTTAAATCTTAGAATTTCAAGTTGTCTTTCTTCCTCACTCATCATGGAGATGGCTAGCAATAAGACACAGGTTATACATGTATAGTCAAGAAAAACATTTCCATAATAGTTACATTGTGAAAGAAAATATAGATCAAAAATAAAAATCTCAGTAAAATTAAGAAAGTTTAAAACATTTTCTCCAATCTGTATTCAGACACCATCAGATCTTTCTTTGGTATGATTAGTATTTTTCATCATAAGTTCTTCAGAATTGTCTTGGATCATTATAATGCTGAGAATAGTTAGTCATTCACATCTGATCATCTTAAACTATTGCTGTTAATTTGTATGCAGTACATTTAATTTTACATTATCTCATGTAAATCTTTTCAGGTTTTTCTGAGAGCATACTCATAATTTCCCATAACAATATAATATTTAAACAAAAATGCATATGACAATTTGATCAGCCGATTTCCAATTGATGAGTATACTCTCAATTTCCAACTCCTACCCCCCAAGAAATGAATGCTATACATATTTTTGTACATATAGGCCATTTTCCTTTTGTTTTTTTTTAATCTTTTTGGGAATACAGATGTAGTAGTGGTATAGCTAGGTCAAAGGGTATGCTTGGTCTCACATAGTCATATTTCCAAATTGCTCTACTGAATGGGTGAATCAGTTCACAAATCCACCAACAGTGTTATTATTGATGTCTCATTTTTCCTGAATCTTTCCCAATATTTGTCATTTTCTTTTTCTTTCTTATTAGTAAATCAAATAGATTTGAGGTAATATATGAGAAGTGTTTTAATTTGCATTTCTCCAATCAATAGTGTTAAAACATTTTTTGCATGAGTATAGATAGCTTTGTCTCCATCATATGACAACTATTCATATCTTTTGATCATTCATAAGTTGGGGAATGGCTCATTTATTTTTTACAATTTTGACTAAGTTCTCCATATGTTTGAGAAATGAGGCATTTATCAGAGAAACTTGCTTCAACTTTTTTTTGTAGTTACTATTGTTTACTGTATTTCCCTCCATTCTATTTTCCCCAGTCTGCTAGTTATTCCTTCCTCTCCTTCACTCTTTCCCTCTTCAAAAGAGTGCTGCTTGTGACTATTCTCTCATCCAATTTTCCCTCCTATCATCCCCTTTCTCTTTCCCCTTCCCCTTTGGGTAAGATAGATATCTATGCCCAATTGAATGTGTGTGTTATTCCTCCTTTGAGTTGATTTTGAAGAGAATAAGGTTTACTTACTTTCCCTCACCACTCTACCTTCTACTCCACTTTAAGATTTTTCTTGCCTCTTTTGAGATAATTTACCTCATTCTTCCTCTCACTTTTCCTTTCTCCAAGTACAATCCTCTCTCACCTTTTATTTTTATCCTTTTATCTATCATCCTTTCATATTCAACTCATACCTATATCCTCTTTCTATGTCCATCTAACTGCCCTAAATGAAAAGATTCATATGCATTAATAATATATTCTTCCCACATGAGAATATGAACAGTTCAACATCACTTAGTCCCTCATGATTTCCCTTTCCTCTTTATCGTTTTATGTTTCTTGAGTCTTCTATTTTAAAATCAAATTTTCTGTTCAGGTTTAGTCTTTTCATTGGGAAAGTTTGAAAGTTCCCTTATTTCACTGAAGTTTCACATATTCCCCTGAAAGAATATGCTGAATTTTCCTAAGTAGCTGGTTCTTGGTTGTAATCCAAGATATTTTATCTTCTGGCACATCATATTTCAAGCACTTTGTTCCTTCAATAAAGAAGTTGCTAAATCTTGTGTTATCCTGATAGTGGTTCCATGATACTTGAATTGTTTCTTGCTAATCGCTTGCAAAATTTTCTCCTCAACCCAGGAGCTCTGGAATTTGGCTAAAATATTCCTGAGGATTTTTATTTGGGGATTTCTTTCAGGAGGTGATTGATGGGAAATTTTAATTTCTATTTTTCTCCTCTAACTCTTAGCATAATAAGGCTATTTTCCTTGACTATTTCTTGAAAGATAATAACTAGACTTTTTTATTATAACTTTTAAATAGCTCAATAATTTTTAAAATTATCTCTCCTAAACTATTTTCCAGGTTAATTGATTTTCTAATATTTCACATTGTTTTCTTTTTGAAAGCATTCTTTTGACTTTCCTTTAGTGTTTTCTGATTTCTCATAGTCATTAGTTTCCATTTCTTCAATTCTAATTTTTAAGAAATTGTTTTCTTCACTGAGATTTTGTACCTCCCTTTCCATTTGATCATTTTTCCTTTTAAGGGATTCTTCTCTTTATTGATTTTTTATACCACGTTTACCAATTCACCTACTCTATTTTTTAAGGTTTAAATTTCATATATATTTGTCCTCAATATTTGAGCTGTTGACTTGTTTTTAATGAATTTCTTGTCTTACACTCATTTTTTTCCAATTTTTCCCCCTACTCATTCATTTTATTTTTTAAAATCCTTTTGGAGCTTATCTATGACCTGAAATCTATTTATATTTTTCTTTGATCCTTTGAATCTAGGAGCTTTGATTTAGTTTTCTTCTGAGTGTATATTCTCATCTTCCTTTTCACTATAGTAAAATTTCTATATTCAGAATTTTTTATTTGCTCATTTGCCCAGCTTATTATTTGAATTTTAATTCTGTTATAGTAGAAATCTGTTTCCAGGGTGCAGGGTTCCCTGTTCCAAACTTCTGAGATTTTGGGCTGCTGTAGAGATCCAAAAGTTTTTAGTTCATCCAAGATGGTATAATCTAAAAAAGAGTGTTTATTTCTTTCCCAACCTGTATTCTGTTCTGAGTGACCACAAGCAATTTTCTCTTTGCCCTAGAATTATGAGGAGGGTCCCCACTCCACTGTGGTCAAAAGCTCTGTTGTGATAATGCTCCTCCTCTCCCTGGAACTGTCAAGCAGGACCGTGATGAAGATCTAGGAATGGCCAAATCAAAAGAGTCCTGTCTTACTGCTATCCAGGAGAGCACTTTTGATCAGTTGTTTACATATTTTATAGTCTGTAGACTAAGCTATGGAAGCAGATGCTGGCACTATTGAATCAATGACTCCCAAGGCCTGTTACTGATTTGCTGGGGCTGGATCTGCACTGGTATGGCACAGTGCTCTTCTTTCAACCTTTTGCAACAGAACTTCCTTGCCAACCCTCTAAGTAGTCTTAGATAGGAAAATTATTTCATTTCATCCTTTTTGTGGATTTTGTACTTCAGAATTTGTTTAAAATCATTATTTAAAGGCCTTTGGAAGGATTGGGGGGAGAGCTCAAGTGACTCCCTCCCTTTACTCTACCATCTTGACTTCATTCCACTCTAGTTTTCTCTTCTTGTTTTTTTTTTTTTAAATCAGATTAATCAAAGGTTTGTCTATTTTGTGGCTTTTTCATAAAACCAACTCTTGGTTTTATTTATAAGATCAGTAGTTTTCTTACCTTCAGTTTTATTGATCTCTCCCTTGATTTTCAGTTTCTAACATGATATTTAATTGGGGCTCTTTCATTTGTTCTTTTATTAGTTTTATAAGTTGCATACCCAGTTCATTGAACTCATCTTTTGATATTTTATTCATACAGATATTTAGAGATATGAAGTTTCCCCTCAAAACTACTTTGGCTGCATCATATAAATTTTGGTATGAAGTCTCATTAACATCATTTTCTTGCATATAATTTTTTTTATTATTTCCATTATTTACTGTTTGATGCATCATTATTTAAGATGAAGTTATTTAATTTCCATTTAGTTTTTGGTTTAACTTTCCATGACCCTTTATTGCATTAATTTTTATTGCATCATGGTCTGAGAAGTATGTATTTATTATTTCTGTCTTTCTACATTTGATTATAAAGGTTTGGTGCCATGGTGCATTGTCCATTTTGGTACAGGCACCATGTATTGCTGAGAAAAAGACATATTCTTTTCTATCCTTATTAAGGTTTCTTTGGAGATCTATCATATCTAAGTTTTCTAAGATTTCATTCACCTTCATAACTTTCTTCTTGTTAATTTTGTGGTTAGATTTCTCAAGTTCTGAGAGGGAGATTATAATTCACTCTGCTTTTTCCTCTGGGAATTTGCATACAACACCACTAGGTATACACATGGTTAGTAATGATACAGCTTCATTACCAATAGAGCCTTTTAAAAAGATATAGTTTCCTTCCTTATCTCTCTTAATGAGATTGATTTTTGCTTTTACTTTATTTGAGATTACACTTGTTATCCCAATTTTTTTTTACTTCAACTGAGGCATGATATATTTTGCTCCAAACTTTAACTTTACCCTGTAGATATCTCTCTGTTTCAAATGTATTTCTTTGTTTTTCCTAGCTTAGTCTTTTTTGGTATATTTATTTTATATTATTAAAATAATTTTGTAATAAGAGTAAATATGAACCCTCCTTTCCCACACAAGAAGATGAGAAATCTAAAGAATAGTGAGAGAGAGAAAAAAAATGTATCTCAGTCTATGTTCAGATTCCAATGGCTCTGTCTCTGGAATGAGTTAACTGCTTTATCTTAAGTCCACCAGAGAAGTTGCTTCATTATTTTAACCACAGTTGCTATTACTAGCTGCATTTCCCTCTCTTCTATCATATATTCCCCCCTTCCCTCCCCCATCCCCCCCTTATACCATCCCCTTCTCATTTTTCTCTTAGGGTAAGATAGATTTCTTCACTCTATTAAGTGTGTATGTTATTTCCTCTCTGAGCCATTTCTGATGAGAATGAAGGCTCACTTATTCCCCCTTGCCTTCCCCCATTCCACTCCATTGAAAAAGCTTTTCCTTGATTCTTCTGTGAAATATCTTATCTCCTTCTTCCTCTCATTTCTCTTCTCCCAGTACTTCCATTTATCACCCATTGTTGCTATATTTTTTACTATATTATACCAATATATTCCACTCCTTCCTCTCTCCTGTCTATATATGCTCCTCTAACAGCTCTTATAAATGAGAAAGTTCATATGTATTATCAATATCTTCTTCCCATGCAGAAATACACACAGTTCAATATCATTAAGTTCCTCATAGTTAGTCCATCTCATCCACCTCTTCTATGGTTCACCAGAGTCTTGAAGATCAAACTTTCTATTCAGTTCTGTTTATTTCAATAGGAAAGTTTGAAATTTGCCTGTTTCATTGAAAATCCATCTTTTCCCCTGGAAGAGGATGTTCAGTTTTGCTAGGTAGTTGATTCTCATTTGTAAACCAAGATCTTTTTGCCTTCTGGAATGTCATTTTCCAATCTCTACAAGCCCTTAATGTAGATGCTGTCAGATCTTGTGTAATCCTGACTATAGAGCCACGGTAGTTGAATTGTTTATTTCTGGAAGCTTTTAGTATTTTCTCTTTGACTTGGGAGTTTTGGAATTTGAGTATAACATTCCTGAAAGTTTTTCTTTTGGGATCTCTTTCAGGAGGTAATTGGTGACTTCCCTCAATTTCTATTTTACCCTCTGCTTCCAGGATCTCAGGGCAATTTTGCTGTATTATTAGCCCCCCACCCCCAGCACCCAGGGTACTTAACCCCTTGTTAAGCAAAGCACTGGTTCAATCAAACCCTCATCTAATTAACTGGGAGAATCTTAAAGATCTCTAGGCACTGGGAGGGTGTGGAGGTCTCACCTGAGAACCTTTCAAATGACTATGTTACAGAGACACTGACTCAAAACCTCAGAGTTTATGATGTTTAAAGGGATTTAAGTTCTGGGAGGTTCTGGAGGGCTCACCTGAGAACTTTACAAATGATTGTACTTACAGACACCATTCAGGATCTCACTGTTTATGATGCCATCATTAGACAAGGTACTAAGCATAGTGGAATTAAAGTGGGTCAAAGGATAATGTGATACTTAAGTTTAAAGCTAACACCCCTGCTTTCTTCAGGGCTTTTTGTTTCAAACAGTGAAGTCTGATAGCTTCCCTTTTTCAATTGTATACAATTTGCTGGACTTGAGCAACTCTCTTTTATTTTTGTTTTTCCCCTCCCCTTTTCATTTATGTTTTTTTTAATGCAACTCTTGATTAATGTGTTTGGCAATTGAATTCTCTGTTCAGTTCTGGTCTTTGTATCAGGAAATTCTAGAAGTCCTCTATTTAGTTGAACATCATTTTTTTCCCTGACAGTATACTCTGAATTTTTACAAGACAGTGCATTCTGGATTATAATCCCAGGTGCTTTGCTCTCTGATATATATGCTATTCCTGGTCTGCTGATCCTTCATTATTGAAGCTGATATGTCCCATGTGAGTCTGATATGTTTCCTTTGTATTTGAATTGTTTTATTTTTGCTGCTTGCAATTTTCT
This sequence comes from Macrotis lagotis, assembly GCF_037893015.1. Classification (NCBI taxonomy): domain Eukaryota; kingdom Metazoa; phylum Chordata; class Mammalia; order Peramelemorphia; family Peramelidae; genus Macrotis; species Macrotis lagotis. The sequence continues at coordinate 84,444,787 of NC_133659.1, forward strand.
CTCCTTTATTTGAGTGGCCTGGAATTTGGCATTTACAGACCTTGGAGTTTTGATCCTGGGGATTCAGTGATTATATTATTATATTTTTCTAGTAGATTTGGACAATTTCCCATTATAATTTCCTGCATGATGTTTTTCCAGATTCTTTTCTTGATCCAGGCTTTCTAGTAGTACAGTGCTTTGTAGATTGTCTCTCCTGAATCTATTTTCCAGGTCATTCATTTTCCCTAAAAATTATTTTTCCATTCTCTTCAATTTCTTCAGTATTTTTTATTTTGTTTCATAGAATCTTGGAATCTCGTAGATTCATTGGTTCCTTTTTGTTCAGTTCTAATTTTTAGGTTTTTATTTTCTTAAATTAGCTTCTGTGTTTCCTTTTCCAGTTAGCTATTTTTATTTTTTCATACTTGATTTCTTTGATCAATTTTTTTATAATTTTCCTGCATGAATTTCATTTCTTTTTTCCATTTTTCTTCTTCTCTTCTTTGGTTTTTAAATTCTTTTTTAAGTTCTTCGATGAGCTTTTGTGTTTGAATCCAATTTATACAGTTTTGATACTCCTGTGATTGATTCTTCACTGCTTTCTTTGTATATGGAATTGCTGTCATCTTTGTAAAGTAGTTTTCTATAATGAGTGCTGTTTGCACTTTTTTCGTTCATTTTTGTTGTTTTAGCTCAGCTCCTAGGGTATAGGAAATGTGGACCCAAGCTTTTTGTTTTGTTTGTTTATTTTTTTGCTGGTGCTGGGGTCTGATCCCTGACCTTGACCAAGATATTGTCTATGGAGTCCCAGCCTTGCCTTAGCAGGGATTTTTTCCTTCTTTATGTCCTTTCATGCCGATGATTTCAGGGTTCAGACTGTTTAGGGTTGGAGTCCTCCTTGCTGGCTTGCAATCTAGCTGTTGGAACCTCTACTATTGTTAGGCTGTCAGGACCTGGATTGTGCTATGGCTAAAAGCTTCCTGTTAGTTTTCCCCATTCTCCTGGATTATGCTTCCCCCTTTTACCCCAAAGGGAAAGACCTTCACTGAAGATCCTCCAAAATATTTGCAGTTGAAAATTTCTTTGAATCTTCTTTTCTTCTTGGTGGGATCTGTAGTTTGAATTTCTGAATAGAGGCTTCAATTATCTTTGATTGGGAAAAGCTCCAGGAGCATATTAACCTGAAGCTGCCATCTTGGCTCTGCCCTGGAAGTCTTCCATTCACCTCTAGTTTTGATGAAGATAATTCTGGTTTTCAATTTCTTTTTCTTCTTTCCACTTATCACTAAATCATATGAATTGCTCTAATTGTGACCTTTCTTATGGTCTGATACATTTTTTCCTAGAGGTTTTATTTTATTCATATGTAAAATGGAAAAATTGAAGGTGACTTTGAAGATTTTTCCAAGCTCTGCATTTGTGATCCTTTGTTCTGAGACTCAGGTGATCTATATTGCTTGAGTCTATATCTTTATGTAGTTTTTTCAGTTGGTAAAATTTACAAATAATAATTTATTACTATTAATCATAATAAAACTGATGTTTTTATTATTATATTATAATTTTAACTTTGGAATTGACATATATCTATATTTGAAGTTAAGAATTTTAGATTGATAGAGGAGTTTGTGTAAAGAGGGTTTTTTGAGAATCTGTAGAAGTTTGTAACTAATTAATATCTTTCATGCTTTCTGTTATAATTTCTATGAATATCCATAATATATTCTTTGAGTTTACTGAATGAAATAATGAAGAGGTAATGGAATATATTATGAGAATTGGGGTTTAGAGGTATTTCCCCTCAAGATATCTGAAACATGGGCAGCTAGGTGGCACAGTGAATAAAGCAATGGCCCTGTAGTCAGGAGGACCTGAGTTCAAATCCAGACTCACACATTTAATAATTACCTAGCTGTATGGCCTTGAGGAAGTCACTTAACCCCACTGACTTGGAAAAACCTAAAAGAAAAATATCTGAAACATATTGTACATAGTTCACATCATACTTGTTTAGGAGATATAACATATTGGCACCAATCTTTGGATTTTGCTGCAGAAGATTTTGGAGCAAACCTGCTAAAACTATTTAATACAAATTTGATGTACCTTTTAAAATTAATTTCCATACAATCTTCATGAATATCCTCAAATATTTTATTTTTATAAGTTAAAATATGAATATCTATTTGGAACTGATTAAGTGGATATAATAACAATTATTGAAGATTATTGTAAACAATTATTGTAGGTAAAAAAAATAACCCACCAATAAAAACTCAGGTATTTTTGACTCAAGGTTAAGCTAAGAATCATTATAATGCTAAGTAGAATTAAATTTATGCCTGCATCATTAGAACTTCTTTTTACTTATTTTTTATTAAATTGAAACAAATAATTCAAACATGCCATTGGATTATTGATAAAAAGCCTAGAATTTATTCTGTGACTAGTAAACATGTACCTAGGAGTCAGAGTATGGGAATTCAGGTGAAAGACTCATTAATGTATATCAATGATATAAATATTAAAATAGAAATAGAAAAGGCTTATATGTATTTATTAATGGTATTAAACTTACAGCTCAATCTCAAAAACTATTGAAGGCCCTTAACTATAGCCACTTCTGAGTTCTTAGGAAAACCTTATAAAATATCAGCACCTCTAATCATTAGAAATTATGTACTGAGGGGAGAGTAATTTAATTTTGTATTATAAAATCAGTCAATTTTTTAATAAGTAAGCTATCTTTGTAGTGCTTAATAAAATATATTTTAAAATGTATTTTGCATGTGTGTGCTGAATAAATTCAAGAATAAAAAAGAAAATTTAGCTTTTGTGTATGTATATGTATGAATCTATACATATATATATATATATATATGAATAGATATATATGCACATATGAGTGTTCAGATGTTTGGAATTCTTTTAAAACTATCTTGACTCCCAAAAAGCATTTGTTTATTGTATTAAATCTATTTTCAATTTCAAAGCATAACAAATTAACTAGTCTAGTTCCAATATATTAGACAAATATATACATATATGCATATATGTGTGTGTGTGTGTGTGTGTGTGTGTGTGTGTGTGTGTGTATGTGTGTGTGTGGTCTGAAAATACTTGATACACTAAGCTTTTGGGATGTTTAGAATATAGGATTCATTTTATTTAGTCATTTAAAATAAGGCTTCAAAAAAACTAGAAACAATTTGTCATACTAAATAATTGCTAATGAAACTATCTGCCAATCTTAAGACACTGGGTAAACATGCTTTCCATTAATTTGGAAACTTTTAGATTACAAGTCAGTTTCCTTTTGAAAGATAATAGAGCACAAGAGAATTAACTTTCTCAGGTTTGTAGACCAAAAACTTAAATAGGAAGAACAAAAGTTGGAATAATAAGAAGAGAGAATGTGTATATGCACAGCATTTGTTACCCTTTTCTTGACTCTGACAGCATGAACTTCATCTAATCTAAGACAAACAAAAAAATTTTCAATTTTCCCCACAGTGAAAAGTTAATTAAGTATTTTGTTATAAAACAGATTCTTTATTAGACTGCATTCAACTAACAGTGTTAGAATAAATGGTCACTAGGCAAAATGTCAATCCCAAAGTTTAAATTATAATATAATAATGAAACATTTACATTAGTACTAAAAATATGCAAAATACTTTTTCCACAATTCTTAAGTAGAGTTGTCAATGAAAATATGAAATTAATTCATCAAAGATAATGTTAACTTGTATAATCTTTTCATAACATTGTAGATAATTTAGATTTAAGAATTTTCTGAAAATTGAATCCTCTCCATATTTTTTAAATCTAACTCTAATACTAGCTAATACCTACATATATATGTATACATACACATATATATGTGTATATATATGTGTGTGTGTGTGTGTGTGTGTGTGTGTGTGTGTGTGTGTATCAGCAAGATTCTAAGGTGAGACACATCCTAAAATTGAGAAAGAATGGATTGGGCATCAAAAATTCTTAACAGAGTTAAAAAAAATGAAGAATTCATTGATTGATTATTAAGACCTTACTGAGATTTCCTTATGATAATTTCCAAAATGTTCTAGTTATCTAACAATATATATGTATGTATATATATATATGTATATATACATATATATATGTATATATACATCATCCCTTAACTTCAAGAAACAGTTCCACAATTATACACTGAAAGGAAGATTAGAGATCATATTGCCAAATGCCTCTTTTTCTCCCAAAGAGAAAATTGGGGTTAAGAAAGATTACTGTATTTCCCCATATTTAAGATACATCTTAATTTTGAGACCCGAAATTTGAAAAAAAATGTTTTTCATAAAATTATTTAACTTGTTTTATTCATCGTGAAATTCAAGGGCCTTCTACTCATAGCTTTTAGGCATTTTTTAGGCAAGTGTGGTGCATGAATGCATGCTTAGTCATTCTGTTTCATGAACCTTAAACACCAGTTGTGTCCTTTGAAATCAGGAATTTCTTTTTCATACACAATTCTTCTGATCTCATATTGAACCATCTTTGTGGATACAGGAATTTCTCTTGCCCTTTGCTCTTCAATCCATCTCTTCAATTCCCTCTCTAAATCAAGCCATGTTGCTACCTTCATGGCCTTCATTGACTGTGGCATTTTCAGTAGGGTTTCTTCTTTCAGTAGCCAGTCTCAGGTTGTTTTCTCAGTTGGAGGAGGATTGAATCTATATTCAGAAGCACAATTTCCAAGCACTTTTGCAAACTGGGTGATTTTGAACTTAAATTCAGCATTGTACGAAAATCTTTTGTGAGCCATTTCTGGACATAACATGGCAAAATGTAGCCTAATATACCAGTAACAAATGTGAAACAATGAGTGCAAAGACAACAAGCTCAGAACAAGCAGGAAATTCAAGTAAAAAATCTGCAACCACTGTATAAGATGTTGCCAGTTTTTAGACTCCAAATTTTTCTAGAAAGGGTGTGTCTTATACATGGGAATTCCGTTAAGGGACTGTCTCCAAATGAATCTAGTTAGTAGCATAGAAACTATGGGGGAAATAAATATGTGTGTGTGTGTGTTGTGTGTGTGTGTGTGTGTGTGTGTGTGTGTGTGTGTGTGTGAGAGAGAGAGAGAGAGAGAGAGAGAGAGAGAGCTCAATTTATTTCATTTAAGTAACAAGCATAGAAACCATATTAGAAAATATTTAAAGGAAAGGATCATTTTGGGAACCAAAAGACTAGGCCAGCTTCCAGCCAAGATGTCATAGAGAAGACAGACACTGTGATAGGTTCTCTCTCTTTCCCCTCAGAAATAACATGAAAGAAACCTCTTAATAGAAATTCAAACAACAAAATACAAAAAGAGAAGCTAAGAGAATACCTACCAAGAAAGTCTGTCTCAGAGGACCAGGACCATTGGGTGAAAAGGGAGAGGAGAGCAATTGGACAAACTGAGCTACTAATTTCAGAGATAGATGAGAGTTTAAATAAGTAAGTGGAATCAGATAAAGTAGTCTAGCAATTTTCCATTAACACCATGATGCTACTGCTAACCAGAATGCAGCCTTTGGTAAGCCAGGATTACATTCATCCCATGATAAGACATCAGAGTAGAGTTCTTCATAAACAGTTCCTTTATCATCTCTAATATATAAAATATAAAAATTTATATTCCTATAATACCCCATTGTATTTAAATATAATCATATTATTAATCAATGGTTATATGGAAAAGCTAGACACAAATGTTGGATCAAAATTTTTTGGAAGTAAAGTACCAGCTAAAAGTCATTATCAGACTATATAAACTGTTTTAAGAAAGAAACTGCTTTATCTTGGCCTTTATAGGATGAATTACTTGACAAAATCCTGAAGGAGCATAAGTTTAAGGATTTTGTTGTTCTTTTATTTTTCTTTTATAAAATAAAATTTTTATTGATTGCTTGTATTTTCTTTTTATATTACCAAAGTTTTTCCCAGTATTTTACCCTGTCCTTTAGAAGAATCATACCATAGAATCAATATTTTTTACAGCAGAAAAAAATGAAAAATTAGCAAAATTCATCAAAATACATAACATGCCTAACCCATGGGCTTCCCACCTTTACAAAGGAGTGAAATTGGGATGTCTTCTTACCTCTCTTCTGTAGGATATCTTTATTCTTTGTCATTTTGCAACATTCATTTTGATGGTTTTGTGGTTATTCTTCTCATTTGTATTTCCTTGCCATATAAAATTTAATTAATGCCCCTAATCAGGCAAATGATCTCAAAGAAATTGAAGATAGTAGTGTATACTTATGACCAAAAAAAAAATACCTTGCAGTATTTTCTTCAATTGTACAATTAAAAAAAACTACAAAAATGTGATTCTCATTAGAGTACTAGCTAAAGTTTATTTGTTTTTATTGGTTTATTTTATTTATTTATTATTATTTATTATTCTTCCTCAATAACCATTTTTATTAATCTATATAGTTCACTGTTACATACCTGTGTCATTTTGTTGTCATTGTTTTCAGAGTCTTAATCATGAATATCACCATTGTCAGTAATCTTATAGCATGAATAATGCTGTCTGTATCACCATCACTGACTTTGGTATCTATATTTTCATAAATGTTTGTCACCCTCATCATTAACATGATTATTATTATCATCTATGTCAAAATTGCAGGTTTAGGATCCAACTTTTTATATCACCATCACAGCTGTCAAAATTACTGGAGTTATTGTCTTTAGCCTCATTGCAATTTTTATTATATTTACTTTGATCAAAAAAGTCATCAGTAATCCCATTTTTATCTTCACCATTGTCATCAGTCCTTTCCTATCTTTGATATAGGTAACATCATAGTTCTCATTATCAATATTGCTATCATGAACATTGGAACTTTTGGTATCATCACCTTCAGGAGGCTAGGATGTAGGTGAGAGTGTAGAACACCCAAATAGTCTTTAAACTCTCAAGGTATTAACTTCAACATGACTTCCATCTTGCAGGTTGAGAAAGTGGAAGCACTTTGTATTATGTCTTTTTCCATAGGAATTTAAATTGGATGTCCTGCTGGTAGGTTTCTTAGTCAGGAACACAGTTGTACCTGGAATCTAGACTCTGAGTAAAGATTTCTATGGATTTGTGGTTCTGATGCATATCCAATTTGACATAAGAACATATATTCATGGAGATTATTATGAATTTCTTCCAAATTAGTCTTGTTTTTTTATAAATGTATTCTTTAAAATCATACTCAGTCTCACCACACATAAAAATCAAAGATGTGAATGAAATTATATAATATATTCTAAGATGTATTATTAATGTGATTTATTTTGCTTGCTTATAATGTTTTAGAGTGAATATACTTTATTCCAAAAGCAGCCAAATCAAAGAACTAAAATATTTGACATGATTTTCTTCAGGAAGAGTTTCCATTGCTTTCAAATTTTCCAGAAGAGATATAGTAATGATGCTTAAACAAGCTAACGGACATGGCCCTAAGATTTCATCACTGTTGAGATTTCATAACTTTATAACTTTCTACTGAAGCAAAAAGGACAATTTGTTTGTTACTTAAATACTTAAGGGGTAGTATGGGGCATTTACGACAAAAATGAGTTGACCATGGATACACAGTTACACAATTTAAGGCAGTTCTTGAGCCCAGGTTTTCTGGACTCAAAAGTTGACATTTGTTGTAACTCATGTTATGGAGGCTGTGCGCTCTTCTTGAAGAGCAAATAAAGTCCTTTTTGTTCTCTTGGGGAAAAAAAAAATTTGATATTCTACTACAAATCTAAGATGTTCCTTGAACATCCTGATGAGAAACTATAAATATGCTAATATATAAGACAAAAAGAAGAATTTTAAAGAAGTTAGCAAAACCTGTTCAAATTATTTTCTGTTTTTAACTGTAATCAATGAAAATAAGAAATAAATTCATCAAAGATAATGTTAATTTGTATAATCTTTTCATTACCCTGAAGAAAACTTAGATTTGAGGATTTTTTTTTTTGCAAGGCAATGGGGTTAAGTGGCTTGCCCAAGGCCACACAGCTAGGTAATTATTAAGTGTCTGAGGTTGGATTCGAACTCAGGTACTCCTGACTCCAGGGCCAGTGCTCCATTCACTGCACCACCTAGCAGCCCCTTTGAGGATTTTTTTTGAAAGTTAGATCCCATTCATAATTTTAGGAAAATATATTACAAAGACTGAAAAACAACTAGAATATTAGTATGATGAAATATAAAAAATACATTAATGAGTAATACAAAATCTAAATATATACTAATATATACAAAACATTAACATATTTGAACATATATATGTAGAACACATTTTACAATGTACATGTATTTGTATATTTTTATGGATTTACATATATGTGTATGTGCATATTTCATTTTACAATATACAATATCTCCCTCCCTTCCTTTCTCTCTCTCTCTCTCTCTCTCTCTCTCTCTCTCTCTCTCTCTCTCTCTCTCTCCAAACTCACATACCTATAACTATATTTGCACATGGATCCACTTATAGAAATAACATTCCTTTTAGGAAAGTACTTAAGGGGGCAGCTAGATGGTGAAGTGGATAGAGCAAAGGATGTGGGGTTAGGAGGACCTGAGTTCAAATCCTACCTCAAACACTTGGGCAAGTCATTTAACTTCATTGTCTTAAACTTAAAGAAAAAAGAAAAAGGAATGTATTTCTGGTAATAAATATTATATAACTTAGATCATTAATGTTCTGGAGTTCTGGTCTTTTTTTTTCCACATGAAACATTTTTAGAGTTAAATGAAATTGAATGAAATACATTTTGAAACTAGTAAAGAAACTCTCTAAACATTGCTTTATTTCTTAGACTACATGTAATTTATGCACTTTTTTCCCCCATAGAAATTATCCCTCCATTCAAGAGAAGATATTGCACAAGGAACCACATTTCTTCTACAAGGTTATTAACAGCTGAATCCTGCACCTGTACAATAGAGTGTGTAATGGGAAAGTGAACAGGTCTTTAACTAGAGCAATGCTGCTGAGAAATGTAATACTTAGAATAATTACCGTTGAAACAGAATTCTATTAAAGTCATATGAGGCATGTTCTCTGCCTTTTCAGTAACCAATAATCTCATTCTTCAATGTGTAAACTTTCCAAAACTATAGTTTGATGTCAATAATTAATCACTGTAATGCTATTTCTTGTAAAAACAAGACTTTCAAGGAATTGATGAATTTTATAATCCACTTTTCTTATCAGCAAATGTTCTCATTCTTTCACTTGCAGCAGCAATTTATCATACTTTTAAAGTTATATATTTTATCTCTTTTTTGAATTATATTCTTCCATTTAGACATTCTGAACAGTATTTTTTTAAAAAAATCTTGTGCCTATGTGCTTATTTTAAGAAAATTTCAAATACTATCTGGACATCAATTTCAACCCTCATCTTTGTTTGATATGAGTTAGAAACATTTCCACTTGCTAAATTTCATGAATATTTTGAAAGATATCCCAGAAAATTTTTTAAATGAATATATTGATTTATAAAAGTAGGATCTTATTTCCCCCCCCTTCTTTTAATGTTATTGCTGATGACTTTATAAAAAATAAGGATAACTATTGGCAAAAGAAAAGTAAATAATTTCTGCACATTGCATTAGTTCTTTAAACTTCACAAAATACTTTATATGAATTAACTCAATTTATTCTTGCAATGATCTTTGAAGCAGGTGATATTATTAATGTAAATGAAGTCAAATAACTTAACCAGGATTATTTAGTTAGAAATTATCTGAGACAAATTGCAAACCTCAGAATTTAAGAAAGTTTAACTTAGATAAAATGAAGTGAAGTTCAAATGGGTAATTATGAAATAACAACATGGACTTTTACAACTTTAATGAACTTTTATACCTTTTTATTGGTTTTTGAAAGGCAATGGAGTTAATTGACTTGCCCAAGGTCACACAGCTAGGTATTTCCTAAATTACAATCAGCCAATCAGCATTAAGTACCTGGGCACTGATCTTTTACTTCAAAAGGAAATGTAATCTTGAATGTAATATTTATTTTATGTATATTATTTATGTATTTGTATATGTTATATATTTATGTATAATTTATGTATATTTATTTTAAAAATAAAACTGAATTGATTTATTTCATTTTATCTATTATTTGTATAATACATGAAATTTTAAGCAAAACTAACCAATGTATCAAAAAACTGAAATCCTCTGTGATGTTTCACAACTCTTTAAAGAAATAGAGAAGTCAATCTTCTAATATCACTCCTTTGGGTCCAAGCACGTTCATTCACAAATGCCTAGGCACTGAAATTTGATTACTTCATTGGTAGTATTCCTTCCAATGTAATCTTGAAAAGGAAAGTCTTTTGCTACCCTTGTAACAACTATGTTGCTTATAGACTACCAAGAAGAATTAAATCAATACCCATTGAGGAAGGATACCATATCTACTCTGGAGTAGTTCTGTCAAGGTGGTTTTTTTTTTTGGTCTGTTTGTTTTTTTATCTTTTCTGTTTTTATATCAAAATTGAAGATTTTTGAAATTTTAACCTTTTACTCCCCTCTAGGTCTTTGCAGAACATGTCTAATCTCTTTCACCAATGACAGACTTTCTTATACAAAAACAAACAAAAAATCTTTCTTAGTATTTAAACTAACCAGGACCCTGACAGTTTAGGTTTGAAATTAGAGGGAAAGGAGGTACTCCAAGTCAATACAACAGCAAACAAAAGGTTTTCTGAGTTATACTGGGGAAGGCTATTCCCTAAAACTATGCAGCTAAGACTCTAAATTGATTCAGCGACTTCTGAGTTACCAATGGCAGACCAAAGAGAAAGTTATGAAGGAGTCTGAACTCCTCTTGAATTTTTCATTTTCAAGCCATTCAGAAGTTATGTCTGTCTGTGGTGATTTGAGAGTTTGCTCCTCTAGGTAATGGAATTCCAGGAACTCAAATAGTTATGACAAAGATCACTTGGCAGGGGGCTTTGGTAGATATTTCTTCAAAAACTTCAGTGTTCATGCCCATCTAGTATTTTCCTTTTCTTGTTAAATATATCTATTGGCATCAGTATGTAATCAAAAAGGATAGATTCAAGGACGCTTAGTTTCCTGGTCTGCCACCCCTTAAAACCCCCTAGTTCATGGGGCAGCTAAGTGGTGCAGTGGATAAAGCACATGCCCTGGAGTCAGGATTACCTGTGTTTAAAGCAGGTCTCAGACACTTAATAATTACCTAGCTGTGTGGCCTTGGGCAAGCCACTTAACCCCATTGCCTTACAAAAAAAAAAAAAAACCTGAAAAGAAAAAAACCCTAGTTCATCAATTCTGTAGCTAAACCTCTAACAAAATACTTTATGTCAGTTGTCTAAGGCAGGGTATAGTAACATTGTCATCTCTATAGTACTAGATACATTTCTGTTAAGAAAATCTGCCATCATATTATTGGATTTGACTTCTATAATATTAATGTAGCATCACTTCTATAAACTGTTGAGTTTGTCAGCCTGTTTTTCCCCCTCAAAATTGGTCTTAGCCTTAGTCAAGATTCCAGTTTTAAATTTTTCCCATTAAAAATCACAAAAGATGACCTTTCTCCTTTACTATTCTTTTTATTGACAGATAGGTGACAGTGACTAGAGTACCAAGCCTGGAGTCAGGATAATTGATCTTCCTGAGTTTAAATTTGCCCTCAGAAACTTAGCAGTTCTGTGACCCTGGGCAAGTTAACTAACACTGTTTGCCTCAGTCTCCTTATCTGTAAAATGAACTGCAGACAAGTGGAACCTACTCCAGTATCTTTGTCAAGAAAGCCCAAAAAGAGATCACAAGGACTCAGACATGACTGAAGCAACTATACAGCAATTCCTTTCATGATCTTACACTGAAAGTGTCCCAGCAATTGTGTTTACACATTATTTCTTTTTCCTAAGACACAGAAATTGTGTTTTCTCTTCATTGCATTATTACTCCATTCACTCATAGCAGATTTCCCATCCATTTTGTCTCATTTTCTTTTTTCAAAAAATTAACTTTTAGGGGTGGCTAGGTGGCATAGTGGATAAAGCACCGGCCCTGGAGTCAGGAGTACCTGGGTTCAAATCCGGTCTCAGACACTTAATCATGACCTAGCTGTGTGGCCTTGGGCAAGCCACTTAACCCTGTTTGCCTTGCAAAAACCTAAAAAAAAATTATCTTTTAAAAAAATCTGCTTTGTCATTATAAAAATCCACTTTGTCATTATCTTTCTTACCCTTTGCTCACTCTCAGAAGGAACACTATTCATTTAGATTCATATCATGTTTTTGTAGCATCTTCAATTACTTTTCCAAGTTTTCATCATTTGTATATTTATTTTAAAAATAAAATTGAATTGATTTATTTCATTTTATCTATTACTTGTATAATACATGAAATGTTAAGCAAAACTAACCAATGTATCAAAAAACTGAAATCCTCTGTGATGTTTCACAACCATAATTTCATTACTCTTTAAAGAAACAGAGAAGTGAATCTTCTAATATCACTCCTTTGGGTCCAAGCCCGTTCATTCACAAATCCCTAAACTCTGAAATTTGATTGCTTCATTGGTAGTATTCCTTCAATTTAAATTATCATAATATTGTTTCTTTGGCTCTCTTCACTTTGTATCAATTCATGTTCTTTCTATTCTTTTCTCTATGCAATTTTTCTAAAAAAATGCAAGACTATATCTTTATTGATTCATAAATGAATAAGATTTGTTTAACAATGACCCTGAAACTCTATTAAAATTAAGTTTCGAAATACTGATTTGATATTTAATTTCTAAGATTTATTTATAATATATTTTACTTCATATAAAGTTCTTAATTTTTTAAACCTGTGAACTCTCCTTTTCAATAAGGACAAACCCTCATATCTTATAATTGTTTATTAATGATAGCATGCATCTAAAAATCTTATGTATAAGTTCAATTGTGATGTGCTGAAGAAGTATAAAATTAATGAAGATTCATAAAGTAGTAGTCACTATTTTTTCTTGTTTTTATTTTACAGCTTGATTTCTAGCACAATATTCAGATAGATTATTTCATATGCTTTAAAATAGAAACTTTTGTTGCTAGATGTTTTACATGAAGATGTCAATAATTTTAATAAAGTTTAAGTTGTCATATTTCAGATCACAGTTAGAGGTGTAAAACAAATAAGCAAAGAAAAACTTAAGAATGAATAATTGTAAATGTTTTCAATTATCTTAACTGTTTAATATATTCTCCTGAAACAAGATCTCACTGATGAAACTATAGACAATCATTTCCTCCTGAACAATCATTTTTTCTTGTTTTCTGTTGCACTATCTTCTTCATTTTTTTCTTGCTTCCAGATCACTTTTCAAACTTCTTAAATTATCATTTTCCTACCTTTTTATCCTGTATGCTTACAAACTTTTTCTCTCTATAATCTTTATCTTGATATTATCAAAAGTACTGCTATCTCTATATTGATGAGCCCCATCAAATTTTACTCCTGAACTTCAATCATAGACAATCAACTACCATTTAAGTTGTTTTTTCTAGTTTTTCACAACATTTTTAACTAAACATTACCAAAAAGAACTCATTTACTTTTTAAATTTGCCACTTTTCCAAATATATTAATTTCTCCTGCAGCCACTAGCATCATCCCAGATAAACATCTATATAGGTCCGAGTAATCCCTGACTAATCTCTCACTCTGGTTACACAATCAGTTGCCAAATCATGTTCATTTTCTGTCTTTTTAGTAACAACACCTTTCATTGTTATTTCCTTTTCTTCATAACTACTTTTTTTCTACATAACTACTACTGTAGTTCAAACTTGTATTGATAACCTGAGCAGACTTTCTGTTTTCAGACTCTTCTTTCTCTTATTAATCCTTTCTGTTGGGAACACACATACATAATTCTAATTCACAAGTCTTGCCATGTCACTCCTCTGCTCCTAAAGTTACAGTGATTCCCTATCAACTAGCTATAAAACAAATACAATTCAAACCTAACAGAGAACTTATGATTTTAAAATTTAGCGCCTATATATCTTTTCAGACTTCTATCCCTAAACACAAATATTCCTTATCATAATATATAAGCTTAAGTAGAAGTAGGTTACTAGCAATTCTCTAACCTATGCTATTCACTCTCGAAATACCATCATATCTGGGGGGAGGGGATCCTTCTTTCTCTCTTCCTATCAGAAGCCTTATTTTCAGGGTTCAAGTCAGATGCTATTTGCTATGTGAGACCTTTTCTCCTTCCCTTTAGAACAGTATTTTAGAAAATGTATATGATAATGAAAACTTGGCAAAAGGAATTAAGCAAGTTTTGTATATAACACAAAGTAGTAGAATGCCTATTAAGAGATAACTCCTATTCTAATTGCTATTTAAGCTTGCATAGCCCATGATTTAATTCTGGATTTCATACCTAAGTGTTAAAATAAAAGTAAATTGAAACACAGAGATCCAGTAATGATTATTATCAAAGTGTAGACTTACCAGTTAATAGGAAATCATCTTCCTTACAAAGGTTAGATCCTGAATGAGAAGAATAGCTCTTTAATGTTTTGGGGACTACAGAATTTCATGAACAAGCAAGAAGCTATGATTTATTATAAGAGACATCATGAATGGAAAAATCAATATCTTTGATTACAGGGGAGAAGCATGAGGAGCAATATGTATGATCAGAAATTAGAAATGAGAGGATAACAACAATTCCTTTCTTTTCCCCAGTGACTAAGAAATATACTGTGTTTGAGTTCACCAGCAAGGCAAGAGAGAGTGGACTAGACTTCTTTGGACCAAAAGATCAGACATACTATACAGCTAGCTTGGTGAAAGATGCTGAACCAAACTCCTTGGTATTCACCCATATACTTCATTGATATCAGTTTTCCTTGACACAGAAAAGGAAAGTGACTAGTTAGAGAAGTGTATTTCTATACAATTTACAAACTAGCTGAATTTCTGAATTAAGTTTAGAGCAAAAAAATCATGATAATTAAAAGACAAAATTAAATAATACTAAATAGAATCAATTAAAAGATGATGAGAATTAAACATATTATTTCACTATTCATAAAAATCAATAACCTGCATATTTTGGAAACAAACAAAATTACTTTCTTTTTTTTGTAAGGCAAATATGGGGTTAAGTGGGTTGCCCAAGGCCACACAGCTAGATAATTATTAAGTGTCTGAGACCGGATTTGAACCCAGTTACTCCTGACTCCATTGCTGGTGCTTTATCCACTGTGCCACCTAGCCGCCCCTAACAGAGTTACTTTGAAAGATTTCTGAATTTGGACACCAACGTTAAAGGGGAAAGCAGACTCTCTTATAAATAATGCTTAAAGTAGTGAAATCTTCATTGGCAGTAAACATAAAAAACAAATCTCTTAAACCTGATCTTAACAACCTGCTTTAAAATGGTATACTCAGTGACAAAGAACTAGACAAGATTGTCAACCATGTCATCATGTTTGCTAGCACATTGTAAGACAACCTGGGAACAAAAAATCCTTACTCTTTGGATCGGATCATCAACAAGAACAAGAACAACAACAAAAAACTTGTGAATTGGTTATGATTATCTGCTGATGTCTTCTATGGCCTTCTCCAAATATCACACAGTGCAACTGTCACCAGTTCAGGTGTTTGTGAAAGAGGACAATCGTTTATCATCATATAGTAAATATCTAATGTATTCATTTAATCAGTAGACTTTATTAAAACTTTACTGTGAGGGGCAGCTAGGTGGAGTAGTGGATAAAGCACCGGCCCTGGAGTCAGGAGTACCTGGGTTCAAATCCGGTCTCAGACACTCAGTAATTACCTAGCTGTGTGGCTTTGGGCAAGCCATTTAACCCCATTTGCCTTGCAAAAAAAAAAAAAACATAAAAAAATTGTTAAGAGTCTGTTAGAACAAAGAATATGAACAGACACTTTTCAGATGAAGATATATATATATATATATATATAGATAGATAGATAGATACATACATACATACATACATATATGTATAGGGAATCATGTAAAAAAATGTTCCAAATCACTATTGATTAGAGAAATGAAAGTTAAAACAACAATGAGGTATCATCTCGCACCTATTAGAGAGAAGAGAGAAAAAGGGAAGATGACCAATGTTGAAGAGGTTGTGGAAGGATTGGGAAATTGATGTAATGCCAGTGGAGTTGTGAACAGATTCAGCCTTTCTGGAGATCAGTATGGAACTATGTACAAAGAGCAATAAAATTGTTCATACTCTTTAACCCAACAATTTCAATTCTAGGTCCATATACAGAAGAAATTGTAAAAAATGGGAAAAGTCCTAGATGTTCCCAAATATTCATAGCAGCTCTTTTTGTAGTGGAAAAGAATTGTGAATTGAGAGTATGCCCATCACCTGGGAAATAGCTAAACAAATTTATAGTACATGAATACTATAAAATAGTCTTGTTCTATAAGAAACCATAAAAGGTCGGACTCTAGAGAGTCTGGGATCTGATGCTAAGAGAAGGGAGTAGAACCAAGAAAACAAAGTACACATCAACAACATTAAGAAATAAACAACCTTAATGGAAACAGCTCTTCTCTACAATTCAGAGAGTTATGACAACTGCATTTGACTGGCCATGAACTATATTATCCCCAACCAGAGGAAGAAAAACAAAACAAAACACAAAGAATAAAAAACAACCTTTCCAAATCTGATGAACACTTTATAAAAATTATCTCTTATGTATCTCTTTCCCTCAAGTCTAATTCCTGAAGCCAAAAGTTACTAATTTGTAAATATGTGAAATGCTAACCTGACTAAACCTCGCTGAAGGGAGGGGACTGGGAAGGGAGGTGGAAGGAAATTTTGTAACTTGGAAATATGCATGTACAAATGGAAGAAAATAAATAAATAAATTTTAAAATAAAAAAGAGACTGATAGATCATTATATAATATTTAGCATGAATGAAAAACAGTGTTGGATTAAATATTTCCTGGTTTAATATTTTAATTTATGCTATAGCCCACCTTATTTAACACAATCTTCTATTTAGGAAGGGCTTTTATAGATGTACAAAATATACTAAAATTATAAGGACAGAGACAGAAATTATAGTTATTTTTAGAATAAACAGCATCCTTTCTTAAGAGCAAAGAACTATTGCCTATGATGCAGTATGATGTATAAAGGACTCTCTCCTGTAGAGTTTTTAGAAAGCCTGTACTGTTTGTTATTTCAAATTTCATCTGCTAAGACTTGTGAGTCCTTCTTCTCTAATATCATTGGCATCTTTGCCTTGAATTTCAATTTTATTTCCAGCTTCTGGTCCCTCCTCTCTCGAACACATTATATATTCTAAGGTACCAAAATAGTTTTTAAGTATAAATCTGACAGGGTCATTTTCCAACAAACTTTAGTGGCTCCTTATTGCCTATAGATTAGAATATTAACTTTTCTCTTTGATATTCATAGTCATTCAGAATCTTGTTCCAGTATAGCCTTTTCAATATTATAGCATATTAGTCTCCTTCAAAAATTTTACATTCCTATCAAAATAGACTATTAGTTCCCAGAGCTCACAGTCCAACCTATGTGCTTTTTTAGCCTTGTCTGTCCTCCAAAAGTGGAATGCAGTCACTTCTCTGTTCTTACAAAACCCTAGCTTCCTTCAAGCCCATGCTGATATGACATTGAATAGCTATTTAATAAAGGTATGATCACTGATTAATTGCTTGATATGTCAGCTCCTATAAAAATCCTCTAATACCCTCCCTTTTTCCTCTTTTTTTCTCCTCAAATAATGATGAATGTTTGCCTGTTTATGAGTTGTATGACCTCAACAAAAGGCTAACTTCTTGAGAGTAGAGACACTTTATGCCTCACATACCTAGACAGCGACTTGCACTTAAGAGGCACTTTGGCATAGGATTAGATTATGAATAGCTTCACCTTCTTAATATATGAAAGAGCTATTATTATAGATAAGATTGGGTGCTGGTGTGGATAAGGAAGTATAATGAGACTGACTATGGATTCTGACATATGAGCAAGGTATTTATTTTTAAGTTGAATTCTATTCCTTGCCTAGTAAGATATTTTGAAACAAAGCATAAGTGGTATCTCCCCCATTCAAGATATAAGATTGTTGACTTAATATCAATTCTCAATCTACTTTAAGAGATGGGAGATAAATTGTTGTATGATTAAGAACTGCTTATCACAGTGTATCAACACAATCCAACAGCAAAACATTTATTATAATTAAATTTTTTGCCAGCTTACTGTAGTATTCCATTTAAGAACTGAAATTTTCAGTTAATTAAAAGTGCCCTTTGAAGATAATCCATGCAACTAAAAGCCAGGTGAAATTTGTTTACTGTTGATCCATTATATGACAAGCTCTAACCATAATTTATGATAGTTAATATTGCATAAAACAAAACAAAATAATACTTTCAATATACTTAAGTCACAGCTGCTTACAACAGTTTTTCTTCTTCTATCATTCTAATATATAACTTCAAAGTTTTGTTCTTGTCAATATCTATGAGCATAATAAATTCAACAGAAGGATCTTTGTCTCTTATTTACTCTAGTGCATATTATATTTATCCAACTAAATACTTTCTTAGATTAAAACCACCAAATTCTACTGAAATTTACATTAATTAAAGAAACATAAACTAACATCTTGTTGTCTTCCAATCTCAACCATTAGATTCAAAGAAAAAGAACTAGAAATATTAAAGTAGAAGGTGAAACAATTGATATTATTTTTAGAATATTAATTTGATCAGTGAAAGTTCTAACTCTAAATGAATTCCCCCCATGGGCATATTATGTTTGTTTATGTGCATGTGTATATAATCATATAGATGAGTATTCTTGTTTATATATATGCATCATCTTTTGAATACATTTAAAATTAAAGAGAATAATTTTCAAAATAATTGGTGCTACAAAGAATTGATTGAAATTTCAATTTTAGAAAGAAGCCAAAAAGAGAATAAAAAATGACTACTTTAATTAGAGAGTAAAGGTATAGGGTATATCAGAGGTCATCCAAACTAACTCTTATTCAAAGTGACCTTTCAGCATTAGACAACTGGAAAATGCTATTGACCACCCATTCTATTTGCTATGATAGAATTTTTTCCCCTATAGTTAATTAATATCTACAACTTTCACCTAATTAGGACCTGTTGGGGAAAACTGAAAAGGACAAATATGTCAAGATTGCAGTCATAACCTCATTGTTTCTTTTCTTCTTCATGCTAAGTTCTCATTTCTTCAGCTGATTCTTTCAAATTAATATCCCATCAACTAACTTGTTCACTAGGAAATGGAAAAGTACTGGACCTATAATTTTAATTCCTTTAGGAATTCACAAGTAAGGAAGCTTTAACTATTCTCTTCATTCTGCTCACTTCACTTGCATCAGTTTATGTAATATTTTCTAGATTTTTTTGTCTGAAAGCATTCTACTCATCATTTCTTATTGTACAGTGGTATTCCATCTTAATTATATTCCATGACTTGTTCAGTTTTTCCTCCATTTGATGGGCATCCTCTCAATTTCCAATTCTTTTACAAAACTTCAAAACATAAAAGCTCTATTATAAATATTTTTTACATAAAGATCCTTTTCCTTTTTCTTTACTTCCTTTGGTATACAGACAATGCTATTATTGAATCAAAGAGTATACATAGTTTTAAAGCCTTTTGGGTCAATTATCTAAATATTCTCAAGAGCCATTAAAAGGATCCCTAAAAGCTCAAATAATGCTTCATGTAGTCAATTCATGTTAGAGTACCAGACTTGAACTCACATCCTTCTTTTTATTAGGTCAATTCTCAAAACATACCACAACTACATGTTTTCTCATTTTGTTCATATTCTTTCAATATGGTCTAAAGAACTTAACAAATTCTAGGACCCTTGATGTAGTCAACTGACAAAAGTAAAATAAATTCTCTAAATTAGAAATTTATTGACATGGATTAAGATCAAATTAGGAACAGATGTCACATAGTGAATGTATAATGCACTTGACCCTAAAGTTATTTTGTCCCCCAACCTGTGTATGTAGTTAATTATTTTGTAGAAAAGTTGAAAATTTTACACTTGTATTTGTATAATTGCATTACATTAATTGAACTATACTGAGGTCCTTTTGAATCCATATTCCATTATTCAGAGCATTATTGTTTTCTATGCAACATTCATCTATAAATTCTAGATGAATGCCACTTTTGACTTCTTTCAAGTTGTTTATTTTCAATCATTTGTGTATCCTGTCCAGCTCTTTGAGATTCCACTGGCAGTTTTTTTTTTTTTTTTGACAGATATACTGGAGTATTTTGTCATTTTCTTCTTCAGTTCATTTTACAATTAAGGAATCGAGAAAATTGTTAGGTGACTTTAGCCAGTCACATAGCTATCGAGCATCTTAGGCCAGAACATTAAGCCAAAGAATTTAGAATCTTTCTGACTCAATTCTGGTATGGATACAAGTTGTTTATGCATACATCAAACAGAATAGGTTCAAGGACTGATCTTCATGACATTATATACATGACTGCTCTCTGGGTTGATATTAATCCAACAACCAACACCCTTGAGCTCTTTTATCTCCTCATCTACTTGAATATAAGCCCATTAAAAGGGGAATGGGCTCAATTTTACAGGACATATTAATAAACTCATGCTGTCACTTATTTATTATTTCTTCCCTTAATCTTTAATAATCTATTCAAATACTTTAACAAGAGCCTATATAAGATTTTCATTTTATAATATGACTATACTCTCCTTTGTTGAATTTTAAATACTTTCTTCCTCAAGTTATTCTTGTGGTACCTCCATTATTCATAAGAGTTTAAAGAAAATAATAATTATATTCATAGCTTCTTTTGCTTCTGTGGTCTGTCATTTATTACAGACATTTAATTTGAATTAATTGAGGGCATCTTTTTGCCATCTGTTGACATATATTTGGATTCAGGTCCCTGTTATTCATTTAATTTTCTCCTTCCCTTTCGGAAGATCATTCTTTTAGGTATAGAAAATGGAAGCAGAATTGGAATCAAGCACTTTTATCTTTGTTGCATTCCTTTATCTACATTCCCAATCACTCTGAACTACACATATATCTCTTCTATTTCTCAACATTATCCCTGACAGTCATTCTTTCTTTCAGGAGATGGTGGTTGCACCAAGCTATTTTTTCTAAAGATTTTGGTCATCTGGATGAAAAAAAGTGGAGTAGCAAAATTTGGTGGCTTAAAATATGCAAAGTTCTTTTAAGATTATTGCCAAGTGAGGAGTGGCTAGGTGGCACAGTGGATAGTGCACCAGCCCTGGAGTCAGGAGTACCTGAGTTCAAATCTCTCCTCAGACCCTTAATAATTACCTAGCTGTATGGCCTTGGGAAAGCCACTTAACCCCATTGCCTTGCAAAAACCTAAAAAACAAAAAACAAACAAAAAAAATTATTGCAAGTGAAAAATTACATAATTTCAATTAAACCAACTTTCTTTAATCTAATTTTCATATAAATATAATAAGATCATAGATCGAAGCTAAAAAAAGGATATTAGTATTTATTTAATCCAATATCTCATCAGATAGATTAAAAAGCTGAGACTAAAGTCATCCCACTAAATGGCTATATAAACAGTAGCTTCCCTGTGTTCCTAAAAGAAGCTGCTTGAAATAATAAAATTTCCTGAATCATCAAGCCAAATTAAGGCCTAAGGTATAGGGTGGTGCAGTGGGTAGAGCACTGGCCTTGGAGTCAGGAGGACAGGACTTTGAATCCAGCCTCAGACATATGATATTTACCAGCTGTGTGACCTGGGGCAAGTCTCTTAACCTGATGGCCTCAAATCCTGATTCACATCTGGCCACTTGACCCAGATGACTATGGTGGAAGAGGTGAGGCTGGTGACTTAGCACAGTCCCCCCCTCACTCAAATCCAATGCATGAACTTGTCATGGCATCACTTCCCTGATGTTGTGGTCTTCTTTGGAAATGAAGGACAAACATTATTATTGTAAAGGAGACTGAATATGAAGTAGACCCTATACACACACACACACACACACACACACACACACACACACACACACACTCATACACATACCACTCATGTATGAATCAGTTCTAGGTGAAGAATCACAGCACCTACTCCTTGCCAGATTTCTTGCTTTGCCCCTGCAATGCCTGGACCTGTTATCCATAAGAATCCTATAAAAACCTACTGTCTTCATTGGACTGTGCTCATTCAACCAAGCATTCTGATACATCTGACTTATTCCCATACTGACTCTCTTCCCCCTGTTATTCTTTTTTTTTTTTTATTTTTTGGTTAAGGGACATGCCCAAGGTCACATAGTATCAAGTGACTGAGTGTGATTTCAAACTCAGATCCTCTTTACTTCAAAGCCAGTGTTCCATCCACTATGACACCTAACTACCTCTGTCCCATAATATTCTGTTTCCCTCAATCAGTTCAGCTTCCCAAGCCATGCCAGATTTCTCCTTTAGAAACATCAACCATTGAACTAATGGCCTTGACAACTGTTCCTATTTCTCAGGCTATGACTTAGGGAAAGTAGAAAACCCAAAAGTGCATAATAGGATTCCCTTCCCCTTGACAGTAGACCTGTGATTAAGAAGTCTTTACTTAAACATAGGTTCCTATTGGTTTTTATTTTAAATATTGAAACATATGTGTCACAAAGGGAAAATGTCATATGCACCCCACCTCCTCTAATTTCATCCTTGGATCCCAAACTTCATTTAAAATAATTTTAACCAAATCCTATGAAATTATATTTAGTATTTATTTCCCTGAATGTATTTTCTGACAATCACTTTAGTATATTCATTTAGTTTAATCCTTTTGATACCCCTTTTTCCCTCTTGCTGAATGTTTTGTCTCTAAACTCTAGCCTTTTTAAAATAAAATACAGCTAGATAGAACAGTGGCTTGGAATCAGATAGACTCATCTTTATCTATTCAAAAATGGCTTAAACACTTCCTGGTTATTTGAAAAATCCCTTACCTGTGCCTTCCTCAGTTACTAATCTATAAAATAAACTGGAGGTGGAAATGGCAAGCCACTTCAAAATCTTTGCCAAGAAAACCCCAAGTGGGCTTATGAAGAATTGGACATGACTGAAAGGACTCAACAATAACAAACATGGACAGTTCCTAGTGGCCCTACTGCTATATTGGTTTATGCAAAATGAAATGTTATTGCTTTTCCTATATTTCCCCAAATAATTTAAGTAACATTTTTTTGTTTTAATTCACAACACTTACTAAAAGTTTTTTTTTTTTTTTTTTGCCTTTCTGGTGCTATTTTTAGATACAATATAGATAGAGGCAGTTTGTGACACAGTGGATAGAACTTTGTGATAAAAGGATAAAATGCTGGGGTGTGGTCTAGTTTGGGGGTGGAGAATGTGTGAACAAATTCATGAAAGGCAACTCTTATCTCAGAAGTATTTAGGGACAAAACAAGGTAATTATAGTGGTTAGCAAAGGATAAGAAAGAGAAAAAATAAAGGCAATAAAGTCAGTAGGAAGTGACAGATCCCCTGAAGGGACTAGCAGCAATAGCAGTAACTGCTGCATCTGCCATAAGGGGATAAATAACATAAAGAGGGAGAGTAGCAGAAAGAAGAGAAATAAGGGACAATTTCATGATGTTTGCAACTGGGCAGATAACAGAGGAAAGAAGATAAGGATGATTGCAAAGTATTGCAATTGGGCAGATTCTATGGGATCTGCTCTAGCAGTGGGGGAAAAGGCCAGGATTTATATAGGGGAGCAGGGTAGATGTGCATACTGGAAAAGGGGTAAAGGAAGAATTAGAGGAAGAGATTGTGACAATTCCCATCATCTCAGTGGGTTTACATATGAGCAGCCCTCTTCCATGACATAGTCCTTGGAGTATTTGGGGAAGGAGTTGCATATTCAACATCTCAGAACCCCATTTTGGGGAAGGTAATTCCCACCATCTCAGTGGGTTTATGATATTTACATCTCAATACCTCTCCTGTTGGAATAGTTTTCGGTAAAATGTTTCCAGCTAGCCCACAATGAAAACGCACTGGGTGGCAATCAAGTGACCATAGGATATGCAAGGCTAGAAACAGATGGAAATAATATTTGGAAATAGCATTTTTCTCTAATATTTCCTCTTCTTCAATTGGGCCTGGAGTCAGGCTGTAAACAGAAGTTTACAGCAATAACAGTAATATTTTTGATTGTTAATAATAGGAAAACAAATATTGATTTCTTTGACATGTTCTCTATTCTCATGAAAATATCTGGTGACATTCGCAGTTTCATAGATTAAGCTAGCAATTCTGGTTACTAAGACATAATACACACACACACACACACAAACATATTAAGGGCACTCAGAACACACAGCTTGAAATAAAGTCAACTTTTTTTTTTTTTAGCAGAGAATCAATTTGGGGAAAAAAGTTACAGGGAGAGACCTTGTACTTTGGATATGAAATTCTATGGGGAAAAGTCTGTGAGATAATACTGAATGAGTAGGGTATTATAAAGAATTTTGTGGAATACTATGAGGCTGCTATAGGGAAGGACTTTAGTGAGGAAGGGATTAAGCTAGGTTAAAATTCATCTAGGAAGCCTAGGGGAAAACTTTCAATTATTATTTTGATAATAGGGCTAAAATCACTTCCTTGAAGGACTGCAATTGTTCTCAGAGATCTCTATATTCTGACATTCTGGGCCAAGACCTTGACATCACCAAGCTAGTTAAATTTCACATTGATCTTTTATATTCGACAGAATATGTGCAGTGCAGCAAGTGTGTGAAGAACTACTCTATTTCCATAACAAGTGGGGAATTGCTCTCCCCAAACAACATTTCTTAAACAACTATGCTAGGTTCCTCTTCACAGGTTTATAGCAACTCACTCTTTGACCTTGCAGACTGAAAATCAGTGTAGGTATATTTTGCATTTTTAAAAAATGAAATAACTCAAGAGCCCTAAATTTCCTTTAAGTGTTTTGTTAACTTTCTCTAGGCAGTAGTAGCATTTCTTTTATCATTCTTTGGAATCACATAAAATCACCAAACACAACTATTAACTGTAATAGCAGTGCACATTAGCAATTCAAGGTTGAAGTAACTGGAATGAAACAGCAGATTCTAAAGAAACAAGACTGTCACTTAGTGTCATTGTTACAATTCCATTTATCAGCTCCATTAACTTAATGGTCAAAAAGGAAAAAAAAAAGAATTCTCCTTACTTTTCCCTCCCTGGTGTGCACACACCAGGCTCACACCCATCTAAACTAATGTTAATAGGGAACAAACTGATGCTATCAGCATTCTTTTATGCAGCCTTTATTGTTTTCCATAAAATTCTGTCACTAGGATAAAGTAATGATTTTATACATCTGGCCCCACCACACAAACTGTGATTTTTTTTTCACATTTAATTTTAAATGCATTCTTACTTTTGTTTTTTACCTAGAGGCAATTTTAATTCATGAAAGTTGTGTTAAAGCACACACACACACACACACACACACAGACACATATAACAACACAATACTTCAGTCATGCAGATGTCAACTTTATTTGGGAATTTATCATTTTTTTTTGATTGTTTACTTTTTCCCCAATGACCATGTACATCTGCAGTGCTCTTTTAGATTGCATACTTCTAAACAATTGACTTCATGGTATTTAATGAGGAAGACTCAACTAGTTTTATGCAATAAAATTTTACTGCTTTCCTCAAAAAAGGAGTTTCTTCTATACCTACTTTAGAGTTGAAAAGTTCAATCTTTATCTGTTTAGCCAGTTCTAATTTCAGCTTTAGATCTCTTTCCATAGATAGAATAAATGCTGATGCATCAAGCCCTTTGCAGCAGTCCCCTGGGCAAGCTGATTTGCCTGCAGATGACTAAATATATTTTTTCCCTTTAAGAGTGTTTATTTTGTTTTAGGTGGAAAACTTTCTTTTTTGATGAATGCATCAAAAACTCATCATATTCTAACTCTGCCAGTTTTCTTTGATTTACAAAAGCTTACTCAGAAATAAGCTCTTCACATGTATGAAACTTCTCAAAGCAGCACATTGAATGAAATGTTTAAATTCATTTTGACATGCACTTTAAGGTCAAAAATCAATTTATCATTGATGTAAGTAAGGGAGCATTTAAAATTCTCTGATAGTCATGCTCCTTTTAATGGCAATAACTTTGATATTTCTATAGAGATTAATTACAATTTTCTCTTTTTTTTTTACTCCTTTCTAAATGTTCATGCTAAATACATTCTGGAAAGAATAGGAATATTACAGAAAGAGAATGCTTTCTTTTTCATCTCTTCTCTGATATTTAGAAGAACGGGTTTATTATTATTGACTAATTCAACTGCTTTGATTGAATAATTAGTTTCTATCTGATCTAGATATATAGACAAGTTCATATAATCAAATATTTAAAGCTAGAAGAAACCTAAGAGATTATTAAGCAAATTTTAAAGATGAAGAAATTAGAAGTTAGAAAATTTCAGTGACATCAAGTGACAGAGTCAAAATTTGAAACCAGGCCTAGGTCTCCAAATCCGGTACCCTTTTACCATGTTTCCTTGAGCATGGATTATATGCTCTGTATTCAAACTCTTATACCAAAATTATCATTCATTAATTCATGTATAATAGTCAGTGAAATTCCAAAAGTTTTGCCCTTCTGTACATATGTCTATTCTGTATCTAAGTTTTTTTCTTGCAATATAATGCCTTACCAGAAAAATGACATAGACTTTAACTAGAATTCATAAAGTCTTTTAACTGTCATGAAATGAAGGAATTGATATTACTTTCTGGATGTGACTCATATTGAATGAAAGAAGTCTGAAGTCTCAGTCAATATCATTCTAAGTGATAAAGACTGTAGATTTTTAAGCAAGCAAAATAAAGTCCCCAAGCATGATTGATTATTTGAACAATATCTTGGACACTGTTGGTCTGGCATTTTAGTTTCTAAAGACTGTGGTACTGTGGTATCATATTCCCACATTTATATCTTCATTGTAAAGAGACCTAATATCTTTTCCAGATGTTCACAATTAGGTAACTTCAACTGATGATTATAGAAAATTACATTAAAAGAAAAAATGCTCACTTAATAAATTTTGATGAAGAATTGATGAAGAAAATATTAATAATTCAGATTCAGCTTAAATCCTTATGCATATATTTTATTTTTTCCAGAAAACTGATTTTTCAAACTGTTATTAAACCAGTATACTTAAAAGTTTTATTATAAGTGTCCCCATTATCCATTATTAGAAGATTCAGAACTGGGGTTCTGATTCCACCATTGTCACTTAAAACTACATGAGCACTTAAAAATTACTTTAGCTCCTGAGTCTCAATTTTCTCTTCTATAAAATAAGGATAATGCTATATACCTTATAGTGTTATTATGAGGCATAAATTTAAAAAACACAAATAAAATGCTTCACAAACTTTAAAAAGTTATATACATATGCATTTTCATTATCATTAGTATTTATTATTACATTGGAAAAAAATAACCCTGGGATTATTAATTCCACAAAGCATGTTGGAAAACAAGAACTTTATTTACATTTATAAAACACCATGTTATTTCTAAAGCACATTCACCACATCACCACATCAACTTCTTTGTAGGTAGTGTGAATACTGCCCTATTCTTTTTTCCCCAGATGAATTTCAGTGAGTTTGCAAAGGCTATAATTATTATCTTTCAGGTCTCCTGACTTCATGTCCATCTTCCCCCTCCTCTCATCATTCCTGCATACAACTGACAAAAAAGTTAAGGCTATACTCCTGACTCTCCTAACCCTTTTTCTTCTTTTTCTGTGAGTAGGAAAGAGCAAAACAGACAGACACAGAGACAAGAGAGAGAGAGAGAGAGAGAGAGAGAGAGAGAGAGAGAGAGAGAGAGAGAGAGAGAGAGAGATTAAATTCAGTATAAGAGGTTAAGTTTAAGTTAAACAATTTATTTGGAGAGTAACTTCTGTCCTTCAAGCCTGACTTCATTTCCCACCTCCTGTAGTACAGTATACACCTTTATTTAAAAAAAAAGAAAAGTAAACAACCAATAAAATAAGAAAAACAATTGCTTACAATGAAATGAAAATCAATTTATCTTTATTTGGATTCAAAATCCATTGTAAAAATTCACAGAGTAAATAAACAAAATTTAAAATTATTTAAGTAAAACATTTTAGCCACAAATTCTGTCCAGGCTGGACACTCACTCAGTGGGTCAGGAAGCCAGGTATGCATTTCTCTGCTCTTAATTATACTTAGGGTAGCAATACTCTTCTCATTCAATCCATAGATGGAGAGTCCTTTTTCAAGAGCTTCAGATTTCATGGACATTCCCTATTCTTCTAGGCTTTTGAACTCTTGTGATACTGTGGTCCTTTCTTTTATTTATACACTTCCTTGTCTCTTAACTTAGCAGAGAAAAGCAAAACTTTTGTTACAAATGTGCCTAGTCATGCAAAACAAATTTCCACAATGTTCAGGTATGTCTGTTTTATATATATATATATATATGTGTGTGTGTGTGTGTGTATATGTATATGTATATATATGTATATGTATATGTATATATAGAGATCTATATCTGTATCTGTATCTATATCTGCATCTATATCTATAGCTATATCTATCTATATCTAATCTGTCTCTCTCAATATATATATATATATATATGTATATATATATATATATACACACATACATACATACATAGACAGGTAGACAGACAGGTAGATAGGTAATCTATTACTTTTTGTATCAGGAGATAGGCAGCATTTTCATTTTTCAGCAGCAGCAGCAGCATTCCAGAATCATGGTTGATCACTGCATAGAAGAATATTAAGAAATTTCAAAATTTGAATAAATTCCATTCCAGAAAGAATAGGAATATTACAGAAAGAGAATGCTTTCTTTTTCATTTCTTCTCTGATATTTAGAGGCACAGGTTTATTATTATTGACTAATTCAACTGCTTTGATTGAATAATTTAGTTTCTATCAAATATTTAAAGCTAGAAGAGACCTTTATGTTGTTGGTATAATTTAAACTATAACTTGTATGAAGTAATGCTGAATGAAGTGAAGAGACTTAATGTTTAATTTAATGAAGAACATAGATACAAACTCAACAGTTACTGTGTTGAGTTCTGTTTGTCCTCTTCTCTTCTTTTTCACATTTGGGGATCACTGAATTCTACCTCCTTGTTATCTATGTCTTTAAAGAATGAAATCTATCCTGTACCCAGCTGAAGTATCATAAAGATACTTGTAGATTGGCATCATCATCTTTCTTGTTGGTTTTGTTCTGCCTCTGTTTTGAGTCTGTTAACTAAATGTTTGATTCCATCCCATTGATTTCAACCCTGGTTACTCTGTGCTGGATTCCTGCCTTATTTACCTTACTCTTTCTAGAGATCGTGCTTCTACCACCTGCTAATAGAAATATAAATATTTTTTGTCTGAAGAATTCATCAACTATGCTCTATATTCAAATTTCTCTGATAACATTATTTATTATTTTCGTAACATTGTAATATATACTTCCTGTCTCTTGCTGAACCTCATTCCCCATCTCCTTTTTTCTTGCTTAGCTGAATGAAATGTCACTTGCTAACATTTGGACTTTATAGATACTTGATAAAATTTATCAAATCTGTCTAGTTTCAGGGTTACAATTATCTTCAATCTGACCCTTCCTGTTGGTTTCTGTGGATAGAAAAGAATAAGGAAATATGAATGTGAGGGACTAAGGATATATAGAAATATTCATGGGTTATAGGGATACCCAGATTTTTGAGCTTCTCACTAGGAGTATTTGTTTCCCTTTTTGTAAGATTAATATAAAAAAAACCCCTTTTAATAGCAATCAAGTCAGCAAAAAACAATTTAACCTTCAGCTGAAGGTCTACAGAGCATTGTGTTGACTTCAGTGTTGTATGCCATTCCAGAAAAAAAGGAATTGCTTCCATTCAAATTGTTTTAGGAAGATTCTGAAGATTAAATGGAAGGAGAAGATGCCAGACCCTGAGGTCCTTCCTCCAGTTAAACTACTAGGCATTTAAATATTTCTACAGAGTGTGCAACTAGGATGCACTGACACATTGTGAGAATTTCAAATGTACATTACCAAAAAAGAGGATATAAAGGAAAATAAACGTTCCTGTCCTCAAGGAAGTCAAATTTTTTTAGGACAGACAACATGTAAATTATTTTGTAGAAAGTAAAAAAGGGGTGAATTGGAAGCAATTTCAGAGGTAAGGCACTAGGAACAAGGTAGACTAGGAAAGCCCTCTCACAAAAGGTACAATTTCAAACGAGGTTTGAAGAAATTCAAGAAATTCAGGAAATAGAAATGAAGAAAGAGAGCATTCCAGGGTCCTGAAGAATCATTGAATTAGAGGACATGGAAGTGATTACAACATAAAACTGGAAATGTAGTTGCTTTAATGTTTTTTGTTCATTTGTTTGTTTTTGAAAACAATAAAAAGACCATGAGTTCACAATTTAAGGAGCAGATTTTCCTATGATTCACATTTCTTTCCACTTGATTTATACAAAATATGCATATATATGAAGATACACATATATATATATTTATATATATATATATATATATATATATATAGAGAGAGAGAGAGAGAGAGAGAGAGAGAGAGAGACAGAGACAGAGACAGACAGACACACAGCCAGACAGAGAGCTAGTACAAATCTTAAACATTCACTTTTTTTCAGACTCATTTAAAATTGTAATTATCCATATGTGCAATCATATTTATGAACCTTGAGGCTTGATGGCATCAGGCTCTGTTGCTTAAGAAATCTAGCAAGCAAATTAAATAAAATGGAAACTACATTGAGTATATTAAGTAACTTCCATTTCAGTAAAGCTAACATGCCCCATCGTACTCTGCAGAATAGAAATTATATTAAAAATGTCTTAGGTCATAGCTATAAAATCAAAAACATTCCCCCAAAATGTAAAAATTAAATCCAAATATTTCTGTCTTCAAAATACTAAGCATCTGGATATGTCCAAATGTCCAGATGGTTGCTGTTTTAACATCTGGGCAATTAACGGATTCTTTTTTTTTTAATCTAGAAATTTTAGTATTGAGGTGATACAAAACGGTACACTTGACTTTATTAATGTCTCAATTAAAAAAAAAAATTCAAGCATTGCTAACTTTCTTCCTATTGCCTATTTCATAAAATAAGTATAGTTGTGATGGAACTATATGTCACAGTCATATCAATTTCCATAGTAAAAGGTAACTATTTCTTGTATCATGATAAAAATGTTATTGATCCTGCCTATGTGTGTTAACCCTTGCAGATGATTTGAAATATAGATGGGATAAGTTAGGGAAATGTAAAAAAGCAGTGAGGGAGTCACATTTTTTAACTTGAATATTAGATACATTCCTTCTAAGAAGATGGACACATAAGGCCACTGAATACAGATTCACCAAATAGATGATTGTAGAAAAGAGCATCTTTCTGATTGAAAGTTTCTTTGCAGATGTTTCTCAATGATATAAAGAGGGGAAAAGCTTGTGAATATTTAAGCCCCTTGGGCTGCTTTTCCCGAGGGCTAGATTAATGCAGGGATCAACATGTCACCAGTAAGTACTTTTCACCTGTCAAAAATAAGCAACTGGCACCTCTCAGTTGCCAGGTCACAATCTGAAATATTGCTTTTCAGGAGGAAGAAATTCATTTTTCATAAAATAGGGAATCTGGGATGGAGCAGATGAGTAAGGATATAGATCTATAAGAAAAATAAAGCATGGTATAGAGTGACTAAATATGAATGCTTTATTTAAAAATAATGTTGAAATATCAGTCAGTAAAATTAAGAATCAAGTATTCATTAAACATCTATTATATAGCAAAACAATTCTAAGCACTTGAGATTGATGACCTTCATGAATTTGGCCTTCATAAAGAATTAAACTATCATGTGCTAACCTCCAGAGTTTGTCCTAATAAAGGGAAAATAGAATTAGCCTAGGTATATTAACCTTCAATGTTTATTTTAAGAAAGAGCAAATGGAATTAACATACATGTTACTGGATTTCTCTAAACTTGTGGATCAGGTATGCATGGGTAAGTGAATTGAGACCCACCTAGAAAACCCAGACCTCAAAATGGGATTTTAGGGAATTATATTTATGCAATTCCATAATTAGAACATGGGGTAAGATAAAGTTGGTTCTTCACTTATTCATCAAGTATATGCTTTCTGTCATTTTAGGGATTTGCAATCAAAATTTCTATTATGACTTTTGATACACCGAAGTTATACTAAAGACTTCTATACAACATGGAAATCTTCCTCCATTGGGACAGTGACCATTGATATAATTGGTAGATTCACATTTGTTTTTAATGAGAGAAAAGCAGACAAAATGTATATTTTGGTAGCTCCAGACTTGTTGAATTCAAAAGAAAACATCCAAGGCTGAACAAATCTGTCTCTTAAAGACAGCTCAGGTTAAGTTATTGGATTTCTGTTTATTGTTTAAAAATATTTAATGCAAATTTGATTAAAAGAAAAGTTATGATTCCAACCAGTCAAATACTGTTTAATGAATAACAGAGCCACATGAGTTCAGCATCTAAAGAGGCCTTGGAAGTCTTTCTATCTTAGAATGGAATTCAAGTAATATTATGAGGTGACCTGAAGTAGGAAAGATACAAATTCATTTATTTTGGGGAATTCACTCTTACAATTCAATTGTCTGAATATAAAATCAATACAGTCAATGATAAACAAAATCCCTTAACTTCTAAAGAATAAGAAATTGGCCAGAGGTGGTTTTTCATTTCAGAAATGATTCCAGAAATAAATATGAAGTTTCTTTTCTCTTTTGGATTTTTTTTTACTGCATATTTTTTCCTTATTCCATGAGTAAATATGATTACATTTATAATATATCCAGAAATAATAATAATAGGGGCAGCTTTTTGATACAGTAGATAGAATACTCTCCCAAGAGTCAGAAGGACCTAACTTCAATCCACTCTCAGACAAGTGACACCTACTAGCTGTATGACTCAGGATATTGTCTTTGTATATGCAAAAATTAGTACATTGTGTGTCACACTGGAATATTTTAATAAATAATTGCTAATTCTTTGGTTGAATATACACTGACCTAATAATTTATGCTGGTCCCAGGTACCTGGGCTACAGTTCTTATTATTTCTTCTTATTATTTATTTAATGTGCTCCCCCATGGAAATAATATTTAGAATTAACATTTTAACTCATGTCTAATGTCTTCCAAAAAGGGAAAGTCGAAATGAAGAAGTGAAAAAAAATGAAGAACTTAAATAATGTTGTTAAACAACATTGTTTAAAAATGTTTCTAAGGGGCGGCTAGGTGGTGTAGTGGATAAAGCACTGGCCTTGAAGTCAGGAGTACCAGGGTTCAAATCCGGTTTCAGACACTTAATAATTTCCTAGCTGTGTGGCCTTGGGCACTTAACCTCATTTGCCTTGCAAAAACCTAAAAAAAATGTTTCTAGGTATTTTTTCCCATATGAGCATTGATAATTTCATCTGAAAATTTTTCTTTTCTTTTGAATATTTATTAATTGAATTCCTCTTATTTTTTTAAATTTGATTCAGTTCTCTCTCTCTCTCTCTCTCTCTCTCTCTCTCTCTCTATATATATATATATATATATATATATACTTAAGAAATGTGACTTGTAATGCCCATTTCCCCATTACTATTCAATATAGTATTAAAAATATTAGCTTTATCAATAAGAGAAGACAAAGAAATTGAAGAATCAGAATTGGCAATGAAGAAGCAAAGCTTTTACTCTGTGCAGATTATATGATGGTGTACTTAGAGAACCCAAAATCATCTTAAAAAACTCCTTAAAAACAATTAACAAATTCAGCAGAGTAGCAGGTTATAAAATAAATCTACATAAATGATCAGCATTGCTATATATGAACAGCAAAGTTAAAAAAAAAGATAGAGAAAATTCCATTTAAAGTAATTGTTGGCAACATTAAATATTTGGGAACACATCTCCCATAGCAAATTCAGAAACTGTATGAACACAATTATCAAATATTTCTCATCCAAATAAAGTCAGATCTAAATAATTGGAAAAATTTCAATTGCTCATGATTAGGTTGAGCTAATATGATAAAAATGACAATTCTACCCAAATTAAATTATTTATTTAGTGACATTCCAATCAAATAACTATTTTACTGAGCTAGAAAAAAATAGTAACAAAGTTCATCTGGAAGGTGATCTAACTCTACCAGTTCTAAAACTATACTGCCACTAAAGTGGCAGTCATTAAAACCTTCTGGCACTAGTTAAGAAATAGAATACTGGATCAATGGGTTAGAATAGGTTCAAAAGAAACAGTTGTAAATGACTACAGTAGTCTATTGTTTGAAAAATCCAAAGACATAAGCTTCTAGGATATGAACTCACTATTTGACAAATTTGTTGTGAAAACTGGAAAATATTATTGGCTAAAAGTAGGCACAGACCTACATCTCACACCCTATACCAAAATAAGGTCAAAATGGGTACAGGATTTAGACATAAAAGGTGACACCATTAATAAATTAATAGAGCAAGAAATACTTTATCAGTTCTATGTAAAGAGGACAAATTTATGACCAAAGACGAAATACAGCACATTATAAATTGCAAAATAAATGATTTTGACTACATTAAATTAAAAAAGGTTTTGCACTAATAAAAATCAATGCTTCCAAAATTAAATGGAAAACAGAAAGCTGGAAAATATTCTTCACAAATAGGAATTCTGAAAAAAAAAGGTGTCACTTCTAAAATCTATAGTGAATTGCCTCCAATTTATAGATAACAAGTCATCCACAATAGATAAATACTCAAAGGATATAAACAGTTTTCAAAGGAAGAAATAGTTATATATATAATCATTTGAAAAAATGATCCAAATCATTATTGATTACATAAATGCAAATTAAAGAAACAATGAGGTATCATCTCACATCCATCAGATTAGCCAAGATAAGGAAAAAAGGCAAAATGATCAATATTGAAGAGGTTGTGGGAGAGTTGGGGCAATGATGTATTGGTGGTAGAGTTGTGAACAAATTCAGCCTTTCTGGAGAGCAATGTGAAATGATACACAAAGAGCAGTAAAATTGTTCATACCCTTTGACTCAACAATTCCAATTCTATGTCTATATCCAGAAGAAATCATAAAAAATGGGAATGTCTCACATGTTCCAAAATATTCATAGCAGCTCTTTTTGAAGTGGTAAAGAATTGGAAATTAAAGGGATGCCCATCAATTAGAGAATGGTTGAAAAAATTAAAATATATGATTATTGTGGGTTACTATTGTTCTATAATAAATCATAAATAGTCAGACTCTAGAGAATCATGGAAAGAATTACAGGATCTGATACTGAGCAAAAAGAGCAGGCCCAAGAGAACAATATACACATTAACAACAACATTGTGAGTTGATCAACCTTGATGGATGCATTTGGTCTCAGTAGTTCATAGAACTAGGACAAAGCTATTAGACTGAATATGGACAATGTTATCCTCATCCATAGGAAGAAAAACAAAACAAAACAAAACAAAAACCTTCAGAATCTGATGAAATTCATCCACTTTGAAAAAATTTATCTCAGGGACTGCTAGGTGGCTCAATGAATAGAGTACTGGACCTGGAGTCAGGAGTACCTAAGTTCAAATCTGGCCTCAGACACTTAATAATTACCTAGCTGTGTGGCCTTGGTCAAGCCACTTAATCCCATTTGTCTTGCAAAAAAAACCTAAATATATATATGTGTGTGTGTGTGTGTGTGTGTGTGTGTGTGTGTATATCTTTTGTATTTCTTTCCCTTAACCTTAATTCCTTATACCAAAAATGACTTATCTGTAAACATGTTTAACACAAATGTGTATGTAAATATAAGCCTGACTTTTTACCCCTAAGGAGAAGGGGGGGAGGTAGAAAAGGAGATTGGAAGAAATTATGTAACTTAAAAAAATTATATATGCATATAGATGAATGTGGAAAAAATTTCATAATATGTATTTGAGAAAATAAGATTTCAATAAAAATAAAATTTATGTGATTTTTATAAGAAAAACTTGCTTCAAAATTTTTTCAGTTACTGTTGCTATTTCCCTCCATCCTATTGCTCCCTATTTATTTTATTCTTTCTCTTTTTCTACCCTGTCCCTCCTCAAGTATTTTAGTTCTAAATACCCATTCCTCTAATGTGCCCTCATTTTATCACCCTCCCTCCCTCCCTTCTCTTATCCCTTCCCTTCTACTTTCCTGAAGGATATCATAGATT
Source organism: Macrotis lagotis (assembly GCF_037893015.1). Classification (NCBI taxonomy): domain Eukaryota; kingdom Metazoa; phylum Chordata; class Mammalia; order Peramelemorphia; family Peramelidae; genus Macrotis; species Macrotis lagotis. Next base: position 84,481,271 of record NC_133659.1, read on the forward strand.
TCTATATCTAATTGAGTATTTGTGGTATTCTCTCTTTGAATGAAGTGTAATGTGAGTAAGTTTCACTCATTTTCCCTCACTTCCTCTCTATTCCTCTCCTCTGTAAAAGCTTTTTTCTTTCCTCTTTTATGTGAGATAATTTACTACATTCTACATCTCCCTTTTTCTTTTCTTCCAACACATTCCTTTTAAAGCTGTTAATTTTATTATTTAGATAATCATTCCTTCATATTCAACTCACACTGGTTTCCTTTGTCTAGATATATTACTTCTTAGTGCCCTTAGAATGAGAAAGTTTGCATGAGTTATTCGGAATAATCATAAGAAGTACCTTATGATTTGCCTTTCCTACTTACCTTTTACACTTCTTTTCAGGTATTTGAAGAACAAATTTTCTGGTCAGCTCTGGTCTTTCCAGCAGAAAATTTTGAAAGTTTCCTATTTCATTGTATGTTTATATTTTCCACTTAAAGATTATATTCAGTTTTGCTGGGTAGATGATTCTTGCTCTTTTGCCTTCCAGAATTTCATGTCCCAAGTCCTTTGATCCTTTAAGGTAGAAGCTGATGAAACTTGTATTATCCTGACTGTGGCTCCATGATACTTAAATTTTTGCTTTCTTATTACTAGAAATATTTTCTCCTTGTACTAGGAGTTATGAAAGTTGGCTATAATATTCCTAGGAGTTTTCACTTTGGTAAATGATTGGTGGATTTTTAAAATTTTATTTTAGCCTCTCGATATCTAGAATATCTGGATCTAGAATTCCCCCTCTGGAGAACTTCTTGAAAGAGGATGTCTTTTCTTTTTCATAGCTTTCAGATAGTCCAATAATTTTAAAATAGTCATTTCTGTATCTGTTTTCCAGATATATTCCAGATATATTTTGCCATTGTGATATTTCACATTACCTCCAGTTTTTTTTCACTTTTTGTTTTGTTTTGTAGTTTCTCAATTTCTTATGATGTCATTCATTTCCACTTGAAAAATTCAATTTGAATTTATTTTTAGGTTTTTGCAAGGCAAATGGGGTTAAGTGGCTTGCCCAAGGCCACACAGCTAGGTAATTATTAAGTGTCTGAAACTGGATTTGAACCCTGATACTCCTGACTCCAAGGCCGGTGCTTTATCCACTATGCCACCTAGCTGCCCCCTCAATTTGAATTTTAAAGTAATTATTTTCCTCAGTGTATTTTTGTACTCTCTTTTCCATTTGACTAATTCTGCTTTTTAAGGCATTCTTCCCATTAATGATTTTTTTGGTACCCCTTTTACCATTTGATCATCTGTTTTTTAAGAAGTTAATTTCTACAGTATTTTTTGTTTCTCCTTTCTTTACTAAGCTACTTACTTTTTTCATGATTTTATCATATCACTCTTATTTCTCTTCTTAATTTTTTTCTCTACCTTTCTTACCTAATTTGCAAAGTCCTTTTTGTATTCTTCCATAGCTGAGACCAATTCCTATATTTCTTAGGAGTACTGACTTTCAGAATTTTTACTTTGTATCCTTTGTGTGTGTGTGTGTGTGTGTGTGTGTGCAACTTTCTATGGCCTGAATATTTTGTTGTTTGTTCATTTTCCCAGTGTATTTCTTGATTTAAACTCTTTTTATTAAGGTAGGATTCTGTTTCTAGGGTAGAAGAAACATTATTCCAAGCTTCAGGAGTTTTGTGCTAATGTGTTCAGATATTTTTCTAGGGACATGCAAGCTTTTAGTTCTTCTAAAGTGGTATAATCTAAGGAAATGTTTGTTTACTTTTCTCCTGGTGTAAGTGGCCAGAACTGGAACTGTGACCTGGATCTAAGTATAGACAAAGCAACAGAGTTCTGCCTCAGTGCTTGGGAAGACACCCACTGTAATCTCCTTAAATCTTCTTTGACCTTCCTTACCATCTCAGGGCTGAAATTTCTGGAAGCAATTACTGCTACCACTAGCTGCTGATTTGCTGGGGCTGGATCTGTGCTGAAGTGGTCAGCACTGGACCATACTCTGCTCTTATCCAGGTGCAATAGACCTTTCCATCCAATCTTATTTAATTATCTTGGACTGGACAATGGTTTCACTTTGTCTTTCTATGGGTTCTGTCACTCTAGAATTTATTTAGAGTCATTACTTAAAGATATTTGGAGGAGTTTTGGGGGGAAAGCAGAAGCCATTCCCCATCTTTACTTCATCTTGGCTTCACCTCTGATAATATTTCCTTTTTTTCTTAAGGCAGTAATATGAAGCCACAGAAGAGGGTGATAATTTTATCAGTATAGAGGATTCAAAGTATGTATACCCATTCTATAAGGAAGTCAAATGAATTGTCTATTACCCATAGCCAGGATATGTAAGAAATAGGTCTTTCCAAAGCTAACATTCATATAGCTCAGTAGTTACATAGACTCCATTAGAACAAGATGATGTTTAATTTAGATTGGAAGAAATGGCTATAATAATAACTAGTAATAACTAGAAGTGTACAATGAATAGGAACTTGGAATAAATGGGCATCAATTGATGTTTTTTAAATGTCTCAGCAAGAAAAAATATTCACATTACAATATTCACTATAAAGTAGACAATTTTGGATATGGGACTTGGATTATACATATACAGAAGCAACACCGTAGACATCTGGCAAAAAAAAGAGACACTTTCAAAATTATTTTGCTCATTAACTTACATTTGCATTAACCAATTTACACATATGCCACTTCCACCCTGGATGTTTCCATGTTTTAATTAGCTTAATTTAACTGGAATCTCTAGATAGGTCACAGCTCTCAAGTTTAATAAAAATTGAGTGAAACATGCTTAATAGAAATTCATAAATTACCAATCTTCTTTGAAATAATACATACATAATTTATTGTTGCAAGATACCCTGTACACATTACTGTCTTTGGATAACTTGATTGTGTTAGAAGAAATATCCTTTTTGAGTACATAGTTCAGTATCTAAATCAACTATTCATTAGATTGTTAACCAAAGCAAAAAGAGTCACTACTGATTTCTCTATATATCAACAGTTCAACAAATAAATGAGTATCAATTTAAATTATTCATTCATTGAAATTATATTTCATTATATAAAATAAAATGTTTCTGGGATAAGTTTGAAGGAGATTAGGACAATTTGTTTAACTCAATTATGAGACTTTTTACTGCATACAATTTAAAAATTTTCTTAAAACATGTTTTTAATATGATTATTTTCCCTATGTGATATGAGCTAGTACTGCCAGTAATAAAATTCAAGATTAAATAATTATTTAAAGGGAAAATAAAATCCTTTAAAACCTCATTGGAAAAATTGATGCACATTAATGAGCAAATATTCACAAAAGTTCTACAGATTCAATTCCTTTTAATTATGCATTAGTTAGAACTCTTCTTCAATGGTTGTTTCCTCTTAAGATGATGGTTCTTATAATTATCCACAATTGCAAGTAGAAAGGACCAGTGTCTTTTCCCTGTATCTTAGAAAAGTGGCATATTCCCATTCTCCTATTGCCATTGACCTTTTGCCATACACTACTGAATGGATGCCTTTTCAGGAAATCAGGCATTCAGCCAATCATTCAGCCATTTAAGAGGATTCAGATGGAAAACTGGAGATGGACTGGATGCAAGGCAATCAGGGTTAAGTGACTAGCCTAAGGTCAAACAGATACTAAGAGTCAAGTGTCTGAGTCTGTATTTTAATTCAGATCCTCCTGACTCCAAAGTTAGTGCTCAATCTGATGCAGGGGAAGATGAAGAGAATTTGAAAGTAACAGAAAGAATTTGGGTGGAGATGTAAATTGACTCTTGAGATGTAAATTGACTTAAAGTAGAGAATTATGATTGTAACAGTAACAATTGTAATCTTAAAAGCTGCTTGGGGTGGAGACCCTCCCAATTATTAAGGTACCGTTGATTCATTGTTTAATTTAAAATTTGTATCCTCTTCCTAATTCTGGGTCTGGTAAAGTGAAGGGGAATTTACCTTTTGCCCTCTGGATGAGAGACAAGACATAAACACCTGGGTTGGACCCTGGTTCAGGCTAGCTCAGTCTTCTCTAACCATGGCTGTTCTTTTATCTATCTCTCTCTCTAGTTCTTTCTATTTCTTTTAACTTTTTTGATAAATTTTCCTTTATTTCCACTCATACTTTCCCTGTCTGAATAATGATTCCTCAAAGGCAGAATGGAATCCAAGTAGCCAGTGGATACAAATCCACTGAGCCACCTAAATTCAGAAGAAGATAGTCTAGAATAGATCCTTTAAAAATGAGACATACCTTTGTATGCTTACCAAAAATTCATTGAAAAACTACCCAATTAGGAAAAAAACACTTTGGGATACAGATCTAGTAATAATATTGCTTTTGTTATAGGTAAACAATATTATATTCTTTTGGACATTGTTTCAGATTGTTCTATAGGATGATTGGCAGTTCATTACTAAACCAAAAAGACATCAGTATCCCAATTTTCCCACATCACTTGGAGAAGATTCCTAATCTACTGATTACAGATAACTCTGATTTCATCTTGTGAAAATTACCTATTCATATCCTTTCATTATTTATCAATTGGATAATGGTTCTTATTTTGTCTCAGTTCCCTATATTTAATAAGTACATTATCAGAAAAATTTGCTGCAAAATTTTTTGATATTACTTCATTGTGTATGGTACCTTTTAGCATAATGAAGTCTCCTTGATTATCTCTTTTAATTAGACATCCTTGTTTTGCTTTGTTTGAGATCATGATTGGTACTATTACCCTTTTAACTTAAGTGGAATCATAATAGCTGCTTCCAGCACTTTTTTTCTTTTAACACTCTACATACCTTTCTATTTTTTGTGTGTCTGTTGCATACAACATATTGCAGGATTCTGGATCCTAATCTATTCTACTTTCTGTTTCTGCCTTATTGGTTGGTTTACCCCATACCCATTCACAATCATGACTGCTAACTGTCTTTTCCTACATCCTATTTTCTTCTCATTACCTTCCTCTCTCTTTTTATTCTGATCCTTCTCAAAAGTCTATTTTCCTTCTGCCAAAGCTTTCCTAATTTGACCTCCTTTTTATCATTCCCATTCTTTATCTCTTATTCCCTTGATCTATTTCTCTATTGGGTGAATACACTCAGCTTCTCTATCTGAGTGTATGTGTGCATGTGCACACGTGTGTGTGTGTTTTGTGTGTGTGTGTGTAAATCTATATCATTCTACATTTCTTTCTTGGCTTCAGAAACTTCCTTGATATATTTTTAATTCTATTGATGATGTCATGAGCACCTCCTTGGTGTCTTTAAGAGTAAAGGCTGTTTTGTTTTTGTCTATGCAGCTCATAACAAGAATAACATCATACTTTGCATAGAGTAGACATTTAACAAAAAATTATTCATATCCATTGTTTAGAACAAAATAAATAGAAAAAAAGCTTCTTAAGGTAGAATTTGATTTTTATGTCATGTTTTAATTTCTTAATTCTATATCAATACAAAAAATATTTTACAAATAAGTGTAGCTAATCATTATTTTTTAATCTAACATCCAGTTTCAGATTCAAATATGGAAATAAAATAAATATTCAGGTCTGGAGCTCTAACAGGATATCTATCTAATTCTAAGGAATTCTTAGTTTGAAAGAACATGAAAGATCTTTTTTTTAGATCATAAGACCTTGAAAAATGCATTCAAAATTTGTATCACATGAAAGAGTATCCAATATAGGAGAAATATTGTGTGTTAGTGCTGATAAGATTAAACTATAAGCATATGCTACCATTCATATATTTATTTTATAAGCAAAGCAATATTACTTCAAAATAAAATATATTTTATTAAATAGTTTTATTGCATAACTGACAAAAACATATTTCCTTTTTATATAGAAGAATTAATTCTTTCATATTTTATTTTATCACTGATAGGGATAAACTACACAATGAGAACAAGCTGAAATGTGAGGATGCACACACATAGGAAATGCACATGAGTGAGCAGCATGCATTCCTAGACAACTTGCCTTTGACAAGCCAGAACTAGCAATGCACTTTCATATCACTGGAAAACTCTGCCTCTACTGCTGTATATCTCCACTACTGGATGTCTATCATGCTACTGTGTGTCTTTATTAAATTATTCTCTGTTATCCTGCATATATCTTTAGCCTCTTTGGGCTCTCTGCTGCACTCTGCTACCATCTGCTCTACCAGCTGGGAGAAAACAATGCTTTCAGGCTTAGCCTTCAGAAATCACCTACTGGCAGGAAGACAGCATAAGATAACATTTACAGGTAGGTATTAATCTGGTCCTTTTAACAACTCTTCTTCTTGTTAATTCCAGGTCCTTATCCAATTCTTTTCTGACATGAGGTGTAAAAATTTCTTCCTGACTTTGTCTTATGACTGGTCATTTTCCAGCATCACGTTCAAGGTGAACTGGGGACTCCACTTAGAAAAACTGAAAATGAACAATGTAAAATTTTAATGTCAGTTATTTTTTAATCCCAGTTAATGCCCTTGGTTGAACTTATAAATCAACATGAAAAATTACAAGGGACCAGGTGGCCCATCTTCAATATTCCTCCCAGCAACAAAAATCTGGTCTCCTTACACAAGATTATAATATAGCAGGGACTATACTCTTAACAATTTTCAGTTAAAGAAAATCCTTGACTAAATCCTTTACTTACAGAATTGCAAAAAAGAGAATGTTTTTTCAATAGACACCTCCAATTCCTCCTTCCTGTCTCCATTCATTTGCACACACACACACACACACACACACACACACACACACACACACACACGAACACACACAGACACCAACATATGTACTTTATTATCCCAAATTCTCTTCAGGATTGTGCAACCTTCTGAGTTGTTTCACATTCAGATTTACTAGACTTTTTTTCTAAAAATAAATGTTTTGTTTTTTCTATTGCCATCTTTCAAGATGCAAAAACAGCTTTGTGGCTCACCATAGCATCATTAACAACTGTCTTTTCTCTGATCTACTCATAGTATATTGACTGTGCTAATTAGCTTCTCATCCTTGGATGGGAGTCCCATTCCTGTCAAATGTTGCTGTGAGCCCAGTAGTAGCAACCATACCACTGATAATTAATGTCTCTGGGAGAGCTGCATGAACAACAGAGAGCAGAATAATGAAGGAGGGTGGAGGATTGCATCAAGCTCAATGAGAGGAGTTGCACTGTATTGCAAAACTGACTGGGCTGTTGCACATCATTTAATTGATGATCAGCCAGTCTGATTTACAGGTGGGAAATGCTATCTGCCAGATGATGGTTGATATGTGGTCTCAGTCTTTCTTAAGCTGGCAGGGCCATTTTACTGTGATTTTAATGTGACTGCTGATGTATTGCAAGTCTTTTTGGGGATGATGCCAATAAAGCCAAGTCATCAAAGAGAAACAGCTTGACAATTTCTTTCATCTTGATATTTTACCTGAAGTTGATGTAGATTAAAAAGCTTTCCATCTGTTCCAATGTAGCTATTGCAAAGATACTTTTGTGTGGGCTAACTGAAACATCTTTAAACAACTTCAAGTTGTACAGAAACTATTTTTAAAAAAATATAGAGGCCAGGCAATCCGCAATTGCTGGCAGAATTTATGATTATTATCCTTGGGTCAGCCTCACAAACAGAAGCTTGAAAAGACATGGAGGTCAGAGTAAGAAAACATGGAAAGATTTCAGGAATAAAAATTTGATTAATAGGAATTAACCTTTATGGGTATTTGAAAACTTGCAAAGCATTTTTATAAATATTCCCTTATTTGAATCTTACAAAAAATCCAGGAAAGTAGTTGCTATTACTATCCACATTTTATAGATGAAGAAATGGAGTCTGAAGGACTTTTAAGTGATCTGTCCAGAGTGTGAGTCATGATTTGAATCAATGTTTCGGATTTCAAGTCCTGAACTCTTTTCCACTGTTCTATCTGATGTCATACTAAATTAAGCCCTACTACTTTATCCAGATGCCCACGTTCTGGTCCCCAGTAAGTTAGTTTCCCAGGCTTATCTTCCAATTCTCTCTAGATGTATGTACGCCCTAATCTTGTCAAACTACTTCAATTTAATTGTCCTCCATGTGTTTCTAGTTTTCTGCTTTCATGTCTTTTCTCATGCTCATTCTTTCATTCTGAATGATCCCTTCCTCCACTTCTGTCTACATTCTACCCTGTTCAAATTGCACCTGATGTTTGAAGTGTCTTTCTAAAGTTACCAGAATTTTACAGAATCTCAAAATTCAAAGTAGCTATTAACAATATGGCATTGAGCAGTTTCCTGAAGAAATCTAATTAGTGACAAATCTACTTTCTTCCTAAGCAACCCAATTATCTATTAAATTGAATAATTTGGAATTTGTTTTTCTTTACATTTACCTAAATTCCACAATCTGTACCTTCTTTCAGTTTCTATTAAATTTGGTCTCTTGGGTCAAGAAACAAATCTTAGTCATTTTTCACATAATAATTCCAATTCTTGAAGGTACCTTTCTTTTATCTTTTGACTTATCTTCTTCAGATAAAACAGTCCCATATCCTCTAGTTATGCATCACAAGAAGGTATCTAGCATCCCTTCTATATTCTTCCTTAAATTTACAATTAAACAAGAAATACTGATGCTTTCCCCTCTCTCTCTGAAGTATTATAGCACTTATAAATGCTCAAGGTGTTTTCAAGAGTTTTTTAAATACATTTATAGCTACTAATAGATTATGAAAGGAAAGGAATATCTAGTCTATAGGGCCTAGTACACTGATAATTTATGATAATATGAATCCTTATAATATGAATTCAAAAATCTAAAATAAATATAAACTAGGCAATCTTATGAAAAATCTCTCTGAAATTAGTTAAACTTTTCCTTGAACAACATATATGCAGTTGCTAGGTAAACTGTTTCAACTACAAAAAGTCAGATCTAAGTCTCCCAAAGCATAAAATTCAAAAACAAACATTACCCCTAAAAGATAAAACATCAGGGGAAAAAAATTAGTTGTCCATTGTATGTTAATTTAATTTATGAAATTAGGGCATATTATTGAAATACATAAATGAGAAGATTAAATTTTTTGTTCTACTTCTCTCAAAAAGTCTTTTGCCAATCAACAAGATAACATTATTCAAGTCTTTTATTCTCTGTTATTTGTATTGTTCTAGGAGTTGAGGATACAAAAATAAATTCTGCTATTTTTAACATTCTTGATTTTCTTTTGCTGTTGAATTAAGACAATAACCTTATAAAAAGGGATAATGTTTTGTACCTCAGAAAAATATATGACCTATAAATAGAGATGTGGAAAACTCCTAATTTATTTTCAGTGTCTTTGAATATGATATGTCAAAAATTAAAACATTTTTGGATAGACCCATAAACCATTCTTTCCTGATCAAAATCTATCTCCATTTTATAGGATATTTTAACAAAAGAAGATATGAAGATGCCTAAGGCAGATTTAAGTCAAAATCAAGAGATTCTCTTATCTGTGTTATTTTTTTTCCTTTAAAAAGCACTCCCATTATTTATAAAATTATTATTCAGTAGGGAATTTATTATTAGTAATAATCTAGAAAATGAAATAGTTTAATACTTTCAAGCTGTAAAAGTATTTCAACTGTTTGAAAGAATTTTGAAGGATGTCTTTCAAATGAGTTTTTTTATTTTCTTGGATAATATCTTCAGTTTCTTTGATCTTTTATCATATGGAATAAATCTTAGAACTTTTACTATCTTGGTTATGCTATTATAGCTATTCTGTATGTTATAAAAATCCTTCTTAAAATGTGTTGCCCCAAACCAAACACAATATTCCAGATACACTCATGATTCCTGGGGTGAAGGTGGGGGTGGGGGGCAGAGTGTCACTCATAATGTCTTCTGCTTCATGAGAGGAGAAATAAACAGAGAGCAAGACAGGGACTTGAACCATAGTTACAAATAAAGCATGAAGAACTCATCTATGTTGACTGTCAGCCCTTCTTCACCATTATTTGAGCAAATAAGTCCTCTATTTTATTATCAATTGAAAAAAAGTACCAAATCCTCATTTTGTGTGAATAATGCTGGGAATAATTTGGGAGGATTTGGGAGGAATTTTGATCTTTTTAACTGAAAGATACATTTGTGTTTCAGTGTGGGTTAAGGTTCTGGGAGGAAGGTTTGATACTATGTGGGATAAAAATCCACTTAAAAAATAAAGAGACTCATCTGAGAAAAAAAAAGTTTATTTTGGCTTTTCTTGAGAAAAGGGCACACTCCAAGACTCACAAAGGTAGTGAAGATCAAGGAGCTGGCCAGAACTGACAATCAAGCAAGATTATAGAGCCTAACACAATTCGCTCCTCCTCCCTATAATCCCTTTCTGTTAACTCATTCCTTAGTCTTCAGAGTTACATTCTAATTGTGAAAATCTACCTCAGCAAAAAAAGAAAAGAATGAAAGGTTTTCATAAAATATTATTTCACCATCCAGGTAGTGAGAATAACTTTAGGATTATAATTATCTTATTGAAGTAATGTAAATTGTCTTAGAATACAAGGTCTAGGAACCTAGGAACAAAGGAAGTCTACTTATCATCAAACAAGAGGAAGCTTAAGAGCTTCTTTGGAATGCAAGGCTTTTCTCATGGAAAAAGTCTATTATCTTTCTACTAGTCTTTAAAAGTAGTCATCAAAAGTTAAGAGAGTAAGTCACCTGTTTGGAATACAAGGAATTTTTCCTAGAAATAGTTTAAGAATAATTGTTCTTTCATCAATATTACTTAACCCTGAGAGGACTTCACTGGGAATATTAACCTTGAAATAGTTTTATTGGGAATATTCCATTCAACACTAAGCCTATATATAAGTATCAATAAGCAAAAGAATCATACCCCTAAATAAGTGTAATTCTTGCCCCAAAAAGAATGTCTATTAATGGAGACCATAGTATGTATTGTGTATTTATGTATATGTTTAGGTATATTTAAACATACCTATCTTCATTATACAAGGAGAAAGATTTCATTCATGGAATAAGGAATTATTTTTTTTTTTAGGTTTTTGCAAGGCAATGCTAAGTGACTTGTCCAAGGCCATACAACTAGGTAATTATTAAGTGTCTGAGCCCAGATTTGAACTCAGATACTCCTGACTCCAGGGCTGAGCTCTATCCACTGTGCCACCTAGCCAGTCCCCTATTTGTTGTTTTTAAATTGAAAATATATTTTGTGCAGTTGCATTCAGTTTTTAAATGAGAGTAGTGTATCAGAAAAATGCCAATATTCAGTAGGTAATATGACATTACATTATGATTTGTCCTTTTCTTTTAAAATATTCTTTTATTTTAAAATGATTTTAATATATTAATTTCAAATTCTCTTTCTTTTTCCTACTCCTCCCTTATCCATTAAGAAGGCAAGCAAGTATTACTTGATCAAGTTCAAGTTTAGTTACTTCTAGAACCTTAGTTTATCAATATTCTTTCTTAAGAATACCTTTCTAAAATCTTGAATAGGGTTATTGGATTGGAGTTTTATTTCCAGTAAGCATATGAAAATGATTAAGTTTTACTCTAAGAATTCTGGGCCTTTACTTCTTAAATGAGAATTTGTGATCCCACCTTCCAATGTGTGGAATGTGATTGATAATGGCATTGAAAAACTTCTCAGTTTCAAAAATTGTCATTAGACAAGATACATATGCCAGAAGGGGGGTACACATCTTTTTAGACAGGTAAAAGGAAGCATTTTTAGAATTTTAAAATATGATTTATAGTTGTAAAATTATGCTGCTATTTTTTGTTAGATTTCCAAATGTTGCTTGAAGATAAATAGAATCTTAAAATTGAGTGTCTTGCTTTCTTAAAAAATGCTAATTTTTCAGTCTAGTTATATTGGCCTCCCAGCCATTCATTGAAAAAGACTTTTCTTCTCTCCTTATAAGTATCTTCACTTGCTTGCTCATACATAGAATTATTTTACTCTTCAAACCTACCTTTTGGTTTTGCTGACTCTTTAAAGTCTCAGTTTAAATCCTACCTACCTAGTCTCCTTCATTTTAATGCCTTCCTTCTATAAAGATTGTTACTTAATTTGTTGGATATCTTGATTGAAGATAACAATGTCTCCTCCAGGATATTATGAAGTCCTTGAAGGTAAGGACTAGCATTTTTTAATATCCTCATCTTTTAGTACATTCCTACTCTTAGTAGCTGCTTAATAAATGCTTGTTGAAGTATATGTTGTCTTAATATTTTATATTTCATTTATTAAAAGGACTGGTTCTACCATAATGGCTGTCAGAAGAACAACAAAAAACATAACAATTTCTTTTTTTGTTTGTGTTTTTTTTTTCAGTAGCATGAATGCCAGGATGCAAAAGGAATTCCTGAAAATAAAATTTTAGTTTTTTGTAGCTAAAATACTCCCTTCCAAAATTCCTGGATTCTTTCAAAACTTAACTCAAGTGCTATTTCACTCAGGAGACCTTTCCTTATACTTTCTACTATTAGTTCTCTTTAAGGTTACTTTCCACATATTGCATTTATCTTCTAGGTGTTCGTATATATATATATATATATATATATATATATATATATATATATATATATATATATATATTCTCCTCTATTAGAAGAAAAAACCCTTTAAAGGATTTCTCTATATAAAGTAACATTTCATTCAGTCCTGGAATTAGACAATTAATAATTATTTGTTTACTAATAGAACAATGAAATCAAAACTAATTTCATTACTGAAATCTTACTTGCTACTTTCCTCCTGAAGTAATTTTTCAGTCACCACAAATATCTAAACAGTATGGTAAAGTGGGCTGTGAAGTTGGATGGTTTGAGAAGTCCGTATTTCTGGGAAGGAAGGAGGACACCAGATACTTTAAAAATAAATAGTCTATAATTCTCAATTTACACAAAACATATAGCAATACAATATTGTCCTCCTTAGACACCTTCTAGAAGACTATATTTCCCAATTTTGCAAATTCTTGGCTGCCAGGGGCCAAGAAGCCCCCATAAAAAGAGCAAATAAATTCCAGACATACCAGGAGCCAAGAAGCCCCCTGTCAGATAAGATAAAAGGAGCAAACAAAATTCCAGGCACACCAAGGGCCAAGATAAAGGAAGGTCACCCTCCATTATCAAGAACAAACTGACCACAGACTATCCCTTCTCTCAGGCCAAGGCATACCAACTCCACCCCTAAGCTAATCCCCTTGTTCCTTCTCTACAAAATATAAGCAGGTATTTTTCTCAAATAAACTCAGACCTTATCCACCATCCTTGGGTCTCACTCTCCTTATTCTCACCCATTCCATTTCAGGCTGGGTCCTCCTCGACACCCCACTTTTCTGCCCCGCGGGTCGGGGCACGTGGCGCCCATCGTGCGGCTCGAGGCACGGACTCTTGCCAGGCAGACCCCGTAAAGAAGAATCGTCGCGACCCCCTCTGATCGCGACCCCCTCTGATCGCTCCGGAGAGCCCCACGAACAGGTAAGTGACGTCTGCCTCATTCTTTTCTCATGGGTTCCAAGCTGTCTAAATAACAGGTCTTTATACAGGACCTTAAACTGGCACTTAAAGACAGGAGAGTTAAAGTAAAGAAAAAGGATCTTGTTAGATTCTTCCTTTTTATAGATGAAGTATGCCCATGGTTTCTGGTAACAGGACCTGAAATCCACCCAGGCAAATGGCAGAAAGTAGGAAGAGATCTTAATCAGAAATTGAAAATAGAAGGACCCGATGCCGTCCCTGTTTCAGCCCTTTCTTACTGGGGTCTTATAAGAGGCATAGTGGAAAGCGCAACCAGGGACCCCACAAAAAAACAGCTACTTTCAGTTGCAGAGTCCTGCCTTCGCCCTCTTTCGCGTACAGCCTCTATAAAGTCTTTGAAAGAAGAGGAAGCGAAACCCCTTAAAACTCCAGCTAGATCTCCCTCAGCAGCTATCGAAATCCCCCCAAGCAAATCCCTCTATCCTCCTCTCCCTTCTGAGATAACACCAGCAGAGGAGCCCATAACCTGCCCAGTGTTTACAAGAAATAAGAATCTCCGGTCCAGTCCAGAAACGGACCCAGATTCAGAGCCTCCAGACCCAGGCGATGAGGCAGAACTTGAGGAAGAAGCTGCTAGATATAATAACCCAGACTGGCCCCTAGCCTCCGCTCCCTCTCCATACCTAACCGCCCCTGCCTTCCTGCCCCTGGGGCCTAATGCCCCCTTTACTCTCTCCACACTAGAAGCCATCTCCTGTGGGGGATATCTTCTCCCCTCCGAGTGGCTCAGGGTCGTCCAGGCAGTACTTACACGAGGACAGTTCCTCACCTGGAAGGCTGATTTTTTTTGATCCTTGTCAAACCATTGCTTCAACTACCTATAAAACTTCTAAGGGAGCTTATGAAAAACCCTCAAGGACAGGGCATTGTAGAAAGAGCCCACCAAACGCTCAAAAACATGATTACTAAATTACAGAAAGGGTCAGAGACACTCTACCCCAAGATTTAACAATGCTAAAACCATTCTTAACCATGCCCTCTTTGTCCTCAATTTCCTCTCCCTTGATGCTAATGCCAAATCTGCAGCAGATCGCCTTTGGCATCCCACTACTGAACACAACTATGCACAGGCTATGTGGAGAGATCCCATCTCCAACAAATGGCAAGGACCTGACCCAGTCCTTATCTGGGGTAAAGGACATGCCTGTATTTATGATTCATCAGCTCAAAATGCTAGATGGCTACCCGAGCATCTAGTAAAATCACATAATCCACCCAGGGAACCCCCTGAGGAATCCCCCTCTGTGCTCTCTTGTAGATAAAAGATCCAGCATGAAGGCACTCGTCCTGTGCCTGCTCCTTCCGCTGTCCTGTTCATACCAACTACTTAACTACACTTGGGTCAGTCGAAGATGCTCAAGGATTCTGCATCTGGAGTACCTCGAAAGTTGACTCCACGACACCCTGGCTTCCCCTGTACCCAGATCTTTGTCGATTATCCGAATGGAACAGTGGATGGGACGCAGTATGGGGGTCCGATGATCGCATGACAGGCTGTGGCTCTCAAGATAGAAAAGAGAGGCTTGGGACCCTCTCCTTTTATGTTTGCCCGGGATACCATCGCTCATCAGCCCCACAATGTGGTAGAATGGGGGACTTCTATTGTAAAGATGGGATTGTGAGACTACAGGAACTGGGTACTGGATCACCTCATTAATGCCTCTGTACAAGCTTTGACCCAGATACAGAATTCTTCATTGGAAGAATGCTGGATCTGCTATTCCTCTTCCCCTCCCTTCTATGAAGGTATTGCTCAATTCGGGAACATCACACACTCCAACAGAACAGATGATCTCAGATGGGGCACTGGGGAATCCCAAGGCCTCACTCTTGCAAAAATCTCTGGTCAGGGAAATTGTCTCCTTGGCCCACAAATGCTCCCCCCTCTTCAGCTAGACACAGTATGTAACCAAAGTACCCTTATTAATACTTCCTATAGATATGCTGTAGCCCCTCCTAATACCTATCTTTCCTGCTCATCAGGACTAACCACCTTTGTGGACACCAAACAATTCCTTGAGAAAAAGGACTATTGTGTCCTTGTCTCCCTTTTTCCTCACCTAACTGTCCACTACCCGGAGGAATTCCTCCAATTTTGGGAACATGGAAGGGGTACCCTTATCAGAGACAAAAGAGAACCCCTGACAGCAGTTACACTTGAAGTCCTGATTGGACTTGGGTTTGTTGGCTCTGGTACAGGTATTGCCTCCTTAGTCTCCTCCAATGCACAGTACACCCAGCTTAGCTCTGCTATTGATAAGGATCTCTCAGAACTTCAAGCAGGGTTAAAACACCTAAAAGATTCTGTTGCCTCTCTAGCTGAAGTAGCATTACAAAATAGACAGGTCTTGATTTGTTATTTTTACAACAGGGGGGACTCTGCGCAGCACTAAAGGAAGAATGCTGTTTTTTTAAGGATAAACTTGGCCTGGTAGAAGACAGTCTGCAAAGGGTTAAGGATAGACTGGAAAAAAGAAAGGGAGAGAGAGAGAAAGGTGAGGCATGGTATAAAAATTGGTTTTCCACATCCCCTTGGCTCTCTACTCTGCTCCCAAGCCTTCTAGGCCCATTAATTGGCTTCCTAATTCTAATTTCTTTTGGACCATGGGCCTTCAGGAGACTGACCAACTTTATCAAATCCCAAATTGACTCAGCCCTTGGAAAACCAGTTTCGGTCTTATATCACCAATTGAAAAGCCAAGGGTCCTGTGAGGACCCCCAAATGGAACCCTTGAGGTTCCCTGCTCTTACACCTCGCCCACCTTGGTATGCACGCATCTGCTCAAGGAAAGGCACCCCCTAAGGGCTGCAGTGATACCCAATGACGGGATTTAGTGCAACTCCATGACTTGGGAACATCAGATCCTACAGGAGATAACAAGGACCTTGCTAAGGTCCCCTCCTGGTCACGGATACCAAGCATGAAAACCAAGTTGCACAGCCTAAGACAGGGATCCTGCCCATAAATTTAAAATAAAAAAGGGGGACATGCCAGGGGCCAAGAAGCCCCCATAAAAAGAGCAAATAAATTCCAGACATACCAGGAGCCAAGAAGCCCCCTGTCAGATAAGATAAAAGGAGCAAACAAAATTCCAGGCACACCAAGGGCCAAGATAAAGGAAGGTCACCCTCCATTATCAAGAACAAACTGACCACAGACTATCCCTTCTCTCAGGCCAAGGCATACCAACTCCACCCCTAAGCTAATCCCCTTGTTCCTTCTCTACAAAATATAAGCAGGTATTTTTCTCAAATAAACTCAGACCTTATCCACCATCCTTGGGTCTCACTCTCCTTATTCTCACCCATTCCATTTCAGGCTGGGTCCTCCTCGACACCCCACTTTTCTGCCCCGCGGGTCGGGGCACTTGGCTCTTCAAAATTTCTTCAATTTCATCTTAACCTGGTTTCACCTATATATCCCCTTCAGATGACGATGTTAATTGTTTTGCCCTTTCATCCCTTTAGGGACAGGCTAGTCAGGTATTCTGTCACTTTTATCTTGATTGAAATTTTGCCAAGAACATATGGTGAACAGGAAAACATGATCATAAAAAAAATTACTTCAATTCGTCAATCAGTCAAATCAAAATTGACTACTGATAGAAGGGTGAATTTGGTATGTCAGTTTTGGAGAGAAGTACTTAAGAGATGTGTATATTTTGAATTAAATGACCTCTATTTTGGGAGTGGTAAAGAGAAGGATATGGTCAAAGATAATGACAAGGATTAAAACAAAAAAATTTTACTCCAGATATTGAAGTTCATGGCAAAGAGTTTTAAATTTCAAGCCAAAATTCTAAGTTCAAATCCTGGGCCTGTTTACTTATCATAAGACTTTGTCTTAATCACTTAACCTTTCCATATTTCAGTTATGTTAACAGGAAAATGGGGGTGAGTGATGTTATCCTATATGATCTCTAAAGTGTCTTTTCAATTTTCAATCTATGATCCATTTGTTCTAAGAAACAGGACTAAATTAAGATAGAAGATGAGTTTCTGGACAATTCTTGAAAAGATTAATTCATCCCCAAGATAAAAACATTATTTTGCAAAACTGGGTAACCATACTAAGATATTCATGTTGTATATACATACATACATACATACATACATACATACATATATATATATATGGAGACAGCATTTTTGAAACCTTTATTTGACCAAAAAAAAGGTGATCCAAATTGTATTACAAACACTGACTACAAAATGTCATCAAGAGAAAAAGCAAAATAACAAAACACAAAAACAAACAAACCAAAAAACACCATAAATTAATAGATACTGATTTTGCTGCAGTTGTAATTCTTCTAAAACTAAAGGGATTGCTTTGATTCAGAAGTTTAGCAATTATTCAAATTCAAGTGTTTCCATTAACTTATAAATGCATCAAATATTTCTCAGGATTATCCAGCAACATTTCTTAGTGAGGATTAATAGGCAAGTGATTCCATCTGTTAGCCTATAACAATCACATTGCCCTTCCTTCAGAATTGAAAGTTCACAAGATAAGGAGATATAATGATAAAATGAATAAATTTCAAGATTATTTCAAGGGGTAAGCATTTAAAAGCTAGTAAACATCTCAGTAATTATAATTAAGGCAGGATTAATTTGCCAGCTATACCCTAATATAATTTCTTGCCAAAGGGAGATTTAGTTAAAAATCCAAAATGGAAAAAAACAGAATATGAAAAGTTCCTTTCTATATTTCAAACCCATAATTTTAGTGTTTCAGTTAAAAATAATTTATTCATTTTATAGTACTTCAATGGCCCATTGAATGCCTTCCACCAGCCTTTTAAAGAATAACCACTTATAATAGATTTTTTTAACTAATTAAGAAAAAGAAGAGAAACAATTAGGTGGCACAGCTGATAGAGCACTTTCCTGTAGCCTAGAGGTTGTGAATTCAAATCCAGCCTCAAAAATGAAAAGAAAAGATAAAGGGGAAATGTCAAAAACAGATTAATACACCTTAAGGAAAAACCCAGAAAATAAATACATGGTTGAAAACTCATGAATTCCAACTTCTTCATGTTTCTTTTTTTAGATTTTATTTTTCCAATTATATGGATATAATTTTCAACATTCATTTCTGTAAAGTTTTCCTCCTCCCACCAATCCTCTCACTATCCTAGAATAATGAACAATATGATGCAAGTTATATATGTACAATCATATTACAAATATTTCCATATAAGTCATGCTATGAAGGAAGAACCAGAACAAAAAGAGAAAAAACATTAGAAGTGAAAAGCAAAAAACAAAATTAAGAAGGTGAAAATATCATGCTTTGATCTGGATTCAGATTCCAGAGTACTTTCTCTTGATGTGGATGATACTTTCTATGACAGGTTTTTTAGAATTGTCTTTGATCACTTTATCACTGAGAGAGCTAAACTCATCACAGTTGATCATCTCACAATGCTGTTAATGTATACAATGTTCTGCTGTTCTGCTCACTTGGCATCACTTCATGTAAATATTTCTAGGTTCTTCTGAAATCTACTCATTGTTTCTTATAGAATAATAATATTCCATTATATTTATATTTGCCACAACTTATTCAGATATTCCCCATTTGTAGGGCATATCCTCAATTTCCAGTTCTTTGCCTCCATGAAAAGATCAGCTATGAAAATTTTTCCTTTCTTTTTTTCAATTTTCACCCTATTTTGTGATCTCTTTGGGATACAGACTAAATAGTGGTATTTCTGGATAGTATTATTGTCCCTTGAGTATAATTCAAAATTGTTCTTGAGAAAGGTTGGATCCATTCACAATTCCATCAACAATGCATTAGAGTACCAGTTTTTCCACATCCCCTGCAACACTTTTCTTTTCTTTGTATTTCTCTAATTAATAAGTGACAGAGCATTTTATCATAAGTCTATAGGTAGCTTTCATTTCTTAATCTTTCAACTATCTGTTCATATCCTTGGATGATTTATCAATCAGGGAATGACTAGGATTTAAATACATTTGTTTCAGTTTTCCATATATTTGAGAAATGTTCCCCACCTTTCTGTTTCCTTTATTGGTCAAAATTCTGACAGGTAAATGATTAATGGCTCTTCTAATTGATTTATGGCATTACCCTTTATGTCCAAATCATGTATCTATTTTGAGTTTATCTTTTTTTATATGATGTGAAATGTTTTCTATGCCTTGTTTCTACCAAACTATTTTCCAGTTTTCTCAGATTTTGTGAAATATTGAGATCTTATCCCAGATGCTAGAGTCTTTGGGTTTATAGAACAAAAGGTTTATATAGTTATTTAATAATATGCATTGTAACCATAACCTTTTCCATTGATTCACCACTCTATTTATGAGCCAATACCAAATAGTTTTGATAACTGCTGCTTTATTTTGTTTTTTTTTAATTTTATTATGATAGAATGATAGAAAAGACTCAAGAGAAAAAAAGTGTGAGAAAAATTAAGTGTACTTCCATCTTTGTTCAGATATCTTTGTGTCTCTAGGTTAGGTTGTTTATCATAAGTTCATCAGAGAAGTTGCTTCAATATTTTTTTCTCACAGTTACTATTGCTAGCTAGTATTTTCCTCCATCTTATTCTGTTCTCTCTCCTTTCACCTTGTCCCTCCTCAAAATTATTCTGTATCTGACTACCCTCTCCCACGATCTTCCCTCTCTTCTATCACCTACACACTCCTCCCCTCCCCCTGTCCCCTTTCCCTCATCCCTTTTCTCTCCTTTTTTCTTCTAGGATAAGATATATTTCTATTCCCTATTGAATGTGGATGTTATTTCCTTTCTGGTCACTTCTGATGAGAATGAAGACTCACTCCTTTCCCCTCATCTTCCCCCTTCTCCTAGCCCATTTTACCTCTCCTTTCCTTGTCTCACAATACATTTCTTTCTCATCCATTAACTCCATTTTTATTACAAATTATTCCTTCATATTCAGCTTCCTTCTGTGCCTTATCTATATATTCTCCTTCTAACTATCCTAATAAATGACAAAGTTCATAAGCGTTATCATTATCATCTTCCCATATGGGAATACAAGCAATTCAACATCATTAAAACCTTCATAATTTCCTCTTCCTTTCCACCATCTCTATGCTTCATCTGACTCTGGTACTTGAAAATCAAACTTTCTATTCAGCTCCGGTCATCTCATCAAGAAATTTGAAAGTCCCCTCTTTCATTGAATATCCATCTTTTCCACTGAAAGAGAATGTTCAGTTTTGCTGGATAGTTGATTCTCAGTTGCAATCAAAGCTCTTCCACCTTCTGTAAAATCATATTCCAAGCCCTGCAAGCCTTTAATGTAGATTCTGCTGAATCCTGTGTAATTCTGACTGTAGGATCATAGCTATTGAATTATTTCTTTCTGTCTGCTTGTAATATTTTCTCTTTGACTTAGTTATAGAATTTGTCTATTATATTCCTGAGAGTTTTTATTTGGGATCTCTTTCAGGAGGTGATCAGAGGATTCCTTCAATATGTATTTTACTCTTTGCTTCTAAATAATAAGAGCAATTTAGCTGGATTAATTCTTCATAAATGAAGCCCAAGTTATTTTCCTCTTCATGACTTTCATATAGCCAAAAAGTTTTATTAACTAATTTTTTTTTCTTTCCATTTACTATTTTGCACATCTCTTGATATATATGAAGATCAAATATTCTTTTCAGTTCTGTTTTTTTAATCAGGTTATTTTGAAACATCCTTATTTTCTTGAATGTTCATCTATTCCCCTGAAAGAATATGCTGAATCTTATGGGGTAGTTGAATCCTTTAGTTGCTAATTCAGTAGTTTATCTGCAATAATTCCTTGGAGTTTTGGGGGGCGATCTGTTTCAGGGGGTGATCAGTGGATTCTCTCTAAGACTATTTACCTTTCTGTCCTAGGATATTGGGGCATTTTCCTTGATAATTTCTTGAAAGATATAGTCGAGGTTCTTATTTTAAAAAACATAGGCTTTCAGTTATTTCAATTATTTTAAAATTATGGCTATATTTTCCAAGTTGGTCATTTTTCCTATGTGGTACTTTACATTTCCTTCTTTTTTTTTAGAATTTGATTTTCTTTGATGGATTCTTGAAACATTATAGAGTCAGTTTTCACTTGCCCAATTCTAATCTTTAAGGATTTATTTTCTTCAGTTAGCTTTTTTATTTTGTAGGTCAATTTTTTGTCAATTCTATTTTTAAAGGAATTGTTTTCATTTTCCAGTTTTTCATAATCCTCTTGCTTGACTCTCAACACTTTCCTCAAATTTTCTCCTAATTTTCCTATTTTTTAAAAATCTTTTTGTCCCTGCTTTATTATTTTCAGATGGTGTTTGGGCTCTTTTTGTTGTTGTTCATTTTGAAATTTAAGTTTTGTTCTTGGGGTACCAGGAGCATAGTTCCAAGCTTTATGTGCTAGGGTTTAGGGGTCTGGTCACCAGTTTCCACACTGGGATCTCAGGTACTGACACCTTTCTTTCTGCATTGGGATAGAAGAACCAAGTCTCATCTGCTGCACCTGTGTTCTAGGGCTCACTATATCCCTTCTGAACTGCGGCTGGGGCCTTCACTACTGATATGCTGTATCACCAAGCTGCTGAACTGGGATCTGTTCTGTGACTATGAGGCTCATGCTGGCATCACTATCTCCTCCTATGTTGGATTGAGCTCCCTTTTTACACAAGTGAAACCACAACTTTCCTGAATTCCCTCCAACATATCTTGAGATGAACAGATGTTTCACTATGTTTTTGTGAGTTATGATGTTTTAGAGACTGTTTAGAGGTTTCATTTAAAGTTGTTTCAGAAAGAAACAGGCAAAAGTTCAGGGATCTTTCTACCCTCTTTCCAATCATCAAGATTTCAACTAAGAAATCTTTATATTTGTTTCAATAAATTGTATTATTACATTTTTAAATCATCAGGACAGACTCTAATATTATTTCTTATTCTACATAATAAATACTGATTAAAAAGAAAAAGAAAATTAGGATAAAATATCAGCAAATAAAAGGGTTACACTGAAAAAAATCAGAAAATATCTTGATAGATTTTTAGACTCAAAGATCTTATACCTTTATAAAAGAAGTGGAGTTGGGATATCTTCTCATTTTTCTCCTTTGCAGATATTGTTCTATATAATTTTTAACATTCATTATTTTTTTATAGTTTTTTTTAATTTACAGTGTTGTGGACCTATGTTTAATATTTGGTGCATCTATTTCACTGTGCATCAATTCATGTAAGTCTCTGCACGTTTTTATGTATTCATCCTACGTATTGTTTCTTAGAGCACAACCATATATTGTGAATTCATGTATTATAACTTTTTTAGCCACTCTTCAATTAGTTATTATTTTCTTTGTTAATAATTTTTCACTATCATAAAGGTATTACTACAAATATTTTTCAGAATATGATGTTCAATGACCTCCTTGCAACTAAAGGTCAGTAGTAAAAGTTCTAGGTCAAAGAGTTTATTTGAATAAAATTGCTTACTGATTTACTACTCAACCAGTTATTCATTAATGAGTCTACTTTTCTTTAGTTCATAATTCTTTGACTATTACGGTATTTTGTCATCATTGTTAATTTAGTTATGTTAGGCAAAATCTGTTTTGCTTTAATTTTCATTTTTCTCTTATTGTTGGTAATTTGGAAAATTATTCTACATGGTTATAAATACAAACCTTGTCCTGTATTTTCATTCTGTAATTCCTTTAAGAATTGTTTGTTCATATTCCACGAACACACATTAATCAATCAGGTAATGACTTTTGGTATGGAACATATATAAGTTTCTTATTCATCTATGCATCGAATATATATATATATATATATATATATACATATATATATGACATGTGTATTTGTTAATTACTTATATCTATTGATATAAAAATCTTTTCCTTCTTAGATGTGCTGAAAGTTCTAGAAAGTTTTCTGGCATTTTTCCTGAATTCTGTTTCCTTTTAATATCTTCTGAGTAATCTATGATAATTTGGTTTAATTTCTAGTTTTTGCAAATTTAAAAAATTTCTTTTAGTTTATGATTTTTTGATTCCCTTCTTCTAGACTGTCCTCTGTGAAGTATATGGGATGTTCAGGCAAGACTGGGACCTCTGACGTTAAGCCTTTCTGAGCTCTTTTCTACCTCTGTCTTCACTTGTTACCTAACACTCATCTGTGTCTCCAAGAATCTATTGTATTCTCAACAGCCACATCCTGACAAGATTTTTAACAAACTCATTAATGAATGGGGGGGGGAGATATTCACCCAATTAAGTGAAGGAGACTCCTTATTCCTAGCAGAATAGGGTATATAAGAACAATTTGTTCTACCAAATGTGAAGGTGGTCATAGCAGAAACAGTGCAGCATTTAGACATCAAATATTCCAAAGTCACCTATTGCATCCTAATCCAAAACTGCCAGTCATTTTGACTCAGATTACCACTAGACTTGACTCTGGAAAAGAGAGTGAATCTGAGTACTTTGTGCAAGTCTGTCTTACTTCAGTTCATCTTAAAGTCAAGACATTATTCTGTGATAACATTAGTCCTCTTTGAAAACAAAGGACAAACAAAACCTGAATGTGTTCTTACTAAAAATCAAAAGGAAATTATATTAAATAGCAGATTATAATACTATTATAATATAAATATTATATATAACAATATAGTGTCTTTATTTTTTAGGTTTTTGCAAGGCAAATGGGGTTAAGTGGCTTGCCCAAGGCCACACAGCTAGGTAATTATTAAGTGTCTGAGACCAGATTTGAACCCAGGTACTCCTGACTCCAGGGCCAGTGCTTTATCCACTGTAACTCCTAGCTGCCCCAATATGTTGTCTATATAATAGATATGTGTTCAAAAATAAAGGGATGTTGCCATGACTTGGGGCAGATAGGTACATGTTAATAGAAGACTGAAGAAAAGAAATAACTCAATTATATGTTTTACTCATTTTTACAACCAATTGATGTCACTGGTAGGTATGTATCACAAAGAGGTTTTATAAAAAGAAAAAAATAAAGGACCTGTTTATATGAAAATGCTTATAATAGCTCTTTTCTAGTGGCAAAGTGTTGGATTTTGAAGGGCTGTCCATCAATGCCCAACAAGTTATGCATGTCATTATAATGGAATACCCATTGTTCTATAAGAAATAATAAGCAGCTTAACTGAACAAATACACGATAAAATAATCAGAACAAGTACGTTGAATGTAGCAACTAAAGTTCTGTAGGATGATCACCTCTGAATGACATAGTTATTCTTAGCAATACATTGTTCCAAGGTAATTTTAAAAGGTTTATGTTGAAAAATGCTATCCATTTCCAGAGAAAGAACTGGAGTTTGAATGTAGATCAAAGCATGCTTTAAAAAAAATCTATATTGTTTTCATTGGGCTTCTTTGTTTTTAATCTGTGTTTTCTTTCACAACTTGACTAATAAGGAAATATGTTTGGCGTTACTGAACATGTATAAAAACATTTATCAAATTGCTTGCCTTCTCAATGAGGGAGAGAAAAGATAGGAAGAAAATTTGGAACTGAAAATTAAAAAAAAATTTCAAATTGTTTTTACATATAATTGGAGAATTTATACTATAAATAAAAAACAAAGTAAAGAATTTTCACATAAATGAGTCACTCTGTAATTCATCTGATTATTAGTTTTTAATCCGTACATGTTCAACTATCTGAGAGATAAGTCTCCCTCCATTTAATGCTATTTACTTCTATTTAATGCTATTCATCAAAAGTAAGAAAGCATGTGTATCCTTTTTTTTTTGCAGTAGGGTTAAGTGACTTGCCCAAGGTCACACAGCTAAGTAAGTATTAAGTGTCTGAGGGCAGATTCGAGCTGAGGTCCTCCTGACTCCAGGGCCAGTGCTCTATTAACCATGCCACCTAGATGCACCAAGATATACCTTTTAACATGATCCTGGAACTGTTTCTACATTCTTAATTTTTAAAAATTTCAAATAATGTTCTAATAGTAGTAGAAATAATAGTAATAATAATAGAAATAACAATTGAAGAAATTGTAATTATAATTATAATAGAAATAAAAACCATAAATTAGCTTACTAGTACTACTAGTTGTCTCTGTAGCAGCAGTGGTATAAGTAGTGGTGGTAGTGGTAGTGATAGTAGTAATAGTAATAGTAGTAGTAGTAGTAGTAGTAGTAGTAGTAGTAGTAGTAGTAGTAGTAAAAGTAGTATATGAGTACCATTATTAGGATATGAGCACTAGTAATAATAGTGCTATTTAGATTACTAATGATAATATCACTAGAACTGGTAAGCTTGCATGAATACAGGGTAGAAATTTGATTCAGAAAAGACCTAAGTTCAAGACATAATTTTGACACATACTTGTTTTGTAATCGTGGGCAAATTCATTAAATTTTCTGTATATGTGGAAGCTCTCTAACACTGCTAATTACACACTGGTTGTCAATTTACATTGGTAAAGGGAGTTTATACATCACTGTTTTCCATAGTCACTGTCTCTGTCTCTGTCTTTTTCTGTCTCTCTGTCTCACTTACTCTTTCTCTGTCTCTCTGTCTCTGTCTCTGTCTCTCTGTCTCTCTCTCTCTCTCTCCCTCCCCTTTCTCTCCTATTTGTCTCTTACAATTGCTACTAATTATTTGATGAATCAATTGATCCATATCTAATCTTTCATTTATTTATTTTCATGTGTCATCACCTCATATAATGTCATCACAATAAATAGGTCAATTTACACTTAGGAGGCAATATAATGACCTATAAGTTTTACTTAGTTATTTCTACTTTAGCATAAGGGAAATAATTTTAGAATGTTCATTTAGGGGTCCAGTCACAATTCCTCCAAATTTTTAGTTTAGTTTTATTTTATTCCTAGAATCAAGGAAAAGTCTGGAGTGTCTGAATATTTATATCTCCTTTTAGTAAACTTCTTACTGCTTTGTGATGAAAGTAAAATTCTATTTACAAGAAGTATCTGGGTTGCAAAGTAATAGAACATTATTATAGTATTTGTGGATAGACAGATTTTAGGAGAGGAAATTGTAGAAAGAGCAAATCTTTCTTTAGAAATTTCCTCAGTATGAAAATGCATTTAAGTCAATAAGTTTTCTAAATTAGTCCTGTTTCTATCACATATTAGTTTTTTCTTTGCTCTTCAATAATGTATTAAAATTACACTGATATGTAATACTCCAATCATTCAAACCTAGATATTCAGAATCTGATTCTCTTACTGAAGCATGTAGCATCTTTCTTTTATAACATAACTTAGGATGTGACTCAAATTCTCAAAAAGTGACTGATTCAAGACTCTGCTTGATTGATTTTATATATATATATATATATATATATATATATACACACACATATATATATACATATATATATATATATATATATATATATATAGAGAGAGAGAGAGAGAGAGAGAGAGAGACAGTGTGTGTAGATAACTGTATGTATGTATGTATTCAATTTACCAGAGATGCAATGTGAGGTGCTATGATTATAATTCATCATAAATTAAGGAGCTGAGACAAAAGGTTCTTTGTTAATTGTGCAGAATCACATATTTAGCAAATTAATGAGATAGCACAATATTAGGTTCTCTTTATTCAGAGTTGAGAGAGAAAGGGGGAGGATAGGAGATAGAGATAGAGAGAAATTTCAAGACAGAGACAGAGACAGAGAGAAATAGAAAGGATTCAAAGACTGTTACCTTGATATACTAGGTCTATCTATATAGAATTGGAAGCAATACACATCTATGGATAAAAAATACATCTAAATAAATTAATATATAATTACATATATCACATTTATTAAATATGGTGGAAAACCATTATCATTTGTATTGTGCCTATTTTATGCCAAGCCTCTTGTTAATAGCTTTACAAATATTTCATTTGATCCTCTAAAAAAGTCTGTGAGATAGGTGCTATTATGTTCATTTTATAATTGAGGAAGCCGAGGCAAATAAGATTTAAATTTCTAAATACAAGCATATTTACACATGTGCAAACACATGTATGCATGTAAATAGTTGTTTATTAAACAAAATAATTTTTGAAATATCATATATGTATTTGTGTACATATATACATGCACGCATGGATATATTATTTATATAAACATGCATTGTGTGCCAAGAAAGCTAGATAGATTACATTGAAATATTACCATGCAAGTCAATACAGTTCTGCAAAATTTAGATTCAAAAATCATAAAAATTAGCAAGCACAGGTTCTATACAGAGTATTGTGATTATCAACTGAGGAACTCTCTGAGAACCTTAGAAAGCATATGTAAAATTAAATTACTGAAAAAGCATGCTGACTATAGATTCCAAATGAGGTTAGCTTACCTTTCTTTGGCAAACTTCATTTGTCCCCTTCATGAATATTTTAATTCAGATCTCTTCCTTTCTGCTTACCATACACAGTATTTTACTTCCTATCCTCATCGTTTTGAATAAGTGATTTTCCTTGTCTGGAATTTACCCTTTCTTCACCTACACCTAATATAATCCTGAGTTTCCTTCAGAGGACTACTCAGGTTTCACCTCCTAAGAAATACCTTTCTTGATATTCTAAGTCATTGTCTTTCTGTGTTTCTAGAAATTAATTTATATAAATGCTTATTTATATATTTGTATACACATAAAATATCAGTAGCTGAGTTCTTTAAGGATCAGGTATGTTTGGTTTTTAACTTTTAATCCTTAATAACTAGATCACTCTTTGCAAGTAGTGAGTGCTTAATAAATATTTGTTGAATTAAATTAAATTTAATTAAATTAGTTATTCTCTGAAAGTGAAATTGTATGTTTCTTTTGTGGTTACTCTGATATCATGTCTACAAGTTCTTTATTTTACAGATGAAAAATCCTAGACTGAGAAGTAAAGGCATTTCCCTAAAGTCCCCTTAGCTATGCATGAGTCAAGACTAGAAGTCATATCTCCTGATTCCCAATTCACTGATTTTCTTTCCCAAGATCATTCTGGTATCCCATGAGCCCAATATCAATGTTAGGACATTTCAAAGAATCTGCCATCCTAATATAATAGTTAAGATAGCTTTAAAGATCCTTTAAAAGATATGGCTCTTCATTTGCTTCTTATGGAAAATGCTGTGTTTTGTGCAATTTATTTCCAGAAAAAAAAAAAAGGAAAGGTTTTACCTATGACATTACCTCTATGAGATGCTAACTTTAAAAATATTCAAACCCTTGTCTTGAAAATTAGTGATATCTCCTTTTTATTGATATTGTAAGTGTAGTCTACATATGTCAAGGTGCCAATTATTTGGGATCCTTTAATTCCAATTTTGTTTAGTTTCTTGGACCTAGTGTTAAGAGTAGTGTCGATGAGAAATAAGTATCTCTTCGCAGTACTATATACAACTGTAAGAGGTATCTGAATTTTGAACATTACTAATTAAATATTGATTAGTTAGAAGATGAACTCTCCTCTATCAGTGTTTTTCTGACTAGAATAATGACTTTTCCATGTGTTGGCAGTTATGTTCCTCTTTCAAAAAAAGACATCAGAAGCAGGAATTTTAAAGGTATAAATTATTTAGCATATTGTACTGCAAGGTTCAGTTAATAAATTAAATCTATCGTAATAGTTTCGGGCAAATTACTTTCAATATCCTAATAATGTAGTCAGAAAGATTTCATACTTCTAATCCAGGTTTGTAATGGAAAATGTAGCATTTAATGGTTGCAGTGTGGTCAATAGGGAATATATTTAGTCAGTAGATTTAGTTCAGTTCAAATGAAAAGATATCAAGGTAACCTGTATTCAGTTATACTGAAAATCCAATGAATGAAAAGTTGGAAAGAATAATTTTTTAAAATCATCACAAGACTAAATAAATCCAACAAATTAAGTCATGGTTTTAAAAAGGGGGGGGGGGCGGGACATTACTTAATTACAGGCTAATTACACTTTTAACTGATCTAGTCCAAGTGTTACTGAGATGTGTCTTCCAAAATGGTAACCTATCCTTTGAGTTAAGGTGACAGAGTAGAGGCTTGGGTGTTGACACAGGCCCACTCTGAAGCAGAACAGGTTGTTCTTTTTCAGGTCATAGTGATTTGGGCCAGTGATCTGATGACTAATAAAAATAGAGGAGCAGGAGCAAGAAACTTGCTCAAAGTTCAATGATTATGGGTTAATTAAAATATCAAAGGAAACAGAAGAAAAGGGACCTTTGAGCAAAAGACAAACAAAAAACCAACAATTGCATGCATAAGTGTTTAGAAATAGGAATTAAAGGGCTATTAGGGTGTTTATCTGGTCTTTACTATGGTCAATTGAACTATCAGGGATATCTATCTTCTTCTGGGAAGGCATTCATGTGCATTCATTCAGTCAATATTGCCAAATACAGTGGTGGATATTTCCCAAGACAGTTCCCTGAGAGGACTGAGATTTATCGTCTGTTCTAAGGAAGATAAATGAATATATTGATCAGTGGATGAATATAGCATTTTTTAATTCATACTTCTTTGAACACAATTTTAATTCCCCATCCAGACCCTCTAATACCAAAGTCAAGATTGTTTCCACAATTTTGTTAACAACTGACTCTCCCAAAATATGTATATTATATTGTTAAGTTTAATTTATATTACTAACATTTTTCTTAATTTTGTTAATTAAATAAAGATACCAATAAAGCAGACTCTGATTTTATTATTTCCCAAGTTCTGAGGTATAAATGCTCATAATAAAAATTTAAACAGGTCTTTTGAGTGAGTTCTAATTGACTCAAAAGTGTGTTCTCAAAGGAGATCTAACATTGTCTTTTACCTTGGATCCCATCAAAAGTGGTCTAGTAAGAGGAATTCATCAAAAAATTTCATCTCTATATATATGGTCCCCAATTAAACTTTCCATTACAATTTTATTTCTAAGAATCTCTCAACTGTGAGCTTAGAAATAAAAAGGAATTGGGGTGGCTAGGTGGCGCAGTGGATAGAGCACCAGATCTAGAGTCAGGAGTACCTGAGTTCGAATCCAACCTCAGACACTTAATAATTACCTAGTTGTGTGGCCTTGGGCAAGCCATTTAACCCCATTGCCTTGCAAAAACTAAAAAAAAAAAGAAATAAAAAGGAATCAGGTAACTATCAACCAACATTATACATGTGAACCTTGAACATCAACCCCCTTTCTACTTTCATCTTGCATTCTCTCATGAATCCTGGTACCATTAAATCAAAGGATATAAAATTTGAGCTACCTAAATAGCTCAATGGGAAAGAACTTGCTTTTTATTTTTCTCTTTCAAAAATATCATGTCATATTAAGGAAGCTAAATTTCAAATCCCTAAAACATGTAACATACTTCATCAGTCCTTAAATGTATCTCAAACAATACACCCAAATATCCTTTTTTTTAACTATAATTTGCATAACCTTGCTAACTTGTATTTCAAACTGTAGTTGTGTTGTTTCACATTATACTGGATGGCCAAATTAACTCTATTAAGTCATTGAATCTCCATCTGGCCTTGGAAGATACTGCATTTATGTAATGCTTTTGTGATTATCTTTTCTCTTCATAAGAAATATGACCCTTCATTTCTACCTGTTTGATGAATTTTCTGTGTCAGTCCCAAATATAAAAATCACCACCTTCCAATATATCTCTAAATGTATCTTTGAAATAATTTATTTGTAACAGAATTCTTAAAAAGAAAGCAAAAATAGAAAAACTTCACAACAAACAAAAACTATATTATATATAATAAAAATTATTCATGAAAATATATGATATACACTAATAACTATATTAACTATCATATGCATAAATACATGTATGTATTTTTTCTGGATGATTGAACATTACTTTCTGATAAAACTGTTTGTGGGTAAACAGAGGAAGATGAGTGACATAAGACAGGTAAACAAAGTTTCCCTCCAGTTAAACCTGGGCAGATCTAGATCAAGGGTGGATAGAGAGAGAGGAGTGGGAAAAAAATAGTCATCTTCCTCTTTCAAAATGACATCCTCAGAGACTCAGGTGGGGCTCATTCTTGGACTTGGGGACTAACCTAGAGAAGAGATCTGGAGGTGGAGTGTCATTAGGTGACAGATGGAAGGGGAGCAAAGTCAAAGTCATGACCATCTTCATCTCAATCATGGTAAATTGCTGTCTGAAGCAGTTCCTGGAACCAGCAAAAAAAGAGAAGGAAAGTGTGTGTGTGTGTGTGTGTGTGTGTGTGTGTGTGTGTGTGTGTGTGTGTGTGTGTCCAAGGGCAAAGTTCTCTGCAAAGAAACAGAGAGAATCAAATAACTCTGCTGTCCAATAAGCTGTCTCCGTTCTCAATATTGGCATAGAGAAGATAGTCCAGGAAATCCGTGTGTCTTTTCCTCATGACAGCCTTCAAGCCTCCTACCTATTGAAGGTGCTTCTTTCACTTCCTAATCACATTGTCTATTTGCTCATGGGCTCAGTGAGCAGATTAGTAAGCCTGGTAGCTTTGGGGACTGACCCAGAAGATGAAATCCTGGTGAGAGAGAACATACTAAATCCAAGCAAATATCAGGGTTATTTCTTTCCATGTGATCTGGAATTAGTAGCTGGCATTCTTCTCCTTCTGGCAACTGCTCTTGTGGCAAAAGGTACATTTCATGAGCATGACCAGAGTCATCAGTCTCAGAGACCTCCATGCTTGATCCCAAGGTGATGAACTTCTCCCATTTATTCAGCATCACTTGGATACAGACTGCCAATGGTGTCACATAATTTTAAGATTAATGGAAGGTAGATGTCAGAAGTTGCAGGACTGGAATCAGATTAGCCAATGCAGTATCAGTTTTACTTTCTTAATCCAAGGGATCAAGAATTTACAGAGTAAATTAGCTTTGGGATGTGACCTATCCAACAGAATTTTCATTTCTAGAACTGCCATGAATCTGGATGTGTGTGTGTGTGTGTGTGTGTGTGTGTGTGTGTGTGTGTGTGTGTAGATTATTGGCATACAGACATAGACATAGTCATACACTTAGAATGAATACACATATATATAGACATTCATATACATACCTACATTTATGCACACATATGCATAAACACATATATGTTATAGAATTATATATATATATAGTAATAATTGCAGTGAAGGGCATTCTAATTCATATTCTTTTATATGATTTGAATTAATTTTTTCTGGCTCCCAATCATGCAATCTTTAGTTAGTATAATTCTATGGCTACTGTGACATCCTACTTCTTGTCGCTGGTCAAAATAAAGAAAAACAAAAACAAAGCACCTGAACATTATGGTAGAGTACTAAAATCAGTCCTTGTATTCACTCAACAGTACTATATCTGTGATGATTAGGAGAAGAAGTGGGGGGGAGGGAGGAAGTACTTCTCCAAAGCTTGAAAAGTAGGTGAGTTTGAGTGAATCTGGAGCAAATAATAAAGTCAAGGAAAGGAATTTAATTAGTTGACTTACACTTTGCTACCAGCCTATTTGATCATACCTGATTACAATAAATACCTAACTATTTCTGCTTCTTTCTGATTCTTGGTCAATTGCAAAACACTTAATTTTGAAATAGATAAATCTAATTATCTTCCTGATTTCTGCATCATCTGACTTTGGTATAAGAATGTGACCACTAAAGTGAGTTAGCCATCCAGAACTTCCCACAGATCAAACTGTTTTTTTAAATAAATGTTTTGTTTTTCAATTATATGCAATAGTAGTTTCTACTTATAATTTTTTAAAGTTTTGAATTTTAATATTATTCCCCACCCTCCCTTCCCTTCCTCCCATCCCCCTCAGAAGGCAGTCTAATAGTCTTTACATTGTAAAATTGAATGTGTTGGGAGAGAAATCATGTCCTTGAGGAAAAAATAAAATATTAGAGATAGCAAAATTATGTAGTATATAAGATTTTTTTTAAAAATTGAAAGTAGTAGTCTTTGGTCTTTGTTTATACTCCACAATTGTTTCTCTGGATACAGATGGCATTCTCTGTCCCTGATTGTCCCTGATTATTGCACTGATGGAATGAGCAAGTTCATTAAGTTTGATCATCATATGCTGTTAGGGCGTACAAAATTGTACTTCTACTCATCTTACTCAGCATCAGTTCATGCAAGTCTTTTCAGGCTTCTCTAAAATCCCAACTCTCCTGCTTTCTTTTTTTATTTGGTTTTTTGTTTTTATTTTGTTTTGTTTTTTCCTCCTGTTTTCTAACAAAACAATAGTGTTCTGTAATATACATATACCACAATTTGGTCAGCCATTCCCTAGCTGATGGACATTCATTCGAATTTCAATTTTTTCCCACCACACACAGAGCTGCTATGAATATTTTTGTATGGGTGATTTTTTTTTATCCTTTTTTTCATGATCTCTTCAGGTTATATATGTAATAGAGCTATTGCTGGATTGAAGGGCATGCTCATTTTTATTGCCTTTTGGACTTCATTCCAACTCGCTCTCCAGAAAGTTTGGATCATCCCAACAGCTCCACCAATGGTGAAATAGTGACTCAAATTTTCCACATCTCTTCCCATATTGATCATTGCCCTTTCTGATTATATATTCCAATTGGAGGGGGCAAGGTGGTACCTCAGAGGTGCTTCAATTTGCATTTTTCTAATCAGTAATGATTTGAAGCAAAAAACTAATCATGAGCAGTTGATTTTGCCCATTATTTTAATCTGATTTTATTTTTGTGAAAAGTATTTTACAGTTGTTTTCATAGAGTTCCTGAGTCTGTCTTGACAGGTAGACTCCCAAGTATTTTATATTGTCCAAAGTTATTTTAAATGAAATTTCTCTTTCTGTTTCTTACTGCTGATGTTGCTAGTAAAATATAGAAATGCTGAGGATTACTGTGGGTTGATATTATCTGAAGTTACTTTAAATGGGAATTTCTCTTTCTAGTTCTTGCTGCTGTATCTTGCTGATATAAATATAAATATAAACCCATATATAAATATATAATATGATATAAATATATGGGTTTATTTTATATCCCGAGACTTTGCTAAACTTGCTAATTATGACTAGTGGTTTTTAGACGACTTTTCAGGATTCTCTAGATTTACCATCATGTCATCTGCAAAGAGTGAGTTTTGCTTCTTCCTTCCCAATTCTAATTCCTTCAATTTCTTTTTCTTCTCTTATTGCTGAAGTTAACATTTTAATACAATATTGAATAGTAATGGTGATAACAGGCACCCTTGTTTCACCCCTGATCTTGGGAAGGCCTCTAGCTTATCCCCATTGCATGTAATGTTTGTTGATGGTTTTAGACAGATACTACTTATAATCTTTTATGTTTTAAGCATTTCTGTTCTAAAGATAGAGGAAATAAATATCTTAGAAAAAGATTTGTTATCCTATCTAATGTATCATATTTTACATAAATTAGTACCATTATACTTTGCACCATACTTTGAATATTTTAGATATCCTAAATCAATATTTTATTAATATAGATATAATGAATTGTTTTTATTGTCTGAATTAGAACACATGATACAGAAACAATTAGAATATAGAACAGCAGTCTTTTCAGGCAGTGATTGTTCTAAAGCAATTATTAAGATTCTTTTATCTTCTTAAGGCTAGAGGCCAAAGGCATCTCCAGAACATTCATTTAGAGTCCCTTACGAAGGAAATCTTTTGTTAGGAGTCATTGCTCAGAGTGTGAATAATTGGACATACAGTAGATAATAAGACTCCTCTCTTACAAAGCTGATGAGTCAGGTCTCCTGGAGATCTCAAGTTCACTTCAGAAAAGAGGTTTTAATACATGAGAGTCCTAGTTAGGAGGTCCCCTTGAGGGGACTTAAATTTTTTGATCCTTTTTTAAAGGAATACTCTTGATATTCTTCGATTCCCAATTGTGAATCATTGATTCTCTTCCCCCTCCCCTTTCATGTACACATATTTATGTATGTATTTTTGTATTTTACAGAACAAAAACAAAAGAAATTTTCAGGTGATAATGGTTCTACTATAGGAAAAAAATACTTGTTTCTAATTTTGAAATGCAATCTTTTAGATGCTAATGGGTACTTATAAATCATTATGTAAAACTATATAAAAATGAGGTTGTTTCAAGTCAAATCATAGCCCACGAAACCATGCATTAACAGAGCAATATCTTCATCATTATCAACATCAGTGAATATTTGTACATCTCATTAAACACCTGTAAAGAGTTTTATTATTCAATTAGCTGGTTATCTCATTTATTATGAGAATTGGTATTTCTAGATAAGAAAATGTAATAAGGGAAATTGAATTAATTGCTCATGTACACCGGGCTAATAGATGTAAAATATGAGATTTGAATTCAGGTTCAACCAGACATTTAAAAAAAAAAGATTTACTCAAAAAAGAGGTCTATAAAGCAGAATGCTTTATATCTTCATCATGTAAGTACAGAACTGAAAATCTAAGAAAATAGATATGGTAGTTTTCAAGTGATGACAGTATTCTAACCAAACTCTATATTGTTTTTCATCTTATTTTTATTGTTTACTTCAGTAGTCTGCCTACTTAAGGGTCACTTATATTAAGCAGGCATTTAGATGAAGAAACCACCAAACATCCACTTGAAAAAAAATCTTATTTCCTATATAAATCTCTCCTCTTCACCTGAAGAAATCTTTTTCAAGAACCAATTTAACTCAACTAGGTCTAATGTTCCTCTCACCCACAGGTTTCTTGTCATATTCCAGAACCTATTCAAGTATTTAATTTCAGACATCACTATCCTGAATACTTTCTTTACCAATAGGAATTATATTTGTGAATATTCTGCACAATTATTGACATGAATTTGTGATTAATAATCTGCTCACATAAAATAATGAGGAACAGTGGAAAGAGCAAAGAAAGGAGTCAAAGGCTGCATTCAAAATCTATTTCTATGTACTCTCTGTGTGACATTGGATATGTCTCTTCACTTTGGTGAGCCTATTTTCTCTCTTATTGAAGATGAGGGTTATTACTTGCAATCAAAAGGAAAACAGGCATCAATAAAATAAATGCTAGATCTCTAATGTATTAAATATTTTATGTCAACCAATAAAAGAACATAAATTTAATCAGTATATTCTATATTCCAGACACTGTGCTGGGCAACACTTGCAAAAATTAGAACAGATATGTCCTCTATGACCTTAAATTTTACAGGAAGACAATATATTCTCCAATAAGTCAACAAATTATCAATCAATGAAATAGTTTGATGAATTTAAGGTCTTTTTAAGGGTATAAATTTTAAATCCTAGAAAATGCTCATTATTAAATCATTACACAGAAAAAATATTCTTTTTACCCTTTCTTATTTAGAAATAATTTGGATAAAATTAATAAAGTACTTTTGAATTTAAGAATTGGTTGGCTTGATGTATAAACCACTATAGATATTCTACAAGGAACGTATATACAAGGAAGGTATGTCCTATATATACTCATTCACATAAATTTTTGTCAACCACCATTGTTTTTGATGGTTGCTTTCCTACTTTCCCATTCAAACTCCCCACTAATGCCCCATATTCCACTTTTATGATTTTCACTTGTACTTAGACCCTCACTATAATGTCTTGTCTTCCATCTGCACATTTCCACACTTTCAGAGAATCCGAGTTCTTTATTTTTTTCCCTTCAGTCTTTTCTGTGTATGTCTATGTGCATTCATGTGTGTGTGTGTGTGTGTAGGATTGTGCTTAATCCTTAAACAGTTAGAGATTAAAGGAATTTTTCTGGAATTAAATAGCTTTTAAGTGCCAGAGAAAGGCTTTAACACAATGTCTTTCAAATGCTAATGCTGTCATTCTATCCAGTTTTCCATAATG
Organism: Macrotis lagotis; assembly: GCF_037893015.1. Taxonomy (NCBI): domain Eukaryota; kingdom Metazoa; phylum Chordata; class Mammalia; order Peramelemorphia; family Peramelidae; genus Macrotis; species Macrotis lagotis. Next base: position 84,518,700 of record NC_133659.1, read on the forward strand.
CTTCTATATAGGAAACAAAATTTTAATCCAATCATTGTTCTTGGGACTGAATCAGACTTCAGAAATCATTAATCCAATTTATAATTTAACAAGAGTTCATCCACAACAACTTTTGTTGAGAAGACTTTCAATCAACAGTTTCTATTGTCTAAGTGAAACTAGTGCAGATATAGTTATTTATTTGTGTATGTGTTCTTGTATTTTACAGAGCAAAAAAGAAGGTAATTCCCCACTCAAAAATGAATAATTTTGAATAATATACCATGTTAGTTTATACATGACTATGATTGAAAATGATGTATCAAATTAACTAATTAGATATGCTAGTGGTATTTATAAATAATGTGTATTTCTTAAACAACAGCAATAATAATCAATTTAGCTTTAAAAAGATGCTTTTCCTTGAGGTACCTTTAAGGAATAAAGTTAAAACTGAGGAGTAAAGGAATGAAAGTTTGCTCATGAACATTTTTACTTCAAGGAAAGTTCAAATGTTCTTAAAGAGATATTCTATGTTATCTTGCACTACTATCGCAAGATGAGGCTAACCTGGTAATTAGTCCTCATTGTACATGAGGTAAGAAAAAAATCTAATCAAAGATTGTTTTGTATTTTACTTTCATGATAATGTTAACAGGAGGATGATAATCATTTTCTAAACATTTAAAGCAATAACTGTAAAGAGATTTTTTTAATTATGCTCTTTTAAAATAATGCTGCATGTGTTTATAATTTACGTCTTTATATGTAGGAGTAAATATTTAAAGTGTTCTGTCTCTGACTATAGATAAAGATGAAGTCAGCAGGGAGCTAGAATACTTACTTATATAAGGATTTCAGCTTTATAAACACTAAAAATGGAATTTTCGAAGTCACTTCAAACATATATATTAAATGATTTTCTCCTCTTCTTGCAGATTAGAGATTCATTGCCATCTGTTAACTTTTAAACCATCTCTTTTCAATGTCTGGTAATTTGCATGTGTTCAGAATTTGGACCTATTTATTTACTTTTTTTAAGAAAGTTTTTATTTATTTTGAGTTTTACAATTTCCCCCCATTCTTGTTTCCCTTCTCCTACCCCCCACAGAAGGCATTCTGTTAGTCTTTACATTGGTTCCATGTTATACACTGATCTCAGTTCAATGTGATGACAGAGAAATCATATCTTTAGAGAAGAAAAATAAAGTATGAGATAGTAAAATTACATAATAAGATAACTGGGTTTTTATCTAATTTGAAGGTAATAGTCTTTGGTCTTTGTTCAAACTCCATAATGCTTTCTCTGGAAACAGATGGTATTCTCCATTGCAGATAGACCAAAATTGTCCCTGATTGTTGCACTGATGGAATGAGCAAGTCCATCAAGGCTGATCATCACCCCCATGTTGCTGTTAGGGTGTACAATGTTTTACTGGTTCTGCTCATCTTGCTCAGCATCAGTTCATGCAAATCCTTCCAGGCTTCCCTGAATTCCCATCCCTCTTGGTTTCTAATAGAACAATAGTGTTCCATGACATACATATAACTCAGTTTGTTAAGCCATTCCCCAACTGAAGGACATTCACTTAATTTCCAATTATTTGCCACCACAAATAGGGCTGCTATCAATATTTTTCTACAAGTGAGGTTTTTACCCTTTTTCATCATCTCTTCAGGGTAGAGACCCAGTGGTGGCATTGATGGATCAAAGGATATTCACATTTTTGTTGCCCTTTGTGTATAATCCCAAATTGCTCTCCAGAAAGGTTGTATGAGTTCACAACTCCACCAACAATGTATTAGTGTCCCAGATGTCCTGCATCCCTTCCAACATTGATCATTGTCCTTTCTGGTTATATTGGCCAGTCTGAAAGGTGTGAATTAGTATCTCAGAGATGCTTTAATTTGCATTTCTCTAATAAGTAATGATTTGGAGCAATTTTTCATATGACTATTGATTGCTTTGATTTCCTCATCTGTAATTTGCCTTTGAATATCTTTGACCATTTGTCAATTGGGGAATGATTTACTTTTTTGAAAATTTTAATCAGTTCTCTGTATATTTTAGAAATGAGTCATTTGTCAGAAATACTAGTTGCAAAAATTGTTTCCCAATTTACTACATTTCAATTGATCTTAGTTACAAGTGGTTTAGTCTGTGAAAAAGGTTTTTTTAATTTAATGTAATCAAAATTATCTAGTTTGATTTTAATAATATTCTCTATCACTTCCTTGATCATAAACTGCTTCCCTTTCCATAGATCTGGCAGGGAAACTACTCCTTGATTTTCTAGTTTGCTTCTAATATTGTTTTCTATGTCTAAATCCTGTATCCATTTGGATCTCATCTTGTATAGGGTGTGAGGTGTTGGTCTAATCTCTGTTTCTTCCATTTATCCCACCAACTTCCAATTATCTCACCAGTTTTTAATCGAAGAAAGAGTTTTTATCCCAATAGCTGGACTCTTTAGGTTTATCAAACAGTAGATTACTGCAATCATTTCCTGCTATTGCACCTAGTCTATCCGACTGATCCATGACTCTACATCTTAGCCAAAACCAGATGGTTTTGATGACTGATACTTTATAATTTTAGATCTGGTAAGGCTAAGCTATAATATAATTTTAGATCTGGTAAGGCTAAGCACCTTCTTTTGAACTCTTTTTCCCTGGAAATTCTTGATTTTTTATTTCTCCATATAAATTTACATGCAACTTTTTCTAACTCATTAAAGTAATTCTTTAGAATTTTGATTGGTAGGACACTAAAAATATATTATACTTTTAGTAGAATTGTCATTTTTATTATATTACCTTGATTTATCCATGAACAGTTGATGTGTGCCCAGGTATTTAAATTTGACTTTATTTGTGTGAGAAGAGTTTTGTAATTGTTTTCAAAAGTTTTTGAGTCTGCCTTGGCAGGTAGACCCCCAGGCATTTTATTTTGTCTGAGGTTACTTTGAATGGGATTTCTCTTTCTAACTCTTTCTGCTGTATCTTGCTAGTCATATATAGAAATGTTGAGGATTTATGAGGGTTTATTTTATATCCTGTTACTTTTGCTAAAGTTGTTAATTATTTCTAGTAGTGTTTTAGATGACTTTTTGGTATTCTCTAGGTATACCATCATGTCATCTGCAAAGACTAAAAGTTTTGTCTCTTCCTTCACTATTGTAATTCCTTCAATTTCATTTTCTTCTCTTATTGCTGAAGCTAACATTTCTAATATGATATTGAATAGTAGTGATGATAATGGGCACCTTTGTTTCACTCCTGATCTTATTGGGAATGGCTCAAGCCTATCCCCATTGTATATAATGCTTGTTGATGGTTTCAGATAAATACTGCTTATTATTCTAAGGAACAAACCATTTATTCCTATATTCCCTAGTGTTTTTATTCAGAATGAGTGCCGTATTTTGTCAAAAGCTTTTTCAGCATCTATTGATATGATTATATGATTTCTGATATGTATGTTATTGATATAATTAATTATACTAACAGTTTTCCTAATATTGAACCAACCATGCATTGCTGGGATAAATCCTACTTGATCATAATGTATTATCTTAGTGATAACTTGTAATTCTATGGCTAAGATTTTTATCTAAAATTTTTGCATCTATATTCATCAGGAAGGTAGGCCTACAATTTTCTTTCTCTGTTTTAACTCTTCCTGGTTTTAAGTATCAGCACCATATTGATGTCATAGAAAGAGGCAGTGTTCCATCTTCACCTATTTTCCCAAAGAATTTATATAGAATTGGAACTAATTGTTCCTTAAATGCTTGATTGAATTCACTTGTGAATTCATCTGGCCTTAGAAATTTTTTCTTAGGGAGTTCAATAATGACTTGTTGAGTTTCTTTTTCTGAGATAGGGCTATTTAGGTTTTTAATTTCCTCTTCATTTAATCTGGGCAACATATTTTTTGTAAATATTCATCAATTTCACTTAGATTTTCAAATTTATTGGCATAGAGTTGGGTAAAGTAATTCCAAATTATTACTTTAATTTCATCCTCATTGGTGGTAAGTTCACCTTCTTCATTTAGGATACTAGCAATTTGGTCTTCTTCCTTTTTTTAAATCAAATTGATCAGAGGTTTATCAATTTTATTGGTTTTTCCATAAAACCAACTTTTTGTATTATTTATTAGTTCAATAGTTTTCTTTCTTTTGATTTTTTTTTTGATTTTGCCTCTAATTTTTAAAATTTCTGATTTGGTATTTAATTTTGGGGGGGGCTTTAATTTGTTGTTGTTTTAGTTGCGTATTTAGTTCATTTATTTCTTCATTCTTCAATTTATTCATGTAAGCATTTAAAGATTTAATATATGCCCTGAGAGCTGCCTTGAGTATATCCCATAGGTTTTGGTATGTTGTTTCATTATTGTCATTATGTAGGATGAAATAATTAATTCTTTCTATAATTTGTTGCTTGATCCACTCATTCTAGATGAGATTTAAATTTAAATTAAATTAAATTTAATTTAATTTAAATTTAAATTCTAAAATGAGATTATTTAGTTTCCAATTAGTTCTGGGTCTATATCTTCCTGGCCCAGTATTGCATATGATTTTTATTGTATTATTATCTGAGAAAGATGTATTCACTATTTCAGCCTTTCTGCAACTTTTTATTTCCTACTACATGGTTAATTTTTGTGTAAGGGTATTTATTTATTTTTAATATGTGCTTTAATTTTTTTTTAGAAAACAAAAATTTATTCTTTTTCAAAAGTTTTTTCCCTCAATTACATATAAAGACAAATTTTCAATTTTATATATAAATGCTTTGTTTTCCAGTTATATACAATAGTAGTTTTTAAACAATCATTTTTGCAAGGTTTGAATTTTATAATTTTCCCCACTCCCTTCCTTATGTCTTCCTCCCAACAGAAGGCAATATGATATGCAATGATCCTTGATATGCAATGATCAAAATAGAATGTGTTGAGAGAATAAAACATATTCTTGAGGAAGAAATAAAATATTAGAGATAGCAAAATTACAGTACATGAGAAAACATTTCTTTTTAAAAAACAGAAGACAATAACCTTTAGTCTTTATGTCCACAGTTCTTTTTCTGGATACAAATGGCATTCTCCATCACAGATACCCTAAAATTGTGCCCAACTATTAAACTGATGGAGTGAACAAGTTCATTAAGTTTGTTCTTCACTCCCATGTTGCTGTTTAAGTGTGCAATGTTCTTCAGTTTCTACTCATCTCACTCAACATCAATTCATAAATGTCTTTCCAGACTTCTCTGAAATTCCATCCCTCTTGATTATTTTTTTTTAGGTTTTTGAAAGGCAATTGGGTTAAGTGGCTTGCCCAAGGCCACACAGCTAGGTAATTATTAAGTGTCTGAGGTTGGATTTGAACTCAGGTACTGCTGACTCCAGGGCTGGTGCTCTATCCATTGCACCACCTAACCACCCCAATCCTGATTTTTAATAGAAAAATTGTCCTATCACATACGTATACCAAATTTTATCCAGCAATACCCCAAATGATGAACATATCCTCTAATTCCAATTCTTTGCTACCACAAGCAGAGTTGCTATGAATATTTTTGTATAAGTGATGTTTTTATCCTTTTTCATGTTCACTTCAGGGTATAGACTGAATAGTGGTATTGTTTGGATCAAAGGGTATGCACATTTTTATTGCCCTTTGAGCATAATTCTAAATTGCTCTCCAGAAAGGCTGGATGAGTTCACAGCTCCACCAACAATGCATTAGTGTCCCAGATTTCCCACATCCCTTCCCACATTGTTTATTGTCCTTTCTGATCATGTTGTCCAGTCTGAGAGGTATGAGGTGGTACCTTAGAGAAGTGTTAATTTGCATTTCTCTGATCAATAATAACTAAGAGCAATTTTTTCTTATGATTATAGATATCTTTGATTTCCTCTGCTTCAAAATAACTTTGTATATCATTTGACCTTTTGTCAATTAGGAAATGCCTTGTGTTTTAATAAATTTGACTCCATTCTCTATATATTTTGTAAATGAATGTTTTTTTCAGAAACACTAGTTGGAAAAAATGCTTATCAATTTACTACATTTCTTTTGATCTTGGTTACAGTGATTTTCTTTGCCCAAAAGCTTTTTAATTTAATGTAATTAAAATTATCCCATTTGTTTTTTTTAAATATTTTCTCTGACTCTTCCTTGGTCATAACCTGCTTGTCTTTCCCTTTATTACAAATAAATGATTCTTTGTTATCCTAATTTACTTATAATATTGTCTTTTATGTCTAAATCTTGCATCCATTTTGATCTTATCTTGGTTTTGGGTGTGAGGTGTTTGTCTATTCGCAGTTTCTACTATACTAACTTCCAATTTTCCTAACAATTGCTATTTAAGAGAGAGTTCTTATCCCAGAAGCTGAACTTTTTGCATTCATAAAACAGCAAATTCCTCTACTTTCCTGCTGTTGTTTTTGTACCTCATCTATTCCACTGATCCAGCACTATTCTAAGTCAATCCCAAGAAATTTTGATGATGGATGCATTAAAATATAATTTTAGATCTGGTAAGGCTAAATTATTTGCATTTTTTTCATTTGAATCCCCTGGTATTCTTGACATTTTGTTTCTCCATATGTATTTAGTTACACTTTTCCCCCCCAGATTGCTAAAGTAATTTTGGGGAAATGTGATGGGTTTGTCACTAAATACGTAATTTAATTTAGGTAGACTTGTCATTTTTGTTATATTAACTGGGTCTATTCATGAGCAGTTGATACTTTCTCAATTATATAGATCTGATTTTATTTGTGTGAAGAATGTTTTATAGTTGCCTTGGCAGGTAGACTCCCAAGTATTTTATGCTGTCTGACACTATTTTAAATGGGATTTCCCTTTCTAACTATTGTTATTGTGGCTTGCTAGTAACATATAGAAATGCTGAAGATTTATGTGAGTTTATTTTATATCCTGCAACTTTGCTAAAGTTGCTTATTGTATCCAGTCATGTTTAGATGACTTTTTAGTGTTCTCTAGATATGCCATCAAGTCATCTGCAAAGAGTGAGAATTTTAGTTCTTCTTTCCCAATTAAAATTCCTTTATTTTCTTTTTCTTCTCTTATTGTTAAATCTAACATTTCTAACACAATATTGAATATTAGTGGTGATAATAGGCATCCTCGTTTCTCTCCTATTCTTATTGGGAATGCCTTCAGCTTATCCCCATTGCATAAAATGCTTGTTGATGGTTTCATATAGATACTACTTATCATTCTAAGTAACAATTCATTTATTCTTATGCTCTCTAGTGTTTCTAGTAGGAATGGGTGCTTTATTTTATCAGACTTTTTCAGTATCTGTTGAGATAATCTTATGATTTCTGTTAGGTTTGTTATTGATACAATCAATTATACTGACAGTTTTTCTAATATTGAACCAACTTTGCATTTCTGGAATAAAATTTGCTGGGTTCATAGTATATTATCCAGTGATAACTTGCTGTAATTGTTTTATCAAGATTTTATTTAACATTTTTGCATCCATAATTATTAGGAAAATTGGACTATAACTTTTTTTCTCAGTTTTGGCTTCCCCTGGACCCCATATAAATAGACTATTGGTATCATAGAAGGAATTAGGCAGAGTTCCATTTTCACTTATTTTTTCAAATAGTTAATATAGAAATGGAAGCAATTGTTCCTTAAATATTTAATAAAATTCACTTGTGAATTAAGCTGTCCATGGAGATTTTTTTCTTAGTTCATTCATGGCTTGGTGAATCTCTTTTTTCTGAGAGAGGGTTTTTAGGTATTTAATTTCCTCTTCATTTAACCTGAGCAACTTATACTTTTGTAAGTATTCATCCATTTCTATTCCATTTCAAATTTATTAGCATGCAATTGGGCAAAATACTTCCAAATTATTAGTTTAATTTGCTCATCAATGGTGGTCAGTTCACTTTTTTCATTTTTTGATACAAGTTATTTGGTTTTCTTCTTTCTTTTTTTTAAATCAAATTAACCTTCATCAATTTTATTGTTTTTTTTCATAAAACCACCTCTTTGTTTCATTTATTAGTTCAATAGATTTCTTCCTTTCTATTTTATTAATTTCATCTTTAATATTTAGAATTTTTAATTTAGCATTTAATTGGAGGTTTTAATTTGTTCTTTCTCCTATTTTTTTTAGTTCCATGCTTAGTTCATTGATTTCCTGTTTCTCCAATTTATTCATGTAAGCATTTAGAGATATACTATATCCCCTAATAAATGTTTTGACTGAATCCTATAGGTTTTGGTATGTTGGCTCCTTATTGTCCTTGTCTCACATGAAATTGTTAATTCTATTGCAATTCAACTGGAAATATGGGGACTTTGTTGAAAACATGGGGATTTACAGCCCTGGTCTTGCAGACCAGTTGAGCTGACCAGATTAATATCTAGCCATGTGCTGGAACTCTGGCACAATTTGTTCACAAAGTCAAGGATTCCAAGACTGTTCTTAGATCAATTCTTTGGCCTCACCCCATCACCCCTGTGCTGGCAGGCTGCTCTTTGCTCCTGGCTCACACTCCCCTAGGACAGACATAGTTTGTAGATGGTTTTTCTTCTAGTTTCTTCTCTGGTTGTCTGGATAAAAAATTATGTTAAGAGGCTTGGTTAATATTAGTCCTAAGGGAACCCAGGAAAGCTTAAAGATGGCTTCTCTCTGCCATCTTGGTCCTTATCATACAGTTTTACAAATTTTGAATTCCAAATTCTTCCCCCCTCTTACTTCCATCCCCTCTTCCAAAAATAGACAATTTGATATAGGTTCCAAAATGATTTTGTGTAAAACATATTTCCTTATTAGCCAAAGTTGTAAAAGAATAAATATCAAATAAATAGAATGAAGTAAGTGAAAAAATAGGCTTCAATCTGTATTCAGAGTCCATCAGCTCTTTATCTGTATGTGATATCATTTTCAGTTGTGTGTCCTTTATATTTATCTTCTCAGAGAAGAGCTGATGCATTTATAGTTGATCATTACACAATGTTGTTGATGTTTACAATTTTTTTCTGCTTCTGATCATTTCACTCTGCATCACTTTGGTAAAAGTCTTTCAAAAGTTTTTCTGAGATCTGCATGTTCATCATTTCTTAGTGAAAAATATTATTCCTTTATATTTATATACCATACTTTGTTCAGTCAATCCTGAATTGATGGGCATCCCCTTAATTTCCAACATTTTTCCCCCTCAGAAAAAGGAGGCTATAAATATTTTTTTTCACATGTAGACACTTTTCCCTTTTTTTATTCTCTTTTGGTGGTATAGATCCCCAAGAATGGAATTACTAGAGCAAAGAATACACGATTTGGTTGCCCTCTATGTTGAATGATTGGATTAGTTTACACTTCTACCAACAATATCCCAAATGCCAGAGCATTAATGTCTCAATTTTTACTACATTTATCAATTTCTTTTCCTTCCTTCCTTCCTTCCTTCCTTCCTTCCTTCCTTCCTTCCTTCCTTCCTTCCTTCCTTCCTTCCTTCCTTCCTTCCTTCTTTCTTTCTTTCTTTCTTTCTTTCTTTCTTTCTTTCTTTCTTTCTTTCTTTCTTTCTTTCTTTCTTTCTTTCTTTCTTTCTTTCTTTCTTTCTTTCTTTCTTTCTTTCTTTCTTTCTTTCTTCTCTTTGTTATATTAGTCAAACTGGTAGGTGTGAAAGGTACCTCAGAGTTTTTAAATTGCATTTCTTTGATCAAAAGTGAGTGAGTTAGAGTCACTTCTTCAAATGTCCACAGATAGCTTTAATTTCTTCATCTAAAAAGTACTTAATTATCCTGAGGACATGTATTATTTGAGGAATGACTTTTATTCTTAGAAATTTGACTAAGCTATCTATATATTTGAGAAATGAGTCATTTATTGGAAATGTTTGCTATGAACATTGCTTCTCAGCATTTTGCTTTGTAATCTTGGTTGCTTTGGTTTTGTTTTATGTACAGGACTTTTGGTTTAATATAATGAAAATTATTTATTTTTCATTTTGTCACGATCTTTATCTCTTGTTTGGTCAGGAATTCTTCTCTTCTTCATAGATGTGACATTGATGTGCTTTTCTAATTTTCTTATTGAGTTATCTTTTATGTCTAAATCATGTACCAATTTTGACTTTTTCTTGGTATTTGATGTGAGATTTTTATCTAAACCTATTTTTTTGGCCCTTTTGTTTTCCAGTCTTCTCAACAGTTATTGTCAAATAATGTGCTCTTATCCCAAAGACTGGGATATTTGGGTTATTTGCCCAGCACTAAGTTAATTTGATTATTGCTTTATCTTGTTCTGTCTATTTCTTCCTAAAATCACTTATCTTCTTTAAGAATTTGATCTAGCAATATCACTACTAGGTCTGTATCCCAAAGAGATAAAGAAAAAGGGTTAAAAAAAAACACCCATATTTACCATCAGTTAGGTGGTAGCAGTAGATAGAGCACTGGCCCTGGATTCAGGAGGAACTGAGTTCAAATAGGCCTCAGGCATTTGATTATTACCTATTTTTTGACCTTGGGCAAGTCACTTAACTCCACTCCCTTGCAAAAACAAAAACAGAAACAAAAAATCAAAACAAAACAAAATGAATAAAAAGCAAAAACAAAACATTTACAAAAATATTCATAGCAGTTATTTTAGAGGTGGCAAAGAATTAGAAATTGAGGAGATACTAATTAATTGGGTAATGGCTGAACAAACTGTGGTATATGAATGTGATGGAACACCATTGTTCTATAAGAAATCATGAGGGAAAGGACTTCAGAAAAGCTTGGAAAAACTTCCATGAATTGATGCTCAGTGAAATGAGCAGAACCAGAAGAACATTATATACACTAGCAATAGCATTGGGTAATAATTCTGATGGACTTGTTCATTTTTTTTTTTTTGCAGGGCAATGGGGTTAGGTGGCTTGCCCAAGGCCACATGGCTAGGTAATTATGAAGTGTCTGAGGGCCAGATTTGAACTCAGGTACTCCTGACTCCCAGGCCAGTGCCCTATCCACTGTGCCACCTAGCTGCCCATGACTTGTTCATTTCAAAAGTACAATAATCAAAGACAATTCTTAAAGACTTGGGATAGAAAATATCATTCATATTCAGAGGGGGAGCTGTGGACGTTAAATGCCAACCAAAGCTTACTTTAAAAGTTGTCATGAATTATGCCGTTATTTACTCTCTAATGGCATTTTTCTACATTTGAAATTTATTCTTCTTTCACAATATGATTAATATGGACTTATATTTAGCATAATTATACATATAGAGTCTATATTAGGTTGTTTTCTAATATAAGGGAGAAAGATGGGAGGGTGGGAGAAAAATGTAAAACTCAAAACCTTTAAAAATTATTGGTTGTTACATATTGTTATTGCATCTTGTTGGAAAAACAAATCAATAAAAAGAATTTGGATGCTGTACATTTGGAGGATATACACTTAGTATTGAATTTACTTCATTGTGCATTTTAGTAAGATGTGACTTCTGTCCTTTTCTCATTTCATTAGATTTATTTTTTTCTTTTACTTTTTTGAATTCAGGATTACTCTTCTTACTTGTTTTTACTTCAACCCAAAGCTCATAGGTTCATCATAACACAAAATGTATGGTTCTGAAACTGTTTATCACAATTTGAACAAAAGTTATTTTCATATAGAACTTTTATTTTTTTATTACTTTGAGATATCTGACTAAAAGTAGGATTCTTAGATCAGATTATGAATAATTTGTTCACATTTTTGCATAGTTATAAGTTGCTTGGTAAAATAGTTAATTAATAAATTCAAGAACAAAGTGCTTAAGCCCTTAACTTTACCAGGACACCTAAATTAGCTATGTTCATATTTTGTGATTATGGCAAGTTATGAAGTGAAATAACAGTTCTATTTTAATTTGTATTTCTCTTATATTTTAGAGGTTTTGAATTATTTTTCATATAATTTAGGGAATGAGTCTTGTTATATATTTATATTGATTTCCTATTTATCACAGTTATTAAGACTTATCAAAGATTATTTTAAAAAAAATATATTTTCCCCAGTCCAATTTCTCTTCTAAATGAAGCAATTTTGTCTTTATAGTTCCTTTTTCAAGTTATATTAGTGGAAACTATTTTTATTTTTAGTAATCAATTCTAATTGCTTATTTGAGTTACAAACAATTATGTCCCTAAGAAAATACCCACTAATGTTTAAGTTATATTCTGCTTGAAACTTATTATGTTACATGACAATAGTATCCTGATCTAAATTTTTTTCAGCTTTTCCCAGCAGTCCTTTCCAAATAGAATTTGATTCCCAAGAGTTCTCACGCTTTTGACTTTATCAAATTCAGGGATATTGAGTTTCATGGTTTCTGATTTTTTTGTCAATTAAGACTGCTTTTGTTACCTATGTTATATTTTATATGAACCAAATAGTTTTAATGATAACTACTCTGTATTAGATTTTGAATTCTGGAATTATTATCCCTAATTCATCTATACTTTTAATATTATTCCTTTTAATATTCTAGATCCTAGATTTCTTTACCTCAGTACTGCTAATATTTTTGTCTTGTTCTGGAAAGTAATCCTTTGACTATTTGATCAATATGGAATTGAATTACAAAATTTGATAATATAATTTCATTATATTAACATAATAGAATCATTAGCTATTATCCCTACAAAATATTATAATTTTCCTTTATTTCATGAGAGGGAATTATAATTGTATTTACATACTTCCAGTAAATCTCAGAAAATTGAGTTGACAACATATAGCTTATGCATTTTAGTTATTTTGAGTCTGGTTTCACTTTCTACCATTTTCCCTGGCTTTTATATTGATATATGGTGGAGCTACAGGTTTTTATGGATTGATTTTATTTCATATTTCCTAAGGGATTATTTATTTCTTTCAATAAGTGTTGATAGTTACTTTTTTGGTTCTTTGAGTTAAGAATAAGGAAAATGACAATTTTATCTGCTCTTTATTTATGTTTAAGTCTTTCTTTGGTCTTAATACTTTGCTGACATTGCTTAAATTTTGCTAAAAATATAATAATGGAGCAAAGGGAGAGGTGGATACATCCCTATATTTAAGTATTTGATTTATTGGGAAATTTCCTCATCTTTCTGCATTGTAAATAATGCTAACTTTTACATATGCATATGTACTTTATCCCTTCCTTTTTGATAGGAATATTCTATTTGTAGAGGAAACTGATGCTATTGAAATAGTTTATGTCATGCAAATTTAAGTCAGACTTTGAGTGAATGATACATTACAATACAAGGTCACTAGAATGAGTTAGAATGTCTTACTGGTAGAGTATGGACAGATGAACAACAAATAACTTAGTAATAGAGTTGTCTAGGACCATTTTCTTCCCCATCATTTTAAAGGTCAGCATTCTAAGAGATGATCTGGAAAAGCAATGGCATGTAAGATGCAGATGAATATGCAAAGCCACTGGGAAACTGGGTTTACACAATATTATCTGAAAAGGTGGCAGCTATCACACTAATGATGGGATAATGAGCTAAAAGAACAAGGACCACTGAGCAAATAAAAAGAAGCTCCCAAAATCTTAGGTAGGAAAGGAATGGGAACTTATAACTGTATGACATTAGAAAATTTACTAGGAAGTTTAAACAGTTATAATAACAACAACTAAAAGTAGCTAGAAATATTACGTAACAAAAGCACATTGGAGGAATGTATCTATAAACTCATTAAATTATTCACTTTCCCTAAACTGTACCTTGAAAAAATATCTTATACTTACTTTTAAAGAGATATGTAGATATGGTTTAGATAATAATAAAATTAGACAGGTACAGAATTGGTTGAATTCATAGATTAAATACAGATTAATGTTAATAGCTTAACATCAATATAGCAAAGATCTCTAGTGAAGTACCCTGTCAGTCTATGGTGAGCATTTGAAGATTAGCTTTTCAAATAGTGATTTTGGTAAAGGCATAAATTACAATCTCATAATACTTTTTTAAAATAACACAAAGTTGGGAGAGATAAATAAAATAGAAGATTACAAAGTTACTTAAAAAATCCTGAGAGCCTAGATTATTGGACTAAGACTAATAAAATGAAGTTCCTGTGTATATAAGAATCAACTTCCCAAAAGTAAGGTTTAGGAGGAATTGATAGAAAGAACTTCTTTTGAAAAAGATTTGGAATTTTAGTGAACTGCAAATTCCATAATTAATATGATTAATTAATTTGATTAATCATTAATATGATGTGGCCATATAAAAGCTATATGTTCTTGAGTTAGTTAAGGAGATTACACCTTTCAAGAAAAGGAAATCTTGTTATGTTAGACTACATCTAGATTACCATGTTCAGGTCTAGATCCCATGGTTTAAGGACAAAGCAATACAGTGCTTAATAAATTCTTAGTGACTGACTGAAAATCCTAAGTAAAGGGCCTTGAGGCTGCATTATATAAGAATAATCCTATTAAAAAAGAAGATGCCTTGAAAATTTTAGAGACCTTAGAATTGTTTTGTTTGACCCCAGAACCAGGATCTAATGGTTGAAGTTATAAAAAAAATAAATTTGTCCTTAACAGTCCAGGGGGAAAATGAATTCCAGAAATGGAGTTTAGTTGTAGAGAGTAGAAAAAGTAGTCAGTCAGGTTTGTTGATATTCCCTTGCAAACAATTTTAAAATAATGCCTCAAATCAAGTTGTGGAGTAGGATAGACTACAAAAAGTCAGAATAAGACTTGTTTTTCAATCCAACATTACATAGGGGGTCAGAAAGAAAAATCTGTGACATGGGGGGCAGGGGGGCTAGCCCAGAACCATTGAGTATGGCACCCTAGTAGTGGTGATAGAAGAAACTGCAATTTCAGGAACTTTTAAGTCAGAGATGTCAAAGAAATGGGAAAAATAATCAGAAAAAAATTAGAGGGTAAACTTCTGTTAGCAATGGATGGAGAAACAGATACTGGAAGAACAGATACTCCACAGCCTCTAACTTCTCAAGAATGGAGAAGAGTACTTTATGAAAAAAAAAAGAATTGAAGTAACTACAGACAACATTAAATACTTGGGAATCTACCTCCCAAGACAAATCCAGAAACTGTATGAACAGAATTTTAAAACACTTCTCACCCAAATAAAGTCAGATATAAAGAATTGGAAAAATGTCAAATGTTCATGGTTAAGTCAAGCTAATATAATCAAAATGACAATTCTATCCAAATTAAAATACTTATTCAGTACTATACCAATCACACTACCACATAACTACTTTACTAAGCTAGGAAAAAAAATAGGAACATAATTCATCTGGAGAAAGAAAAGGTGAAGGATAGCAAGGGAACTGACAAAAAAAATGTAAAGGAAGTTGACCTAGCTCTATCAGATACAAAACTCTACAATAAAGCAGCAGTCATCAAAACTGCCTGGTACTGGTTAAGAAACAGAGTAATGGATCAATGGATTAGGATAGCTTCAACATAAACTGTAGTAAATGACTACAGCAATTTGCCATTTGACAAAAACCAAAGACATTAGTTTCTGGGATAAGAATTCACAAAATTGTTGGAAAAACTGGAAAATAGTATGACAAAAACTAGACACAGACCCGAATCTCACACCCTAAACCAAAATAAGGTCAAAATGGGTACAGGATTCAGACATAAAGAGTGACACTACAGATAAATTAATAGAACAAGAAATCATCTATCAAATCTATGGAAAGGGGATAAATTTATGACCAAACAAGAATTAGACTACATTATAAACTACAAAATCAATGATTTTGATTATACTAAATTTAAAAAGGTTTTGCATTCATAAAATCAATCCTGACAAAATTAGAAGAAAAGCAGAAACTTGGGAAACAATCTTCACAACTAGGAGTTCTGATAATGGTCTCATTTCTGAAATATAAAGAGAATTATATCAAATTTATGAGGCTACAATTTATTCCCCATGGGATAAATAGTCAAAGGATATGAATAGACAGTTTTCAAATGAAGAAATTAAAGCTATATATAATCATTTGAAAAATTCTCCAGGGGCAGCTAGGTGGCAAAGTGGATAGAGCATCTGCCCTGGAGTCAGGAGTACCTGAGTTCAAATCTGACCTGAGACACTTAATAATTACCTAGCTCTGTGGCCTTTGGCAAGCCACTTAACCCCATTTGCCTTGCAAAAACCTAAAAAAAAATTAAAAAATTGCAGAAAAGAATTGCAGATTAAAACATCAATGAGGTATCATCTCACTCCTATCAGATTGGCCAAGATGAGAAAAAGGGGAAATGATCAATGCTGGAGAGGTTGTGGGAGGATTGGGGCTTTGATGTATTGTTGATGGAGTTGTGAATGGATCCAAACTTTCTGGAGAACAATATTGAACTATGCCCAAAGAGCAATAAAACTGTTCATACCCTTTGATGTAGCAATTACAAATATAGGCCTATATCTGGAAGAAATTATAAAAAAGTGAAAAGTCCTACCTATTACAAAATATTCATATCAGCTCTTTTTGTAGTGGCAAAGAAATAGAAATTGAGGGGATGTCCATCATTTGAGGAATGGTTGAATAAGTTATGGTACATGCATACTACGCAATATTATTGTTTTTTAAGAAACCATAAATGGTCATAAATAGAGAAGCATTATAGGATCTGATACTGAGTGAAGGGAGTAGAAACAAGAAAAAAAATTGTGAAATGAACAACCTTGATGGAAGCAGCTCCTCTTAGCAGTTCAGGGAGCCAAGCCCACATAGGTATTAGACCAACTATGGACAATGTCATCCCCATCCAGAGGAAGAAAATCAAAACAAAACAAAGCATACACACACACACACACACACACACACACACACACACACACACACGCACAGACACGCACACACGCACACATGCACACACACAAAGACACACCCTCAAAACAAACACCCCTTTAGAATCTGATGAATACTTTACAAAAATTATTTATTATGTATCTCTTTCCTTTAATCCTAGTTCCTCATACTGAAAATTACTAATCTGTAAACATGTTTATCAAAATATGTATGTACAAAGCTAACCTGACTGTTCGTCTCTGAGGGGAGGGGGGGTGGGGAGGGAGGATTGAAGGAAGTTTTGTAACTTAAAAATATACATGTGCTTATGGATGAAAATAAATAAATTAATTAATTAAAAAAAAACAAAGAAAAGTAATTGGAAGCTCTGAGAAGCAGTCTCAATTGCAACCTCAAAGGATCAGAGGCCCTCCCTTGACAAAAAGCAGTGGTAAAGACCAAAAATAGAGTGCCCATACATTTCCTCAGATTATACAACTTTGTAAGTATTCAAAGCTTTTAAAGTTTCTCAACTAATTCTTAAAATAGCTGTGTGAAAAAGCATGAAGCTTGATTCATTGCCTCTCTCTATCTATACCATACTGGCAACATAACTCTTTTTTGACTAAAGTTGCACATAAAGAAATAAGGTGGGAAAAATAAGTAACCTACATAAAAAGACAAAATTATCTATTTGTATAAAAATATTTTAGTAACTTTTTTATGATGTAAATATTTAAAAGTTGAAAAGGTCACCATTAATTGAATTGCTTCAAAAAAATCTGAGAATGTTTATATGGACTTATTCAGAATGAAGTGGCAGGAACCAGAGTGTTGTTTACAGAGGTGGCAATATTGCTATGGTGATCAGTTTTCTAACACTTGGCAATTCTGAGCAAGAAGAGGATCCAAAACAATTGCAAAAAATTCATAATGAAAAATGCTATCTACCTCCAGAGAGTGAACTAGTGAACTCTAAATACAGATTGAATCATTTTTTAACTTTTTAATTTCTTATTGTTTTATCTATTTGCAATATGAGCAATATAGAAATAAATTTGGAATGATTTCACATGTATAATAGAAAAAGTATTTGCTTTCCATCTCAAAGAGGTGCGAGGGGAATATGAAGGGTTGAGAATTTGGAACTTAGAATTTTAGGTTGCTAAAAAAAAATTAAAAAGATAATTGCAAAAAGTTTAAACTAAATAAAGAAAAGTAATTTTGAAGTATACTTGAAATTAGGAAATATTTCATTGAAAAAATAAAAATGTATTTTACACATCCATAGAATAATAATTATTGACATTTATTACTAGAATAGCCTTACTAGAAAATTTGTTTTTGAGATGCTCACATTTGTAGAAATTTTTTAATTTTAATTATTAAAATTAAACCAGAAATAAATACCCTACACCCTCAAGCAAGTGATGTGAAATATCACAACTCTTTAGTGTCCTCTATTCTAATATTTATTAGAAATGTGGTTATAAAAGATTGTTTTTTATTATTTAGAGTTCATCACAACTGGAGAAGGTTAAGTTTGAAGTAATGAAATATATATATAGAACTTACTTGTTAAAACTTTTGAATTCCATCAAAGATACAGGTGTTTCCTGGGTTGTTTTTGGACAAAGAATTTAGCTTTATTGCTTTTATGCTTATTTTTACATCATGAGAAAGCCCAAAGAATGATGAATCCCTGATGATCTTTGGAAACATGTGTTGATTCCTGGAGTTTCTTCTCCCACTTTAATCTTGTAACTTCAAAAAGAAATTTGAAATATCACTTGCTCAGATATTCTTACTGCATATTTTACTCCCATAATATCCCATTTGCCATATGTCATCATTAGAATGTAACAATATCCCCAATTACTAATTTACTCACTGTCATATAGATCTTGTTTGAACTAAGTATAAATCAGTATTGACTCATATACATCTTCCTTAGAGAAATATGCACTGTCACAGAAATAACAAAAATCCTCAAAATGAAGACAAAGATGGTGTTTTTGCTTTTGTTTGTATTTCTAGTACTTATCAAGCTTCTTGCCACACATTAATAAACTTTTATCAAGAGTCTTATTGACGGTCTTTAAAAAACTGTTATTTTACCATCAATCTTATCTAAAGGACAATTTTCTTTCAGACTTTCTTCAGAGAGGGGAAGGCCTCTGGTTTATTTTTTCTTAGGATTCTAGAAATTCTTTAAATTTCTTTTTATCCTTGGCTTAATCTGTAACCAACAGGTTTCTTAAGAAAGGAAAATTATGAAATAAAATTTAAATATGCTAATATTAGCATATGCTTATCTTTTTTAAATTATGGAACAAGTATATATTTTACTTCTGACTCAAGAATATCCCCAGGTTGACCTTAGTGGTTGATTGTAATCTATGAATAGCCAATCTATTAAATTAATATTAATAATTTCCTCTCTATTTTCTTATTTGATTTTCTATTGATCAATCATCAACCTTTATTTTCAGGATAATGTGACCATACCAGGCATTAAATTATTTCATTTAGCTAATTTGATTTAGTCTGTTTTACCCTTATTTTCTTTATATGCAAGACTAAATTAAACTTATTGTCAATAGTAGACAAGGTCATAAAAGGAATATGATAATTTTTAGAAGCTGACAATATGAAAATGATGACTTACATTGTTGAAAATACATACTATTAATTTGAATCAGTTTTTGATAATTATACATCTAAGAAATAATTGCAGACAATGTATACTCATTAGCTTGCCAACATTGGAAATTGTATGACTAATTGTAGTACTTTGGTTTTGTATTTTTTTAATAGGCAAAAAGAACTTGTGAGAGAATCCTATCAATCTGGTGAAGATTTTTTGGACCAAGTTTATGACTTTGCTTAAAAAATAGGCTAGAATTTTATCACTTTACTTTATGTTAAAATTTTTTTGTGTGAGTTACTTTTCTTTCTTTGTGTTTTGTTTATGAACTAAAATTATAAGGGGTGTCATGTTGTCTGTATTCTTGAAAGAGGGCAGGGTCTCTAGTTATCTCCTATAAATTTTATGATTGTGGATTGTATGATTGAGTTGTAGAGTAAATCTGAAATAATTCTTATCATTTAAAAAAATTACTATGATAGAATGGGACAGAGTAAACAATATTGTGATTAGAATCAGAATGACCTGATAATTGTATCTTCAATTTAAATATAAGAAAAATGAACTTCAGGGAAATTTAGAGATTTGCCAGCCTCACATCTAGTAGGCATTGAAGGTAAAATTCAGCTCACAGCAGCGGGGGAGTCTCCTGAGCTGCACCCCGGGGAGCACTGGGAACAAAGTGGGGGAACAGCTGGGGACCTCTGCCAGAGCGAGCACCTGGAGTCCAGTCCTTGGGGCACACAGGGAGCAGCTTGGTCTTTCAGGAGCCCAGACCAGGAAACAGAAGCAGGCGGGGCCTTAAGCAGGAGCCCCCAGGGCATGAGCCCATTGAGCTGAGGGAGGGGAGTGAAGAGAGACTGCAGAGTTCTGTCCTCTGCCTCTGGAACAGGACTCTGGGGCTCTGACCACATTCAGATCCTGATCGCAGTCTAGGCCCCCCCATAGAACAGCAGCCCCCCCCACCTCAGCCCCATGGCAGAGGGGAGTGCTTATGGTCATTCAGGAGGGAGGACAGAGCCTCACATACTGAGACCCTTTTGGGAGTATCCCAAAAGCTCAGGAAGCACCCCAAACCAGGCCCAGGCTGTGAAAATGAGCAAGCAGAGAAACAAAAGGAAGACTATTGAGAAATATTTTGCAAATGAGCCCAAGAAAGATCAAAATACTCATTCTGAAGATGAAGAAGCACAAGCTCCTGCATCTAAAGACTACAAGAAAAACAGAAATTGGGCTCAGGCTATGATAGAGCTCAAAAAAGACTTTGAAAATCAAATGAGAGAGTTGGAAGAAAAACTAGGAAAAGAAAGGAGAGAGATGCAGGAAAAACATGAAAGTGAAGTCAGCAGCTTAGGTCAAATGGATAAAACAGTTCAAAAAGTGATTGAGGAGAAGAATGCTTTAAAAAGCAAAATTGGCCAGATGGAAAAAGAGATAAGAAAACTCTCTGAGGAGAACAAACCCTTCAGAAAAAGAATAGAATTCAGGGAGATTGATGAATTTACCAGAAATCAGGAATCAATACTTCAAAAACAAAAAAAAAAATGAAAAATTAGAAGAAAATGTGAAATATCTCATTGAAAAAACAAATGATATGAAAAACAGACAGGAAAGATAATTTAAAAATTATTGGAATACCTGAAAGTCATGATCAGGAAAAGATCTTTGACATCATTTTCAAAGAATTACTACAGGAAAATTGCCCTGATATTCTAGAAGCAGAGGACAAAATAGAAATGGAGAGAATCCACCGATCCCCCAGAGAAAGAGATCCTAAAAAAACCAACCCCTAGAAATATTATAGTCAAGTTCCAGAACTCCCAAGTCAAAGAGAAAATATTACAAGCAGCCAGAAGGACACAGTTCAAATATTGTGGAGCTGCAGTCAGGATCACACAGGACTTAGCAGCAGCTACATTGGAAGCTCGTAGGGCTTGGAATATAATATACCAAAAGGCAAAAGAGCTTAGAATGCAGCCAAGAATGAACTACCCAGCAAGGCTGAATGTCCTCTTCCAGGGAAAAAGATGGACTTTCAATGAACCAGGGGAATTTCAAAGGTTCCTTTTGGAATGACCAGAGCTGAACAGAAGGTCTGATCTTCAGATACAGGACTCAGGTGAAGCATGGAGATTGGAGGAGAGGGGGGAAATGTGAGAGACTTAATGATGATGAACTGCATGTATTCCTGCATAGAAAAATGACAATGATAATACTCATATGAACCTTCTCAGTTAATAGAGCAGGTAGAGAGAGCTTTTATAGTTGAAGCACAGGAGAAAGCTGAATTCAAAGATAAAATATGGTGTAAAAATGGAGTCAATAGAAAAAAAAGGGAAATGGAATGGGAGAAAGAAAAGGGAGAGGGGCAATAGTCCAAGATATTTCACATTATAAGATTTTTTTTTATTACAATGAGCTATTGCAATGATATGGAAGGGGGGAGGCAAGGGGGAATGAAGGAACCTTTGCTCTCATCAGAGATGGCTAGGAGAGGAAACAGCATATATACTCAATGGGGTATAGACATCTGGAGTAAGAAGTAGGGGGGGAGCAGGGGGAAGGGGTGGGGATGTGAATAAAGGAGGAGAGGATAGACCATGGGGGGAGAGTGGTCAGATATAACACATTTTCTTTCTTACTTCATGCAAGGGGCTGGGATTGGAGGGCCTGCCCAGGACCATAGGGCCAGGTGGATTCTGGGCCTAAGGGGTGGTATGGGGGCTCAGGGCTTCTTGGCCCCAGGACCAGGGATCTGTCTGCTGCGCCACTCAGCGACCCTACAGCAGAGTCAGAGTGAAAGGAGAGAGAAAATATAGTACATGGTAATGGAGAAATAAGAAAGGAGAGAGTTGTGATCAGCAATGGCAACAGTGGAAAAATATGGAAGTAACTTCTGTGATGGACTTATCATAAAGAATGAGATCCACCCATGACAGAGTTGTTGGCGTTGGAACAAAGACTCAAGCACATTTTTTGTTATTATTATTTGGGGGAGGGTGCAGGGCAAGTGGGGCTGGATGGCCTGCCTGGGGCCACAAAGCAGGTTGATTTTTGCGTGTCTGGGGCTGGATTTGGACCCAGGTGCTCCTGGCTCAAGGGCCAATGCTCTGTCTGCCACCCAGCCACCCCTACTATTATTACTATATTTTATTTTGGGTCTTTTTTTTTTCCCTTCTTTTTGGTTTTTTGCAGGGCAGTGGGGATGGGTGGCTTGCATGTCACACGGCTGGGTTATGGTTGGGTTTACAATACTGGATATGGGCTTGGGTGCTCGTGGCTCCAGGGCTAGTGCTTCGTCCATTGTGCCACCTGGCCATACCTACAATTATTACTATTATTTTTTTTAATTTTAATTTTTTTCTCTCCCCTTTACTTTTTTCACCCAAGCAAGTCTATCTATATTCATGGGGGAGGAGGGGTATTTTGTTTACTTGTAAACAAGAATATTTTATTAATGTAAAAAAAAACATTTGTACAAAATGAGAATAAAAAAAAAATTAAAAAAGGAAAAAAAATGGATGTCATAACATTTTAAAGGTTTTAGAATCCCTAACCATTTTACTTCATTTAAGCTGTACAACATGCTTGGAACCAGACTTATCTCTGCCCTGTCCCTGTACTATCATTATTTTCATTACTCCTGTCACAGAAACTCCTTTTGTATTGAGATTCAGGATTTAGATTAAGTGAGCTTTAAACCTGTCTACTTTCAGGCTAGACCAAGATGTTACTTGCTAGAAATTTGCGATCACATTTTTATGCTGCAAGTTCTCAAATTCTTCTTTCCTCTTATTTTTGCTATTATAGGAGCTATCTATCTTTTTAAATATATTATATCTACTACTTAATTCAATGCTAGAATCAAGTGTAACTCCAACACCAATACTTATTGGTATGAGACTATCCACTTATTGGGGGGAGATAAGTGTCTCCAGACACCATAAAAAGCATATTGAGTCAGTGAGAATTGAAGAAAGGAGATCTTGAGTTCTGTTGAAGCTTTGGATCTTTTCAGTTGCTTTTGTTGCTTCTGATTTCTAACTTTGAGACAGATGGTTAATGGTACCTATTCCATTTTAGGTTGCTGAAGGAAAAGACTCTGTAAAGCTGACTTGAACAGAGCTAGCACTTTCCATCATGGCCCTGTCTCTCACTTGTTACACTAAATATTTTAAGGAAATTTCCCCTGATTAAGATCTAAGATTATCTGTTTCTCTCTGTCTCTGTTTCTATCTTTATTCTGTCTCTTTGTCTCTGTCTTTGTCTCTCTCTCTCAGCTGAACTAAATCAACTCATTACCAATAGAAAGAATAGCTCCTTCCTTCTGTATTATCTTGTGTATATTTTCTTATCTATATTTTCACTTCAATTTTGCTAATGATTTGGATAATTGCCTGTGAACATTGTATATTAATTTTGGAACTGGCATTTGGTAGGAAGAGATTCAATCTTTGAATGTGAAGCTTGTGCTCTTGTTTCTCCATAAAATAAAACAACACTGAAATAAGACTGATCTGGAAAAAATAACATGGCAGACCAATAATATTTAAGAGAGCAGATATAAATAATCCTAGCTTTATGCACCGCTATCTGAGAAGAACAAAATGATCAGCCTTGGGATTCCAATTTTTTACTTACCTTCATGACAGGAATTAAAAGTATCTCTTGAAAAAGGATGAGGGGAAGGGAAGTGGAGATCTCTACTCTGTCTCCTTTCAAGTTACATAGCAATACCCTTATTCTTATGGGAGGAAGCTTTCAAACTTTTTTTTTAATTACCAACTTTTTTTTTAATTAGTCAGTCATCTAACTCTAGGTTTGTTTGAGTTATTGCATCTCTAAAGTCTTTCTATTATTTTTTTTTCTCCTTCCCAGTTCTAAACCTAAGATAGTATCTAAGAAGAAGTAATAATAATAACGATGTCACTAACTTCAGAAACATTCACTTAACTAATTCTGAATAACTATGATTTATGGCCATCTAAGATGTTTGTGTCTTAGATTAAAATTCACAGAATTTAGAACTGGAAGGAATCTTAAGGTAACCTAATACATTTCATATATTTTGTAGTTGGCAGTACTTCAGCTCATTTCTATAGAATGTTGTCTTCTAGAGGGCAAGATCAGTCAGCTACTAGTTATAACTTGCCTTAGATATAAAGCTGCATCTTCCTCAATTTGTTCATCAGATTGGGAATGTTCAACAAAGATTACTTTAAGATCAGAAATTTTATGATTAAAAGACTTCCTTGGTATCTAATGGATTGTGGTTAGTTAATTAAGTTAGCATTATATTACATACATATTACATATAATTAAATAATGGTGGCAACTAAGTATTTAGCCAATTTGTATTTTCAATATCTTATTTGATAATAGTTCAATTAAAAATAATTCTCAAAGATCATTTCTTTTAATATTAAGTCACTTTAAGGAGTTCATTTTCACACCACTAAAGTCCTTTGTGGGGATTTATATCATTCTACTAGAAACTGGCATCCTTTTTTATTTTACCAAGTCAGTAGACACTTACCTAAAGGATTATAGATTTAATTTAGAAATATCCGAAGTCATTTTTCTTAGATAATAAATTATGACCACTATTCAAATACCCAGCCTAAGATGTCCAGAGAAAACATCACTACTTTTATAGAACTGACCAATTTTATTCATGACTTTTAAAGAAAAAGACAATAAGCTAATAAACAACAGGGATCCCAAAGAATTTTCTAAGAAATTCATGTCTGCCTTAAATAACAAGGAACTTTATATTAATGTCCAACTTCAGTTTTACTCATAAGAAACAGTACATCATTCTAGTACGATGTAATTCAATAACACTTCTTATATTGCTATAAATGTCGATTATTAAAAGAAACATTGTAATTTAATATGAAAAAGTCAATTTTAAGCATATTTGACTTTTTTTCTCAAAGAAGGTATATCATAGAGTTGATACAAATAGTTGATTGAATTCTAATTTATTTTGTACTTCCCAATCATTTACCAATTATTTGCTAGTTTGGGGACCAAAATTATAAAATGGCATAAAATATCTTTATAGTATTGATAGATGTTAATGTGGAAGGTCTAGCTAAGCCTAGACTCTATAACAAATACCATAGCAAAGCTTTTTATTCTTTTTTTGTAAAACAAACCAAAAAAGTAAGGCTAATATCAATTATCTATTATGTGTCAAACTAGAGATTCAAATTAAAAAATAATTTACGCACACTCTGCTCTCGTGGAACTGATACTCTAATTGGGGCATACAGCTTTAAAAATGTGTTAGTTAAATATGAAAGAAAATGCCTAGAATTACTACAGTTACAGTGGTGGCTTTCAATGTCAAGCAAAGTCTAAGAGATCATTGGATTTATCAAGACTGATATCTCTCCCTTTGAATCTATGTTTATCTCTTTATCTTCCTACCTATTTCGTGAACTCTATTTATAAATAGATGGCATATATGTTATATAATATTACATATAAGCATATATTATGCATATTTAAACATTGATTTTCAATTAATTATTTCATATTTATAAATGTTCACCGATATCATTGAAATTTATCATTTTCATTGACAAATACATTATAAAATTTCTAATAATTTCAATTTTTAATTTCTATATTTTTACTTTGAATTTTTGAATGTATTTTATTTTCATCTATATTTTTTCTTTGCAAGGCAATGGGAATAAGTGCCATCTCTCTCTTTTTAAAAGTATATATATATATGTATATATATATATGTATATATGTATATATATTTATTGGGGGAAAGGGAGAATTTATATTAAATTCTATGAAAACATTCAAATAATAATTTACTACAAAATTATGTAAAAATAAGGTTGTTAAAAGAAATAAGGAATCCTATCAAATTTGTTTTATGAGACAATTAGCATCCTGTTATCTATATCAGAGACAGAGCAGGAAAAAAAGAATAAAATTACTGATGAATACTGTTATTAAAAGATTGAATGGAATGTTAAAGTATGCAGCAAAAATACTAAAAAAAATATACTTTACTGGTGCAGTGAAATTTATTTCAATATATAGTGGTCCAATACTAGGAAAATTGTAAGCATAATAAATGAAATTGCTATCAAGAAAAATTAAAGCAGCAAAATAGCTTTGAAAACGTAGCATTCATTATTAAAACATGAACAAATGCATCTTTCACTTACAAACATTACAACATCAATCTAAAACCAAAGTTTAACATTATCTGTACTAGAAACATGAAGACATGTTGGAAAGGAAGCAATTATCACTACTATTGTTAGTTACAGTTCTAGAAATACTAATTATTATGGTGTGGTAACAAAGAAATAAAGAGAATAGACAAAAATAAAAGCCATAATTTGTACATAATATGCTTACTTAACAAAATTAGATTTTTCTTTAAATAACAAAATTTGGTAGATACTGTCCCTTTTATCATCTCTTATGTGACAATAGTATTCTATTATATTTGTGTACCAAAATTTTATCAATCACTTCACTATTGATTTGTTTCCACCTTCACCCCCCCTTTAGCTTCAAATTAGTTGCTACCACAAAAATCTCCACAGATATTTTTGTATACTCAGAACCTTTCCCACTTTCTTTGATCTCTTTGAATTAAAGATCTAGTAGAACCATTGTTATGTCAAAGGACATTCATGATTTATTAACTTTTAGTATAGAGGGTCACAATGCCTTACAAAATGACTACACAAATTCATAGTTCCACAGTAGGGCATTAATGTAGTTGTTTTCACATAAGCTCTCTACTATTTTTCATTTTCTGCTTTTGTCAATTTTGCCAATCTGAGGGATATGAGCTGAGACTTCAGAGATACTTTAATATACATTTCTAAAGTATTATTTATTTATTTATTTATTAAGATTTTTCAAGACAATGGGGGTTAAGTGGCATGCCCAAGGCCACATGTCTAGGTAGTTATTAAGTGTCTGAGGTCGGCTTTGAACCCAGGTACTCCTGACTCCAAGGTCAGTGCCCTCTATTCACTGCGCCACCTAGCCGCCCCCAAGTATTAATTATTTTGGCATATTTACTTATAATTGTCTGTAGCTTAGATTTCTTCCCTTAAAACAGTTATTATTTATTAATTTTGAAAAGAGATCAATTTTTGAGACATTAAAATAGCATCATTTTATTTGAATACACTTATTAATAAAAGGACATCTTTTAATTGCTGGAAAGATGTGTGATGTAAACAATAATACTGATTCAATAATAAAGAAAGAAAATAGGAAAAAATAATGAATTAGGGAACATATACAAAAAAAGCGAAAAATTCATAAGGGAAGACACAAAAACAGATCAGTTGTGTTATTGCCATATTAAATCTAATGCACATGCTCAAGTCATAAACAGAACTTTAAAATTTCATATAATTTAGTGATTTTAGAAATTGAACTACATTGTCCTCAACCAAAAAATTATTTCTTCTTTTATCTATTAACTTATGATAAAAAGGAGGTAACATTCTGGTATTCAAATTGATCTCAAATTTCATATATTTCATTTTTCTCTGAATTGTTTTAGACCAGCAATTTCTGTCCATTCTGTATGATTGATGGCAATTGTCTTCCCACAAATTCTTCACAGGGAGGTCTACCCAACAGTGTAGAGGTATTTCTCTTTTTATCTCAATATTGACCATACCAATGCACTATTGTGGCAGTCCAATTTTCATCATTTGCTTTGAACAAATGATTAGTCCATATTTTCTTCATATCATGTATTTCCAAAATTATACCTTTAACAACTTTGTCCTTTGAGGCTCCTCATTGTTTTTATAGTACAGTCTCCTTGCTCCACTACCTCCTTTGCCTTTTGGTTGACCTCTGAGATATTTCATTCCAATTACTCAGAGACTGTTGTATTCTCTGCATTAGTACTGTACAAAAACAGCAATAATGTATCAGTATTAAAAAGATGGGTTTTAGTTTTCATGGGAAACTAGGGATCACTAAAGATATTTTGCAATTTTCTCATAGCAATTCAGCCTGCTCTCTTGTCCAGTTCAATTCCAAGCTCAACTCAGTATTATTATATGTTTATATTCCCAAATGAAAATAAAATGATTATTAAAAGAAGTCATGAAAATTGATGAATTCTTAAAATTTATATAATATATCAAATTCAGAAATTATACTTAATATAGACTACAAGTTTGGTGAAAGCAATGAAGCAAGGGAGAAAGAGAAAAGGGAAGAGAGAGAGAGAGAATAAAAAGAGAGTGATAGAGAGAATAGAGGGACATAGGGAACTGATGACAAAAAAAGGTAAAGGAAGGTGGCCTCTGCCAGATCTAAAACTATAACATAACGCAGCAGTCATCAAAACTGCCAGGTACTGGTTAAGAAAGTGAGTAATGGATTAGTGGATTAGGACAGGATTCAAAGAAATTGTAGTAAATGACTATAGCAATCTACTTTTTGATAAACCCAAAGATATCAGCCTCTGGGATAAGAAGTCGCTATTTGATAAAAATTGTTTAGAAAACTGGAAAATAGTATGGCAAAAACTAGGCATAGATCCACATCTCCCATGCTATACCAAAATAAGTTTAAAATGTGTACATGATTTAGAAATAAAGGACAACACCAGAGAAAAATCATAGCCCAAGAAATAGTCTATCAGATCTGTGGAAAGGGGGGGGGCAAATCTATGACTAAACAAGAATTAGAGTAGATTATAAAGTGCAAAATGAATGATTTTCACTATATTATATTAAAAAGTTTAGGCACTAATAAAACAATCTTTAGAGAAATGCAAATTGAAACAATGAGGTATCATGTCACACCTATTAAGTTTGCCAAGATGAGAAAAAGGGAAAATGATCAATGTTGGAGAGGTTGTGGGAGGATTGGAACATTGATGCATTGCTGGTGGAATTGTGAATGAATCCAATCTTTTTGGAGAGCAATATGGAACAACATCCAAAGAAAAATGAAACTTCTCATACCCTTTGACCCAGTATTTCCAATTCTAGTTCTATATCCAGAAGAAATTATAAAAATGGGATAAGTTCTATATGTTACAAAATATTCATAGCAGCTTTTTTTGTAGTGACAAAGAATTGGAAATTGAAGGGATGTCCATCAACTGGGGAAATAGCCAAACAAGTTATGGTACATGAATACTATGGAATATCATTTCACTATAAGAAACCGTAAAGGGTAGGACTATAAAAACATGGAATTACTTAAGGGATCTATTACTGAAAGAAGAGAGTAGAACCAAGAGAACAATGTATATACATCAACAACATTATGAAATGAACAATCTTGATGGAAACAGCTCCTCTCAACAGTCAAGAGAGCCAGGACTACTCTATTTGACTGGTTATGGACTATACTATTCCCAAGCAGAGGAAGAAAAACAAAGCAAAACAAAACACAGGGCAAAAAACCCTTCCAACTCTGATGAACACTTTATATAAATTATTTCTTATATATCTCTTTCCCTTAATCCTGATTCTACATGCCAAAAATTGCTAATTTGTAAACAAATATGTTTAACAATATATGTATGTAAAATGCTAACTTCATTGTCCCCTGCTGAGGGGAGGGGGGTAGGAAGGGAGGGTGGAGGGAAATTTTATAACTTGGAACTATGTTTGTGCATATGAATAAAATAAATACATAAAGTATTTTAAAAAAGAGGGAATGGAGGGAGATATACAAAAAGAAAAAAGTTGAGCTAGAGACAGAGGAAGGAGGGAGAAAGATAAAAACGAAGCAGGCAAGAAGGAAGTAGAAAGGAAGGGAGAGAGGAAAGAAAAGAAGATAGGAATTAAAAAGAGGGAGGCAGCAGATTTTATGTTTGTGTGTGTGTGTGTGTGTGTGTGTGTGTGCGTGTGTGTGTGTGTGTGTGTGTGTGTATACTGAAGGAAGCAAAGGATAACATTATAGAAATACTTTTTTCCTAGAAAGCCATTCATTCTATTAAGCAAAATAATAGTGTAAGTAGCTACTTCATTAACATAATGAAACCTTTAAAAGTACAGAGATATTTCTAAGAAAAAGTTGAATACTATTACATATGATCCTTTGAAACTACTTTTTGAGAAATGAATGAAATTTCCTCAAAACTCATGCTTTTATATCAGCATTTTAAGCTACACTTTAAATTTTTCTTAGGGTTTCTTAGATGTTTAAAAAAAAGTCTCATCAATAGATTTTGTAAAATCATTCTGTGAAAACAAGAAAAAAGATCTGTTCAGTATTATTTCTGTTCTCTTTTATAAATGTCAAAGTTATTATACAAGAAACACAAAATAATATTGTGATACAAAAGTTATTTACACTAACAGATAAGAAAAAAATTCATTTAAAATATAAACATTTGAGAAGAATAATTCCAAAAAATATATTAAATAAAATACTTCATCTTTCTACGCTTTTACATGTTTTCACTAATTTTCTTCCATCCTGTGACATTTTCCTGACATTCCAAATAAAAACTGATTGATGCCCAACTTTGGCAATTAATTTAATAATTGACTGTCTCATTCTGAGAAGAGTTTCTAAAAAGAAATGAAAAATCAACTTGGAGAGCAAAGAAATAGTTTCTTTTATTCTGGGAAAAAAGTTTTTATTTTATAAATTGTGTAAAAATAAAAGGTATGAGCAGTTTTATTGCTCTTTGGGCATAGTTTCATATTGCTCTCCAGAAAGGGTGGATCCTTTCACAATTCCACAACTCCAAAACTCCATTTGAATTTGGATGGGAGGCAGAAAAATTTCCCAGTAAAATCAGAAATTATTAGATTATTTATTTGGAAATTATTAGATCAATTATTCTTGATTATATTTCTTTTGACTTATTTTGTTCAAAGGAATATTTTAATATCTTAAAGATATTAAAAACTTGTTACAAGAGATACAATGTCATAATTTTCTAAAAAAGAATTTCCTTGGCATTGTTTGTTTAGAAAAGTAATCTATTAGCCAAGACCAAAATCATCTTGCAAGTTAAGTGCTCTATGATGGTAACTCAAAAATACTGAAGCCCATTCAGTCTATAAAAATTTGAATTAAGCACCTACTATGTGGCAGACAATCTACTGTACCCTGAGGATACAAAGAGAAGTAAAAGGCAATCTCTATTCTTAATGAGTTCAGAGATTAATGGTGAAGACAAGATAAAGCAAACATCTACTAATAAACTATGTTCTGGACAAACTGGAGATCATTATGAAAAAGGAAGAGATTAGAATTAAGATTGATTTAAAAGACAGTAGAAAAATTACCAATTATAGCTTTGAGAATATAAGTGATACTCACAGATGTATAAACATTGTAATAATATCCATGGTGAAATGCTTTAATGCCATAACTAAAGTGATTCTTAGTTCTATCAATAGTTAACTGATATACATGTTTTACCTAATTTTTTTCATTTTGCACTTTTGCCATCTTCACTCATCTGGGGATATGAAGTTGAAAAATCAAAGTTCCTTTAATTTGCATTTCCTTAATTATTAGTGAAAGTGAACAAATTTTAATATGGTTGTTTCTTCCTCTATCCATAGATCTAAATGGTATTTTCTTCCTTCTTTTTTCATAATTTGCTTAAATTAAGCTTTCATGATTCATTTTTGAACTTATAATATTAAGTGAGGTTAAATTTAATTGAATTTCTGTTAATTAATAGTTTCTGTCAAACAGTGACTCCACATTCAAGTATCAAGACTCATTAATTTTAGTGGACCAATGCCAACTAGAGTTGGGGGTTGCTGGGTCTTGTTAAAGACTACAGAATTTCAAATAAAAAAAGAATTCAGACAATTCTGTGACCCAGAAGAGTAAGACTATACTGATTTATTTTTATGTATTACTGCAAGTAGTTAAAGTGATAAGTTTCTCAGAAGCTCCCTAAGAAAAGTAGGAAGAAGGAGTCAAGATGGTGGAGTTTCTCAGAGTTCAATTTCTCCTCAGCTTTCCTCAGCAACACCATTAATCTTGCCTCTAAATGGATTCTGGAGGACTGGAACCCACATAGGAGTATTTCCTGGTATATGATACCTTGGAAGGACTTTAGGAAGTGTCTATTCCATGAATATGTAGGAGGAACTTGACCCAGTACAGGCAGCAGAAATGAGGTAGAGTTCAGTATCTCACTCATATCCTATACCAAGATAAAGTTGAAATGGATACAGGAATTAGATACAAAAGGTAAAAGCATAATTCAGTTAGAATAATAAGGAAGAGTTTATCTGTCTGATTTATGGAGAGAGGAGGAATTTATGACCAAAGTAGAGATAGAGAAATGCAAAATGGGAAATTTGGACTACATTAAATTTAAAAAAACCCCACAAATAAAACCAATGCAACCAAGGTTAGAAGGAACACAGAAAGATGGGAAATAATTTCACAGGTAGTATTTCTGACAAAAGACTCATTTCCAAACATTTTAGAGAATTGAGTCAAATTCATAGGAATTTAAGTCATCTCCAAATTGAGAAATTTTTGAAGGATAAGAAAAGGAAATTCTCAGATGAAGAAATTAAAGCTATCCATTTGCCATTGATGACAAAATGCTCTAAATCATTCCTGATTAGAAAAATACAAATTAAAACAACTTTGAGGTACCACCTCACACCTATCATATTAGTTAAAATGTCAAAAAGGGGAAATGATCAATGTTGGAGAGGAACAAGTTGATAGAGGTGTGGACTGATCCAATCATTCTGGAGAACAATTTGGAACTTTGCCCAACGGGCAATAAAACTCTCAAACTCTTTTACCTAGCAATACCACAAATAGGTCTGTACCCTAAAGATATCATAAAAAAGGGAAAAAGACCCACATGTACAAACATATTTATAGTGGCTCTGTTTTGTAATGCTGAAGAACTGGAAAATAAGGGATTACCCATTTGTTGGGGAATGCCTGAACAAACTATGATAAATGAATGTCATGGAAAACTATCATTCTGTAAGAAATCATGAGGTCAGAATTCAGAAAATCCTGGAAAAATTTGCATGAGCTGATGCTGAGTAAAGTGAGCAAAACTAGAATATTGAACACATTATGATAAACTATGACAGATTTAGCTCCTCTCAATCATTCAGTTACTGAAGACAATTCTAAAAGTCTTGTGATGGAAAAATACCATCTACGTCCAGAGGAAAACTATGGAGGCTGAAGGCAGACTATCATAGACCATTTTCACTTCTTAATTCTTCTTTTATGATTTTTTTCATTTTTTCTCATTTTACCCTTGCTTACTTATTCTTATTTCAGAAAATGACTAATAAGGAAATATATTAAACATGATTATATATGAACCTATGCATAATTTTACTCTTTGCAATGGAGAGAGAGGAGGGCAGGAAGAGTGGTAGAAGAAGGTGAAACTCAAATTTAACCAAATGAATTTGAAAACTATCTTTGCATGTAATTGAAACAATAAAAAAAAATTAAAAAAAAGAAAAAATATAGTGAGACAAAGAAGGAGGGATATCATGGAAGGAGTTGGGTGGAACTGTGAAGGAGTTAGGGAGAATTAGGGAAGAGCTAGGGAGCAGTGAGGGTAATATTAGGGAGGGATTAAAGAATGGCTAACATGGGGTGTAAGACAGTATCTAGTGCATATATCTGGAGGGATTAACTTTTGCTCAGGGTCAGCAAAACTTTTGCTTCAGGGCCAAGTTGAATTGATGCTCATGTGTCTTAAAGAATTTATGGTTCTTAAACTTTCCTTCCTGGTGAGATAATTTGGAGGCAACAGTGCTAGACTTTAAGGAGCCAACCTAGGTGGTTTCTTGTCTGATAAACAAGATACATGGGCTGAAAATCAACACAAGATATAGGGGTACCTACCAGAGAGTGCCTTTATTAACAAAAATATGTCAGATACACAGTTTGGTGCCTTGTTAACAAATAAATAGATAAATCTTGCTTCAGAGTCTTCCCAATTTCTATCAGACCACATCTACCCCCTTTCCTTTATGACGATATTTTAACATA
This sequence comes from Macrotis lagotis, assembly GCF_037893015.1. NCBI lineage: Eukaryota > Metazoa > Chordata > Mammalia > Peramelemorphia > Peramelidae > Macrotis > Macrotis lagotis. The sequence goes on from NC_133659.1 coordinate 84,553,149, forward strand.
GTGAATCATGTAATAAATGACTCTGAAAGCTTGAATATTCTTTTGAAGGTCTCAGGAGTGAGATTTTAAATGTGAATAAGATATTCTAATACTTATACTAATCTCTTTAATTGAATTAGAGTCCTCTTATAAGTAACTGATTTCATAATCTTGTACTTCCTGCAGTTAGGAGGAAATAATATTGGTTGCCACTTATGAAAATATAAGTTATTTGAAGTTACTGTAACAATGTTGAAACTGGAACTTGATAATTGGTTACTTTGTGGGGACAAGGAGGGTGGAGTATCAAAAATCATGACCACTGTTCTTCATTTTTATAATATAGTGATTTGTACCGATTTTGTCTTTATATCAGGACAAATTCAAACTTGAAAAGAAAGACAATGAAAATGTTTTTTTTCTGTGATCTCCTCATCACTTCAGGATATAAAGTAAGATTCAATCCCTGAAGAATATCTTCCTTTACAAGGTTAAAATTAAGAACATTCTTTTTTTTTATCTGTGTTCTAAGAAGTAAGATTTCAGTATGTAAATGTTATATGAGTGAAGAGGAATAACTCATGTTCCACCCTACTTGGAAATCTGATTTTTCTTATGCCCTGTTTTGTTTTATTTGGAATTAGACATACCTATTTAAGTTATTCAAAAGTCACCTAAATAATTCTAATTGTTTTTAAAAAGGATTCAAAATGCAAAGATTTGTGTTTAAGTCTATTTTAAAGATGGCTAACAGCTAAATATATTTACTATAAACAATTTTTTATAAATTTGATTGTAAATGAAATTTGGCATTATTGTATTTTATATCCCATGTGTTTTGTTTATTATATTTCATTTAAAACCACAGTCCTTAAGTTCAACAGTTGGTAAAATGAGCTGTAATTTTCTGTGCATTTCTTGCTGATGGACAATTAGGTGGCATAGTGAAATAAGCACTGGCCCTGGAGTCAGAAGGACCTGAGTTAAAAATCTGACCTCAGACACTTAATACTTACTAGCTAGTCACTTAACCCCATTGTCTCACAAACTCCTTCCCTCCCCCTCAAAAACTATTATAATCACCACATTGTACATTTTGATTCTTTTAGAACTAAATCCACTTGAAGATCTGATTATATGAAGTTACTATATTGCAAATTATATTAATATATATATGCATATACTTGCATGCACACACACACAGACACTTCATATGAGAATCCATGTTTTCATGAAAGTATTCTAATACTAGTTTATTAGTGGAAACTCAGCCTCTAGTATAAAATGGGTTTTAATTGAATAATGTAAAGTATAAAAAACTGAGTTTTCTGAGTATATCGGCAGACCAGAGGTGTGATTTCCCTGATCTGGGAAGTTACAAATTTTTTTTAAATAATACCCAAAAGTTCTGACCTGATTAGTTCCCAGGGAAAAGGTTTTGTTAAGATTTCCTTTTTCCAGAAATCTATAACATCTCTCCAATGATCCTGAGATGGAGGAAATCTCTCTCTGAGATCAACCTGGATCCAACATGTTAGATAACATCAATTAACAAATAATGAAATCTTTCTTGGGATTTTTATTCTGTTTCCCTGCATTACTAATATTTCGCAAGCCCGTCTTCCTGGAGTTCCTGGTTTTTCTCTTTACTGTCCCCCATCTGATCCTGGCAAGCAGAGTTTAATCTTATTTTTAATGCTTATTTCTGCCAGATGCAAGTGATGCTTTGTGACCCAAGCCAAATATCTGTACCAGAATCTGGGAGTTAGTAATACTTGAATGATACCTCAACTGATGCTTAGATGCACCTCTGACTCTCTCTTAGAAGACACCTACTAAGAAGGGACAGTTTTATATCAATTTTCAGCTTGAAATAGCTTCAGAAGAAAAGAGACCTTTGCTCCAACTCCCAAATGAATTTGGTCACAAATTGTTTGAGTGCTAATGAAGTTGAGGAAATATTGGTCAGAGAAATATGTTTTATAATTAATCCGTTCCCTCTGTACTGACCATATATCTTCTTCTACCCAATCCCATTTTTCAGGTAACTGAGATGAGGTCAATGAATTTTTTAGCAAAGTGCCTTGCTCCTCCCAGATACCCTATCAACAAAACAATGGATCACTGTCCTAAACAGAAATGATTGATCTTTGTGCTTCTGCCCCTCATCAACATATACCTCATTACCTAATTTCTGCTCTCTGAGCTACCTGCCTTTCTACCTATGACTGTGTTTACCTATGCATTCCTTAAAAGCTCTCAGTCTACTCAATTAAATTGTCAGTCTTCTGAAGAGACTAGTCCAAGAGGAAAGGTATGAGAGAAAGGATGGTGACATAAAAGAAGGGAGGAAGGGCGCTTAGGCGGCATGGTGGATAGAGTACCTGCCTTGGAGTCAGGAGTACCTGACTTCAAATCCAGCCTCAGACACTTTAATAATTACCTAGCTATGTGACTTTAAGCAACTCACTTAATTCCAGTACCTTGTTAAAAAAACCTAAAAACAAATTTAAAAATTTAAAAATAAAAGAATGGAAGGAAGATTGTGGAAGGGCATAGTCAGATGCAAAACACTTTTGAGGAAGGACAGGGAGAAAGGAGAGAGAGAATAGAATAAATAGATAAAAAGGTATGATGGCAATAGGATAAAGGGAATTATAATTAACAATAATACATGGAGAAATATATTTAAACAAGTTTCTCTGATAAAGATCTCATTTATCAAATATATATAACTGAGTCAAAATTAGAGAAACAATAAAAGTCATTCTTCAATTGGTATGAACAGTTTTCAGATAGGATTGTAAACACTATTGACATATGTAAAAAATAGTGTAACTCACTATTGATTGGAGAAATGAAAACTAGAACAATTTTGAGGTATTAACCTTATACCTATTGGATTGGCTCATAAGGCAGAAAGACAAAATGCCAAATGTTGCAGGGGATATAGGGAAAAATGAAAAGATGTGAAATTACTACATAGCTGGAGTGATGCCCAATGGGCTATAAATCCATATTGAACCTTTGACCTAGAATATCAGGTCTATATTCCAGAAGAGATGAAAAACAAGAAGGAAAAGGATCTATACATAAAGCATTTTTATAGCAGCTCTTTTCTGGGGAGAAAGGAACTGGGAATTGAATGGTTGCTTATCAGTTAGGGAATGGCTCAACAAAACATTGTATGTAGTTATGATGGATCACTATTCAACTATCAGAAGTGAAAAAAAAGATGATCTCCATAAAACCCAAAAGAATTATATGAGCAGATTCAATGGGAAATGTGCTATATACAAAGTAACAGCAATATTGCAGGATGATCAGCAGTGAATGACACACCTTTTCTCAGCAATGCTGTGATCTAAGACAACTCTGAAGAAATTATGATAAAGAATACTATCCATCCCCAAAGAAAGCTGATGGTGTCTGAAAACAGATTGAACCATATCATTTTTAATGATATATTTCTTTTTAAAAATATTTCTTTTTTTCTTTATTTACATATTACTAAAATATTCATGTTTAAGAGTAAACATAATACCCCCTACCCCACAAAAATATAAAACCTCATGAGAAATAAAGTGAAAGAAAGAGAAAAAAATGTGTTTCAATGTGTGTTCTGATACCATCAGCTCTGTCTCAGGTGGATCACATTCTTTATCATGACTACCACAGAAGTTACTTCCATATTTTTCTATAGTTGCTGTTGCTGATTGTAATTCCCTCCAACCATTCCTCCCCACTACCATCTATTATATTCTCTCTCTCCTTTCACTCTGCCCCTCTTCAAAAAATGTGCTGAGGGGTAGCTGAGTGGTACAGCAGACAGAGAACTGGCCCTGGGGCCAGGAGTCCTTAAGCCTAGATCCCACCTCAGAGATCCAGAAACCACCCAATTCCATGGTACTGGACAAGTCATCCTATCTCACCACCTTGCAAAAAATAAAAAAAGAAAATGTGTTATATCTGATTATTCGATTAATCTCCATTGATCTACCCTCTCCTCTATCACCCACATCGCCTGGCCGCTCCCCCGTCCCCTTCTCTCATTTTTCTTCTAGATGTCTGTACCCTATTAAATGTACATGCTGTTTGCTCTCTGAGACATTTCTGATGAGAATGAAAGTTCCCTCATTATCCCTCACTTTCCTTCATTCCATACCATTGCAAAAGCTACATGGAATATCTTTTACATGAAATATCTTAGCCTATTCTACCTCTCCTTTCTTTTACTCCCAGAATATTTCCCTTTCACCCTATTGACTCCATTTTTACAATATATTATGCCTTCAAATTCAGCTCTCTCTTGTGCCTCATCTATTAAAGCTCCTTCTATATGGTTTATATGACTATTATTAGTATCATCTTCCCATGCAGAAATACAAAGTTCCTTATAAGTTCATCATTAATTCCCTCATAATTTACCCTTCTCATCCACCCTCTCTAAGCTTTACCTTTACCTGAATCCTGCACTTGAAGATCAGACTTTCAGTTCAGCTCTGGCTATTTCAACAGGAACTTTTGAAATTCCCCAATTTCACTGAAAGTCTGTCTTTTCCCTTGGAAGTGTTTGTTAGGTTTTGTTGGGTAGTTGATTTTTGGCTGCATTCTAAGCTCTTTTGCCTTCCAGAAAATTATATTCCAAGCCCTACAAGCCCTTAATATAGTTGCTGCTAAGTCCTGAGTCATTCTGACTGTAGCTCCACAACATTTGAATTGTGTCCTTCTGGCTGCTTGTAATATTTTCTCTTTGACTTGGGAGTTCTGGAAATTGGCTATAATATTCCTGAGGGTTGTTTTTTGGGGATCTCTTTCTGGGGAAGATTGGTAGATTCCCTCAATTTCTATTTTCCCTCTACTTCTAGGATATCAGGGCAATTTTCCTGTACAAATTCTTTAAAAATGAAGTCAAGGATCTTTTCCTGACCATGACTTTTAGGTAGCCCAATAATTTTTAAATTATCTTTTCTGTTTGTTTTCCAGATAAGTTGCTTTTTGATGAAATATTTTACATTTTCTTCTAGCTTTCCATTCTTTTGGCGTTAAATTAGTGTGTCTTGATTTATCACAAAGTCATCAGCTTCCTTTAACTCCATTCTACATCTGAAAGATTTGTTTTCCTCAGAGAAGTTTCTTATCTCCTTTTCCATCTTGCCAATTCTGCTTTTTAAAGCATTCTTCTCTTCTATAACTTCTTGAACTGTTTTATCCATTTGACCTAAACTGTTTTTTTTAAGGGTTTTTTTTTTTTGCAAGGCAAATGGGGTTAAGTGTCTTGCCCAAGGCCACACAGCTAGGTGATTATTAAGTGTCTGAGACCAGATTTGAACTCAGGTCCTCCTGACTCCAGGGCTGGTGCTCTATACACTGCACCACTTAGCTGCTCTCACTACACCATCTTAGCCACCCAACTGGTTTTTAATGTTTTTTTTCTTCAGCATTTTTTTTGTATCTCCTTGACTTAGGTGCTGACTTTGTTTTCATGCTTTTCCTGCATCTTTCTCATCTATTTTCTCATTTTTTCCTTATACCTCCTTTATTTGATTTTCAAACTCCTTTGAGCTCTGGCATAGCATGAGCCCAACTTTTATATTTCTTGGAGTCTTTAGATGTAGAATCTTGGACTTTCTTATATTCAGATTGAGTAATTTGGTCCTCCATGGGACCAAAGTAATTGTCTGGTCAGGTTCCTTTTTTTTTTGTTTACCCATTTCCCTAGCCTGTGCCTGGTTTTGGGGCACTTTTGAGTATTATTGAGATTGCCCCACAAGGACCTCAGTGTGTGAGGTTCTGACTGCTCTCCTGGTCTGTTGAATGACCACAAGTGCACCCTTCTGCCCCAGGGCCGTGAGGGGGGGGCTCCTGCTCTATTGGTGGGGTGCTAAGATTACCACCAGGGTCTTAATATAGTTAAATCGCCAGAGTCCTGCCCCAGGGACAGAGGACAGAGCACCAGCCCTGGAGTCAGGAGTACCTGACTTCAAATGGGGTCTCAGACACGTAATAATTACCTAACTGTGTGTCCTTGGGCAAGCCACTTAACCTCATTTACCTTGCAAAAATAATAAAAATAAAAAGAATAAAAAAACAAAACTTGCTTTTATATGGAACTGGGAAAAATACATTCATATGCATTCATATATATATATATGTATGTATGTAATTCTATTTTAAAATTATCTTCTATTTAACTTGCATATAACTTGTGGTTATGTATATGTGTTTATGTGTGTAATCTGTATACTTGTTGACTTCCCCTTGAGACTGTGAACCCCTTGAGGAAAAGAAATTTGTTTTTCTTCCTTTGCCCTCTTCCTCCCCCACCAGAGAAAAATGCATTAATACCTCCACACACAATTGAAATCATCATGAATTTTTCATCTCACATAATGCTCTGAAATTCTTCCTTCCAGTATCCCATATTCAGTTATTTCCTGTCTGATAACTTTCCCATTCTTCTTTCAGCAACTTGCTTCCAATTTACCTTTTAATTATCAATATACCTTACAAATTTATATATAACCTTTGAATACCAAAAACTGACTTTCTTTCTATTCTTCAAATAACACTTTGTATTTCTCCATCCCTATGACTGGAATATCCTTCCACTTGACCTCTGAGTCTTAGAATCCTGAGATACAGATGAGAATTAACCAATTCCAATTTTTAGGAAATTATTTTCCTTATTGAGTTTTGCACCTCTTTTATTTTCCATTTGTCAGATTGCACTTTTAAAGTATTCTCTTCTTCAGTGGAATTTCATGCTTCGTTTTTCATTTGATTAATTCTTCTTTTTTAAAAATGTTCTTGATTGCAGCTGATTTTCGTACTTCTTTTACTTTTTACTTTTTACTTTTACTGTCCAAATCCTTTTTTAAAAGGAAACATTTTCTTCACTTTTTGGTCTCCTTTACAGTGCAGTTGACCCTTTTAAAAATAATTTTCCTGCCTCATTCTTATTTCTTTTCCCAAATTTTTCTCACTGTCTCTCTTATTTGGTTTTTAAAATTCCTTTTGCATTCTAGAAATTCATGTTGGGCTTGTGACAAATATGTATTTTTCTTTTAGGCTTTTCATAGAACTGTTTTCACTTAATTGTATCCTTCTGAGTTTGTGTCTTTATTTACCTTCTCTTGACAGTGAATTCCTATTGTCAGATTCCTTTTTTTGATAATACTTATTTTTCTTGACTTCTATATCTTGACTTTTAACTTTATGTTAACAGTTTGCTTTTCTCCTCATGTTGTTAAACATATACTTTCCTAAGCTTAAGTCCTTTCCGTATACAGTCCTCAGAGCTCACTCTTGGAGTATAAATTTTTCAGTTATTACAAGGTTTTATGATCAAAGAAGAACTTGGTCACTATTCTACTGGCCTCTGTTCTGGCCTGTGTGTGACCACAAGTATTATTTTCCACCCTAGAGCAGTGCTCAGGGTATTATAGTCTTTAATCTCCTACAACCACAAGTGCTCTCATTATTTATGAACCTGACTTGTAATTGCAAGTACTAATGTTCCTTTCTCCTTATTTATATAATTAATTGCCTATTCATTCCTTTCTTTTTTCATTTATTTCTTCATTCATTCATTTGGTCATTTGTTTCTTTATTCATTTATATAGTAATTTGTTCATTTATTTATTCATTTGTTCATTTATTTGTTCGTTTGTTCATCCATTCATTCATTTACTGTCTCCATATTTTACCCAGGATGAAATATAGTGACCATGCAGATACTCAATCCCATTAATGATAAACATAAACATTTTTAACCTATTTCTTTCCCTATATAAAATGCTTTCCCCATATTTATTTTAGACAAACTGATGGTAATCTAGAAGACCACAGTATTAATTTCAGAATTAGAGTACTTAACTCTATTGCAACAAAGAACACCTTAAAAAAGAGTTCTTAGCCTAATGTACCTTAGAACTCCTGAACTTAAAGAGACCAACAGGTTTAGTCTGAGTAGGAGCAGATATTATATGTGTGAGCCACTATAGCTAGCATTTCATGCTTCTTAGTTGAATTTGTCATTTCACTTATGAATTATAGCTTATGTTGGAATTATTATATTTTTCTGTAAATAATCCATAAATATATTATTCAATGTGCTAAGAAACCTTAAGCTGTCCTCTTCATCGGTACTTATGGATAAGATTGTGATATAGTTATTTACTTCATGGAGGACTTTGTTGTTGTGCCTTTGTTGTTATTTAGTATATGAATCTTTGTCATCCTATTTGGATTTTTTTCATATTGCAAATAGACTGAGGTGATTTATCATTTTCTCCTCCAATTCATTTTCTGATAATATTGTTTTCTTTCATCAAATACTAATTTCTAAACCTGAATGTGTGTCCTGACAAATTATATCATTGTGATAATAAAGCATAAAGAAGAATAAGATGGGGGGGCTAGGTGGTGCAGTAGATAGAGCACTGGCCGTAGTATCTGGAGAACTCAAGTTCAAATTCAGCCTCAGATACATAATAATTACCTAGCTGTGTGACCTTGGGCAAGTCCCTTAATTCCATTGCATTGCTAAAAAAATACTAAATAAATTTCTCCTCCATGTGCATAATAGAGAATGAGAAGTTATTAGATTAAAAACAAAAAAAAATAAAAACATGGATTTCAAAGTAATTGTTTTCAGCACTTTAAATAGCCTATATTTGTCTACTTTGTTCTTTGTTATCTTGTATAATTCTCTGTGGGCAGCTAGGTTGCCCAGTGGATAGAATACAGGAATCAGGAAGATTCATCTTTCTGAGTTCAAATGTGGACAGGTTTAGAAATTAATATTTGATGAAAGAAAACAATATTATCAGAAAAATAAATTGCCATTAGAGAAATATTCTCTGGTACATAGGGTTTGATAAAACCAAAAACTATCAAGTGTTGACTATGTAATAATGTGTCATGCATTAATAGGATTCTAGCATAGAGTACTGTAAATACATAAACCACATAGTAAAATATAGATTATAGGAAAGGAAGGACTTCTGTCACAAAGACTATTATAAGTCCACTCACTTTTAATTCATTAGATTGCTGTATCTTTAGCAAGGTCCTCCAATATGACCTTGATAATGGTCATGAAATGATTCAAACCAAACTTTCAACAAATACATCAATACATGCAGCTTTATGTGATGGAAATAAATTATTTCAATTGCATTGGGGGGATTAGTTTAGAAGTTTGAAATACACTGTTATTTTACCTATTGATAAATTATTTTCATCTGAAGAAATTCTGAAAAGAGACAAATGGGAAAGCAAAAATAGAGTTATGATCCTTCACATTTTCCTGTAATAATGGTTTTTTACTGCCTCATCATTATCTTAAATCTTGACACCAAAATGAATTAACAATTCACTTTAGAACAGAGAGTAAGTTCTTCCAAGCAATATGGAATAATTATACTTCATAATCACCTGACTAATAATAGACTTGAATTCTTCAATATTTCCCTTTTTATTCTTATTTCCAGTCATTGTTGCAGACACATTATAAATATTAGCCACAACAACATACATTTATGAACTTCTTAATATATGTCAGATACCATATTTTCATTTAGTCTTCACAACTATCCTGGGAGAATGGTGCTGTTATTATTACCATTTTAGAGATGAAGATACTGAGACAAAGAGAGGTGAAGTTTTCCTGGGTCGTATAGCTAAGGAAAGTGTATGAGGTTAGATTAAACCTCAGATATTTTTGATCCAATATCCATCACATTATTCACTGTACCACATTGTTCTCTATGGTTCCTGGAACATGGCCAATGCAATAAATGTGTAAATAATTGTCTAACACGTGTGTATGTATCTGTGTATCATCCATATAGGAGAATACAGCATGTTCGTACATATGTATATTTCAAAATAATGATTTAACTGTGGGAAAAATTTAATCATAATATTACAGAAGTAAACATATTTTTGATATTTATATAGAAACAGAAATATATGATGTGCTCTGATGGTATAATTCAACTTTTTTGTTTTTGTTTATTTTTTAATAGAGCCAGGATTAAATCAAAACATTTAGATTTTATATGTATAGTTTGATTTTTTCTTTACTTTCCCAATTTCTGAGTTATTTTTTCTTCCTATTTCAAGTCATTTCACCTGCTAACAAAGGGATGTTACTTAGAAGAAAGCCACCTAATAACTTCATACTTGTTTATTGCCTTCATTATGTCAATGATATCTCTTTAAAAAAAAAACTAATGCAGAAAGGAAGATTTCACTTTTTTATACAAAAAATGAGTCACCATGGTAGACAGGACTATGTAGGTGAAACAATTCTGGACATGATAACCTTTCCAATGTTTCAAGTAGGGAACAATCTACTCAGATTTCTAAATCCAAATTTCACATTTGTTTTGACTGGAGACTAGAAACAAAATCATAATTTTTTTTAATTCTTATCCATTAGCATAAACAGATAATAATATATATTTATTACTGTTTAGTTATTATACTTGTGTCTGAATCATCAAGACTCCTTTTTAGGATTTTCTTGGCAAAAATATTTAAGTTATTTGACTTTTTTTCTCCATCTTATTTTACAGATGAAGTACACGGGCAATAGCGTTAAGGGCATTTCCCAGGGTCACACAATTAGTGTCTGAGGTTACATTTGTATTCAAGGAGATTTTGTGAGTGTGTGTGTTTGTGTGTGTGTGTGTGTGTGTGTGTGTGTGAGAGAGAGAGAGAGAGAGAGAGAGAGAGAGAGAGAGAACATTTCAAGTATGGGAGATGTGTAGTACTTAGGCAAAGAAATGGGGAATATTCCTATGAGAAAAGTCAGGTTGGTTAAACAATAAAGTGCATTTTATATATTCTATGAAATTAATAGGTAATGAGACTGCAAAGGACAGTCGGAATCAAATTCTGAATTTTTGGGAAAAGGATACAAACAGTAAGAGTAAAATTGAATAAGAATGACCACAAATGATTTCTAATCACAAAATGATTTCTAGTGCATTGAAATCTAATCACAAAATTATTTCTAGTGCATTGAAATATGTTATTTTTTAATCACAAATGATTTCTATTCATAAAATGATTTCTAGTGCATTGAAATCTAATCACAAAATGATTTCTAGTGCATTGAAATAGCCCAAGTTAGAGTGAAAAGTGTGAGCAGTGAGAAGGGCAAAGATGAAATGATGCCGTAGGGGTCAAAGGATAAAAAATTGGCAACTTCTTGGATATATGAGTTAATGAATAGTGAGTAAAAGAACTGCTAAGACTTTGAACTTGCCTTAACAAGAATGATGATGTAAACACATACAAAATAAACTCTGTTTATCTCTCTCTCTCTCTCTCTCTCTCTCTCTCTGAGTATATACATACACATGCACACACATATATACAAATATACACAAATGCATATTTTCATACAAATATATATATATATATATATATGAAACATTTTTCTGTTAGTTCAGGTTAGGTGAATAAAACTTAAGGAAAACTGTTACATAGCAGAACTTATCTGAAATGCAAAATTTACTAGAGACAAAGCATATCTGGTTTTTCTAAAACTGATGATTTTTTGTGATATTTTTTAATCACAAATGTTTGTCAGTGAATATAAATGGGATAGATTAAAAGTAACCTCAGACAATATAAAGTACCTGGGAGTCTATTTGCAAAGGGAGACTCAGAAACTTTTTGAAAACAATTATAAAATGCTCCTCACACAAATTAAATCAGATTTAAATAACTGGACAAACATCAACTGCTCATGGATAGGTAGAGGTAATATAATAAAAATGAAAATTCAACCGAAACTAAATTACCTATTTAGTGCCATACCAATCAAAATTCTAAAAATTACTTTAATGAGTTAGAAAAAGTTGTAAGTAAATTCATATGGAGAAATAAAAAAGTCAAGAATTTCCAGGGATTTATTGAAAAAAAAAGTGTAATAGAAGGGGGCATAGTCCTACCTGATCTAAAATTATATTATAAAGCATCAGTCATCAAAGCTCTTTGGCATTGGCTAAGAAATAGAGTGGTGTGGACCAGTTGAATAGACTAGCAGGAAACAATTATTGTGATTTGCTGGTTGATAAACCCAGAGTCCAGTGAATGGGATAAAAACTCTCTCTTTGACAAAAACTGCTGCGAAAATTGGAAGTTAGTATGGAAGAAACTTAGATTAGACCAACACCTCACATGCTATACCAAGATAAGATCCAAATGCATACAGGATTTAGACATAAAAAACAATACTATAAGCAAATTAGAAGATCAAGGACTAGTTTACCTGACAGATCTATGGAAAGGGAAGCAGTTTATGACTAAGGAAGAGATGGACAACATCACTAAAAACAAACTAGATGATTTTCATTACATTAAATTAAAAAGTTTTTGCACAGATAAAACCACTGTAACCAAGATCTAAAGAAATGTAGTAAACTGGGAAACAATCTTTACAACTAATGTTTCTGACAAAAGACTCATTTCTAAAATATACAGAGAACTGACAAATGGTCAAGTGATATGCAAAGGCAATTTATAGATGAGATCCAAGTAATTCATAGCCATATGAAAAATTGCTCTAAATCATTACCTATTAGAGAAATGCAAATTAAAGCTTCTCTGAGGTACCACCTCACACTTCTCAGACTGGTCAATATAACCAGAAAGGATAATGATCATTGTTGGAAGGGCTGTGGGAAATCTGGGACACTATCACCACATGTTGGTGGAGGTGTAATCTCATCTAACCTTTCTGGAGAGAAATTTGGAACTACGCCCAAAGGGTAACACAAATGTGCATATCCTTTGATCCAGCAATGCCACTACTAGGTCTATACCCTGAAGAGATGATGAAAATAGGTGAAAACATCACTTGCACAAAAATATTCATAGTTGCCCTGTTTGTGATAGCAAAGAATTGGAAATTAAGTAAATGTCCTTCAATTGGGGAATGGCTTAGCAAACTGTGGTATATGTATGTCCTGGAATACTATTGTTCTATTAGAAACCAGTGGAGACAGGAATTCAGGGAAGCCTGGAGGGATTTGCATGAACTGATGCTGAGTGAGATGAACAGAATCAGAAAAACACTGTACACCCTAACAGCAACATAGGGGCAATGATCAATATTGATGGACTTGCTCATTACATAAATGTAATCAGGGACAATTTGGGGCTCTCTGCAATGGAGAATACTATCCGTAATGAGAGAAACAACTGTGGAGTTTGAACAAAGACCAAGAACTATTAACTTTAATTTAGGAAGAAAAAACTGTTATCTTACTGTCTGATCTTCCTATCTCTTATACTTTATATTTCTTCCTTAAGGTATGATTTCTCTCTCACCACACTCAATTTGGATCAATGTATACCATTGAAACAATGTAAAGACTGACAAATTGCCTTCTTTGGGGGGGTGTGGGGAAGGAAGTAAGATAAGGGGAAAATTGTAAAGCTCAAAATAAATAAAATCTTTAATGAAAAAGAATATAAATGGGATACCTTAAACTCGAATTACTATAATCTACAAAATTAACAATCATGTTATACAAAGCTGAAATATTAAAGAATGGTAAATCTATCATAAAATTTTCAAAATATAGTTGTTTTTTGTTTTGTTATTTTTTCCCATTTCAAAACCATTTTTGTATATAATCACTCATCAAAAATGTCCTCTTCATTTGATAATTAAGGATTTAATTGTATAATGATAATTTTGTTAGATGTGTTTATTTTGGATGTGTTACAACTGACCATGTGGAGGGGATTATGGATACTGGATTTGCCTTATGTTTTATTCATTTGGGTAAATTTACAAATTTGGTAAATTTAGATTTTTTTAAATTAAATGCTTTATTTATTTATTTTTCTAACTACATGCAATAGTAGTTTTCAACAATCATTTTTGCAAGATTTTGAGTTTTATATTTTTCCCTCCCTCCTCCCTCTCCGCCCTCCCCTTGTGGAAAGCAAACTAATATAAGCTATAAATGTGCTAAACATACATCTATATAAATCATTTTGTGAAGAAAGAATTAATTCAAAATGGACAAAAAAAGACAGAGAAAAAAAGACATAATATATGAGAAAACTTTTAAAACTCAGAAATGGCAAACTTTGTTCTAGTTAAGCTCCACAGTTCCTTCCTTGCATGTGAATGATATTTTCCATCACAACTCCTTTATAATTGTTTTTGATTATTATACTGCTGAAATGTTCAAGGTCATAATAGATGATCATCACCAAATGTTGCTGTTAATATGTAAAGTGTTCTTCTGGTTCTGGCCACTTTACTTAGCATCAGTTCATGCAAGTTTTTCTAGGCTATTCTGAAGTCCTATTCCTCATGATTTCTTACAGAACAATATCGTTCCATCACAATCATATAGCACAATCTGTTCAACAGCTGGACATCCCCTCAATTTCCAATTCTTTGTTCTTATGAAAAAGACCATTATAAATATTTTTGTGTACCTTATTTGTGATCACTTCGGGCTATAAACCTAGAAGTGATATTGCTGGATTAAAGGTTATGCACTGTTTTATTGCTCTTTTAGCACAATTTCAATTTGCTTTCCAGAAACTTTGAATCAACTAACAACTCCACCAATGATGCATTAGTGTGCCAGTTTTCTCACATCCTCTCCGACATTTATCATTTTCCATTTTAGTTATATTCGTAAATCTTATATGTATGAGGTGATACTCACAGTAGTTTCAATTTGAATTTCTTTAATCAATAATGATTTAAAGCAATATTAATTTCTTCATCTAAGAATTGTCTTTTCATATCCATTGACCATTAATTTTTTGAGCAATGACTTGTATTCTTATAAATTTGACTAAGTTCTCTATGTATTTTAGAAATCAGTCCTTTGTAAGAAACACTAGTTGTAAAAATTGTTTATGTGCTGCCTCCCTTTTGATCTTGGTTGCACTGATTTTATTTGTGCAAAAAGTTTTCAATTTAATTTAATCAAACATTCATTAAAGCTATTTCTTGTTTTCTAATTGGCTTATGATATAATATTTTATGTATTCATTTCAACTTTATCTTGGTTTAGGGCGTGAGATGTCAGTCTAAATCTATTTTCTGCCATTTAATGTTCTAGTATTCCCAGCAGTTTTTGTCAAATAGTGGGTTCATTTCCCAGAATCTGAAATCTTTAGGTTTATCAAACAACAGATTAGTATAGTTATTTACTACTGTTTCTTTTGTACCTAATCTATTCTACTGATCCACCACTCTGTTTCTTAGCCAGTATCAAACCTTGTTGATGATTAATTCTTTATAACATAATTTTAGATCTGGTATAGTTAACCATCTTCCTTTGTATTTTTTTCCATTAATTCCCTTGATATTCCTGACTTTTTGTATGAATTTTGTATGAATTTATTTAGTGTTTTTTTCTAATTCAATAAAGTAATTTTTTGTAAGTTTGACTGGTATGGCCCTGAATAACTAATTTAATTTAGGCAGAATTGACATTTTTATCATATTAGCTTGATATAGCCATGAGAAATTGACATTTGCCTAATTATTTAGATCTGATTTATTTGTGTGAAAAGAGTTTAATAGTTGTTTTCATATGGTTCTGAGTTTTTCTTGATAGGTAGACCCCCAAGTATTTTATGTATACAGTTATTTTAAAAGGAATGTCTCTTTCTATCTCTTGCTGCTATCTTGTTAGTAATATATAGAAATGCTGATCATTTACATTGGTTTATTTTATATCCTGCAACTCTGGTAAAGTTGCTAATTGTTTCAAGGAGTTTTTAAGATAACTTTCTAGGATTCTCTAGGTACATTATTATATCATCTGCAAAGAACAAGAGTTCTGTTTTTTCATTACCTATTCTAATTCCTTCAATTTCTTTTTCTTCTCTTATTGCTAAGGCTAACATTTCTAATACAATATTACATAGTAATAGTGATAATGGCCATCCTTGTTTCACCTCTGATTTTTTTGGGAATGTGGTAAATGTAGTTTTAATACTGATACAATTTTTTTGCATTGTTTAAGATCTTTTTATTATTACTGTGAACTACATGATGATACCATAATTCATTTAATTAATTCTCTTCAGAACAAGTCATCAAAGTATCAGTGAAGTGGCTTAAAAAAATTCACGATGGGTTTTTTTTGTCATTTTTGTTTCATATCGGATAAAGGTTTAACCTCATCCAGTCCACATTAGCTGTCCTTGGAAAAAAAATCTTTGTCATCAATACACTTCATTTTAATTTCCAAGGTGAACCATATTTCTTGTTCTTCTGTGTTTACTGCCTTCAAGTCTATAAAGTTTCTCTTCTCTATTTACCGCAAGTTTTGCCAGGCATTTCTTCAACATTGCCTCTTCTTTTCACATCCTTCCAGATCCTAGAAAACACTCTAGTTCTCTAGAGGGACTTCTTAAAATTTTACTTTAGGATGCCTTTTCTATTTAAATTTAAATTCTTAATTACATTTTAAGACAAGTATATAGTATCTATATTAATTCTGGGTTATTGCTGGGAAATGATTGCATGAGTTTTAAAACAAATGACATTATTAAATATAATATTTAAAAAGGGAATTTTTTGCCAAATTCCAAAGTGTTCCATCTCTTGGCAGAAGAGTAATTTCATTTATTTCATCCTCATGATTTGAATATATTTTCTGTGGAATTCATTTCAGCTTTCTTACTGAGTTCCAAATATACTTCTGGACCTGGATAGATTCTAAGATTATTCCCAGGATTGTAGCTTTCATTAGCCCTCATTATTTATGCTTCATGTTTTATTTATTTTTCTAATTAGAAACCCAGCCAGGTACAAATGCTGAAAGCAGCAGGTAGGCTGCAAGGGACCCACATTTCCTTTTCTGAAATCTTAAGTGTGCATAATCAATGTCCCTTGCAAGAAATGCGCAACGTGGGCTAATTTTTATAAAACTGGAACAAGTAATCTCATATAATTTTATAATCCTATAAAACCTAATGTTATGGTAAATTATTTTTTTATATTCAGCAAGGACATTATGAGGAGAAACATTAGAAAGGGGAGTTATATCTTCAGTGTACCTTATGCCTTATTCTGCTAAGGCTGACCTTTAATACATTTCATTTTTCTGACCTTCATCATCAGTATTATGGCATGACATTGTTAATTTGAAAAGGTAAGTCCTTTTTAGGGTATGCAACATATATAAAGTGAAATTATATGCATATATCTATGCTTTTATGTATATAGGTTTATTATGCATACACATATGTATGTGTCCACATAGAATAACTCATGTAGGTGCCACTGTGTAGCAGCAAGAGAGATGGTCTCAAAACTTAGAAGGCTTTAATTCAAAATATTTGTCTGGAAAATCCTGGCTATGGGGGATAAAAAAAACCATCAAATCACTTAACGTTTCAGTACCCTAGGCACTGTCCAAAATCTTGAAGTTGTAGCTAAGGTGATGAACTTCATTGGTAGAAGGAGACCAATGAAATCACAGGGCTAGTCCCAATATAAGTATTTAGCTAAAATTCTCTACTAATACAAAAAGAATTTATCTATCAATCACAGAGCTTTGGATGCAGAAAAAAAGAAATTTCCTCTACTAATGGAGATCATATAAATTTACACTTTTAGATAATTGCTTTGGTAACTGAGAGTCCAAATAAGTTTGCAAAAGACATTCTGTCTCAAATGAGGCACCTGAACCCAGGTATAGGCATGTACACAGACACAGACACAGACACAGACACATGCACACACACACACACACACACACACACACATAGACAAAAAACAACACATCCCTCTAATATTTGAGAATACTCTACAAAGTACAAACTCTTAGAAATTAAATGCAAATTTACCAAAATAGCAACAACAGCAACAACAGACTATTCTGAATAAGTATGTGCATAAGATAAAATCTCAGTGTTTAAAGAATTTGCAATCAATTTCTAGGTCTACAATCAAGATGGAAGAGAAGAGAAAGTACTCAGCTGAGCTCTCCCACATTTTCCTGCAAACTTAAATAATTCCTCACATTGAATACAGAGCTAGAGTCAACCAAAGTTGAGAGTGAGACTCTCTGAGTCCAAGACAACTTTCAAGATCAGAAAGAAGGATAAGTGACTTTGAGAGTGGAAGATCACCTAAAGCCCATGTAAACAATATACCAGTGGTGAGACCAGGTGGTGATGACAGTCTTTCGCCATTGTGGAAGCTAATCTGATCAACAATTATCCAAGATAACTCCAAAAAAATCATGATGAAACATACTTCCACCTCCAGAGAGAAAATTAATGAACTCTACATACATATTAAAGTATATATTTTTTGCTTTATATTCCTTATTTTTTTGTTTGTGTTTTCTTTTGCAATGTGGATAATATAGAAATGTATTTTGCAGGACTTTATATGTATTATCTCTATCAAATACTTTGCTCTCTCAAGGAGAAAGGAAGGGTAGGAAAAGAGAGAGAAAATTTGAAATTCAGAATTGTTAAAAATTATTGTTAAGTTTTTACATGTAATTGGGATAGAGATGGGTTCTGACATACTGGAGCTGGGTATTTACAGGCCTTGATGTGGAAGCATGGTCTCCTACCCTGAAGTTTTGTTGCATCTCACTGAGATCAAGGCAAAGAGATAGGAAAACGAGAGCAGAAGTGAGGGAGAGACTTGGGAAAGGAATTCTTACTAGTAGTTTTAAAAAGTTCCAGGCTTTTTAAATTTACTTTTCCAGAGAGGAGGATGCTTTCCTCCACTGGGAGAATGAGGGAACCACCAAGGAACTGGAGAGTTTGCCAGGGAAGTTCAAATGTTACTAAAACAATAGCTCCTAAGGGCATGGTCTAAGAGAACAAGTGATGACATACTCTCCTCAGCAGAATTCTGAAGTCTTTGGATACCCTCTGAGCATTTACTTTTATAGAGGTAGTTAAATTAATTAAAGGCTACAATCAGGGATCATGCTTTTGTACCTTCTTTTTAAGATTACTGATATGTTGAGCTACACATTCCTGCAATTTTTTTTATATCTTTTTAAATTATTTTTTACATTTCACTTTAAAATGTATATAAAAAGCATTCTTAACTCATTTGTCATAGATAAACAACTGATGATCTGGTTTTGGTCCTTTTACAATAGCACTATATTTTTCTGATAACTTAGAAAAGATAACAGAAGGCTGACCAAGCAATGGGTGCCATGACTTCTTGGGAGGTGATAACTGTGGGGTCACTTTTGGCAACTTCCATCCAAGTATTTATTGGTAGCACCACATGGAGAACCTTGAAGTTGCCCAAACTATGTAATACAGTTAACTCCAAAACGTATTGAATCCTTAGAGGGATGAAATATATTTTATCTCTAGTGATAGTTGAAGAAAAATAGAGAACTTTATTATACCAATTTCCCCTATAGTATTTGTTTCCCAAATGATACATGACAAATAAAGAGACTAACTGAAGACTAAAAGTAATTGAATAGAAGTTCTCTCGAAAGTTAGATTCATTGGTAACAAATTTGCTTTCCTACTCCTGTTATCTTCTAGCACTCATTGAGACTTGATAGTCTCTTTTCAACTTCTACCTATTAGGAAATTTCAGCCTATACATTGATAGTCCCTTACATAGTCACCTGATAATATCACTCTTCCCAGGTCTTTCTAGAACCCTTAGGTTTGCCACTTCTTAGGTCAAGTAAATAAGCATTTAGAAAGTGGCTACTCTATGCCCACTTACAGAGTAACAAGAACATTGCCCTTCCCTGGCAAAACCATTTTGGCACAAGGGTTAAAAAATTAGCTTGAAGATAACCAACAGGCTCCAATCCTATAAGTGAGATACTTTCCCCAGAAAAAAATGAACAGATGAGAATAGTTTGCTCCAATGATCTTGAAGGCAGTTGAAGGTAGGCATTATGAAGCACTTAGAAACTGACCGGTCATCCAAGATGCAATGGTCATTCACTGCATCCTGCACCACGACCAGTCATTTTGACTTTTGTTTTGCCACAGACCTTTGATGATAATGGAAAAGAGATTGAGCCTGGTGACTTCTATGACCTCTGCCTCACTTAAATGCAATTCAGACAAAAGTCAATAAATCACCCCATAATATCATTGATCTTCTTTGAAAACAAAAGACAAACTTTAATGGTAATATGTAGATGATTTTCAAATTTACTTACCCAACTCTCACTTCATTTCCATCCTCCCTTCTGACATCTCCAACTCTTTGTTGACAGTTGAATATTTTTTAGACATTTTATCTTCCTCTTTCAAATTTCCCTTTTACAGTGGATGGTACCACCATCTAGAACATAATGCAGGTTTGCAACTCAGATATCAGCTGTGACTGCTCACTATTGCTTCCCATATTCACTCAGTTGTCAGTTCCTGTTTTGGAAAAAACAGGCATTGATGAAGTTCATTGGGATTCAAATGGAGCTACTTAGCCTTTCCTAAAACAGAAATCACTCTGGCTCTCAGTGATGGGCTAACAAAAGATTCCTGCCCAAGTTTCACTTGATCACACTTTAGTTTGTGATGGCTCAGAGCAAATGTAAATAATGATCATTATTGTTCTGTTGAGAAAACCTAAGTGTATTGCCCTCCCAGTTGACTTTTTCTAAAATAGCCAACTTAGACCATTTTCATTTCATTTTTAATGTAGTTTTAAATCAAGGATGAGGTATTACTTCAACACGAGAGTTGGTAAAAGCCTTAGCTTAAAAAGACCAAGATCCAGGGAAAGGGAAGCATAAGGGAAGAAGACACTGATAAAAGGGGATATGAAGTTATAAGTAAAAATAAACTGAAAGTTAAATTTTAAAAGAAATTTCAAAGAGAAAGGGGAATAAATTTTGGTGAGGAGGAATAAAAGGAAAGGAAAGAGGAAATATAAAAGGAGAAAACACAGATGGAAATACATAATTAGTAGTCTTAACTGTAAATGTGAATGGGATAAACTGTCCCATAAAATGGAAGCAGATAGTAGAATGGATTAAAAACCAGAATCCTTCAATATGTTTTTTACGAGAAATACATTTGAAACACAGAGATCCACACAGGGTAAATATAAAAGGTGGGAACAAAACATATCATACTTCAGATGAAGTAAAAAAAATCAGGGATAGTGATCCTGATCCCAGATAAAGTAAAAGGAAAACTCGATCTCATTAAAAGGAATAAGGAAGGAAACTATACCTTTTTAAAAGGGACCATTGATAATGAAGCTATATCATTACTAAACACATATATAGCCTTCCAGGAAGGAGTCAATATGGTGACATGAAGCTAACCTGCTCCCAGAACCTTTCCCTACTCTGATATTCAAACTACAGATCACACCAAGAATAAGAAAAGATTAAAAGAAGTTTTCAACTGTTGACATCATGGAAGATCTTGAGGGAATACCAATCTCTTTGGGGGGAAAAGGGGAAGTAAATTTCACTAATAAAAAGCGTGGGAAGGTCAGCAGGAGGCTTTTTGCCATAGTGCAATCCAGGTTCCAACAGCTTAACAATAGCAGACATCCTGGCAGCTATATAGAAAAACAGCAGGGAGGACTCCAGCACCAAGCAAAGTCTGAACCAGAGAAAACCAGGGTAAAAGACAGGACTGGGAACAAACCACTGTTAAGTCTGAAGCTGGACATATAGGAGCAAAAAAAAAAACCCTCTGCAAAAGTAAAGACTGGACTGCATAAGAAACATCCTGGCCAACGACAAGCCAGGGATCAGATCCCAGCTGCAGGAAAATCTATACTCCCTATATGCCTATACCCTAGAAGTAGAGCCAAAAGAACAAATATAAACAAAAAAGTTAAAAGAGCACTCACTATAGAAAACTACTTTACAGATAAAGATGACAGCAATGTCATGCTTGAAGAAGAAAGCAGTGAAAAATTATTCACAGAGGAAATATCAAAGCAGTATAAAAACTGGACTCAAATACAAAAGCTCATTGAAGAGCTTTAAAAGAATTTAAAAACTAAAGAAAGGAGGAAGAAGAAAAATGGAAAAAAGTAATGAGATTCATTAAGGAAAATTATGGAAAGTTGACCAAAGAAATCTACTCTGTTAAAAGTAAATATAGCCAACAGGAAAAGGAAACACAGAAGTTAATTAAAGAAAATAAAACTCTAAAAATTAGAATTGGACAAATAGAAATGAATGAATCTAAAAGATTTCATCAAACAAAATAAAAAGTTGAGAAAATTGAAGACAGTATAAAGTAGCTTTTAGGGGAAATAATGACCTGAAAAATAGATCCAGAAGAGAAAATCTATAAATCATCTGACTACCAGAAAACCTAGATAAAGAAAAGAACCCGGAAAACATCATGCAGTAAATTATAACGGAAAACTGTCCAAATCTGCCAGAACAAAATAATAATACAATCATTGAACAAATCCACAGACCCCTCCAGAAAGAGACTAGGATAAAAACTCCAAGAGCTGCACTAGTCAAATTCCAGATTTCTTATATAAGTGAGATAATATTGCTAGAAACAACAAGAAAACAATTCAATATAAAGAAAACACAATGAGACTCACATAGGACCTATCAGCCTCAACAATGAAAGATTGGAAAACATGGAATAGCATATTTTGGCAAACAAAGGACCTGGGATGACAACCTAGAATATACTACCCTATAAAATTAAGTATACTGTAAGAGGAAAAGATGGATGTTCAACTAAATAGAAGACTTCCATAATTTGCTAACAAAAAGATCAGAACTGAACAGAGAATTCAATTCCCAAATACACAAATCAAGACCTGCATTAACAAAAGATAAATGAAAAGGGGAAAGGAAAAAATAAAAGATAACAAATGTTGGTCAAGATCATCAAATTGGACACAACCCTAAAAGGGAAGATATAATACTCTACTTCTCTTGGGATAGTTAAAGGGTAGATAAAATTGAAGATAATTAATGTAAAGTGTATGGGTATCATTGTGTCTTATCTGTCAATTGAAGATGTCCAAGACACATTACTATGTTTGAGACAAAAAGCCCTGATGAAAAGCAGGGATGTTAACTTTAAACTTGCCTCATTATACTTGGACCCACTTTAATTCCACTATGTTTAGCACCTTACCTAATGAGGACTTCAAAAACTGTGAAGATCTGAATCAGCTTCTAAGTAACTTGCAATCATTTGTAAAGTTCTCATGTGATATCTTTAAGATTCTTGAAGTTAATTAGATCAGAGTTTGACTTAAGTGGTGCTTCACTTAACTCTCCTGGGGTGAGAAGGGAGAGCAAAGTGGGAGAGAAAATAAGCCTCATTTCACAGAACAAGGTGTTAAGTACCCTGGTTGGGAAGGAGGAAGGTAAAGTATGAAATAAAATAGGAACTGCTTCACTTAAAAAGAGTTAAGTACCCTGACCCCGGGACTAGGACTGGGGGAGGGGAGGGGGAGTAAAATGTGAGAGAAAATAGTCCTAAGGAGAGGGGCACAAATAGATCAAAAGATGATATGGCTTTAGGTGATACTTTGGCTCATGAGGAGAATTGTGTGTACTTGAAAGATACTTGAAAAGAGTATAAGAAAAAATTAATATAATTATAATTTGATACAATTTGAGTCAATGCTACTTATCAAAAAATTTAGTAAAAATCTATGATGATATCTTGATAACACTATGAGCTTTTCAAGCAACCAAATAATCAAACTATGATTGATGTTATTTGCTTAATATAGTATTAGAACTACAAATATCACCAAGGGAAGAGGCACAAAGATTTATAATTTTAGAGAGAAAGAAGGGGAGTGTGAATACTGAGTAAATTCTATTCAATAGATTTAACCTAGTGAGTGAATAAGACACATTCCCACTTGGGTTTAAAAATGTAACTAAAACTACGGGGAAGGGGTGGACTGGCAAAGGGAAAGGTAAGAGAAGAAGTGAATGATAAAAGAGAAATGAAGTATACATGAAAATAAACTTAAAGTTAAATTAAAAAAAAGTCAAAAGTAAAGGAAGTAAAGTTTTGGTGAGGAGGAAGAAGAGAAAAAGAAAGAGAAAAATACAAATGGAGAAAGATAACATGGAGGGAATTAGTAATTAGTAATCTTAACCGTAAATGTGAATGGTATGAACTGTCCCATAAAATGGAAGAAGATAGCAGAATGGATTAAAAACAAGACTCCTATGATATGATGGCTACAAGAAACACATTTAAAGCTGAGAGATACAATAGGGTAAAAGCAAAAGGTTGGAGCAAAATATATCATGACTCAACTGAAATAAAAAATCTGGCATAGCAATTCTAATCTCAGATAAAGTATAAGCAAAATCAATCTCATTTAAAGGGATAAGAAAGGAAACTGCATCTTCTTAAAAGGTATCATTGGTAATAAAGTTATATCATTACTAAACATATATGCACCTTGTGGTATAGCATCCAAATTCTAGGTGGAAAGCTGAGTTATTTACAAGGAGACATAGACAGCAAAACTTTAATATTGGGAGACCTCAATTTCCCTCTGTCAGAACAAGATAAATCTAACAAAAAATAATCAAGAAGGAGGTTAAGAAGGTGAACGAAATCTGAGAAAACTTAGAAACAGTAGGCCTCTAGAGAAAACTTAATGGGGATAGAAAATAATATACTTTTTTTATTGGAAACACATGGCACCTTCACCAAAACTGGCCACGTACTAGGGCACAAAAACCTTATAATCAAATGCAGAAATACAGAAATAATAAATACAGACTTCTCAGACCATAATGCAATAAAAATTATGTCATAAAGGGTCAGGGAAAGATAAACCAAGAACTAATTAGAAATTAAATAACTTTATCCTAAATAATGGGTGTATCAAATAACAAATAATAGAAATCATTCTTAATTATATCCCAGAAAATGAAAATAATGAGACAACATACAAAAATTTATTTCATACAGCTAGGAATTTTGAGGGGAAACTTTATATCTCTAAAGGCACATATGAATAAAATAGAGAAAAAAGATATCAATGAATGGTATATGCATCAAAAAAAAGACAGAAAAAAGAACAAATTAAAGATCTCCACTTAAACACCATATTAGAAATTCTGAAAATCAGGGGAGAGATTAATAAAATTGAAAGCAAGAAAACCTTTGATTTCATAAATTAAAAAAAAGTTGATTTTATGAAAAAAGCCAATAAAATAGACAAACCTTTAGTTAAGTAGAATAAAAAGATCATCAAATTACCAGTATCAAAAATGAAAAAGATGAACTAACCACCAAAGAGGAGGAAATTAAAAATGATAATTCAGAGCAACTTTGCTGAAAAAGTATGCCAATAAGTTGGATAACCTGGGTGAAATGGATGAATATGTACAAAAATACAAACTGCCTAAATTAACAGATGAGACAATAAATTACTTCAAAAACCCCATTTCAGAAAAAAGAAATTGAAGAAATCATCAATAAACTCCTTAAGAAAAATTCTCCAGGTCCAGATGGATTTAAAAGTGAATTCTACCAAATATTTAAGGAACAATTAATTCTTATTCTGCATAAACTGTCTTAAAAAATAAAAGGAGCTCTGCCAAATACTTTTAATGACACCAACATGGTGCTGCTACTTAAACCAGAAAGAACCAAATCAGACAAAGAACATTATAGAACAATCTCCCTAATGAATATTGATGCAACAATCTTAAAAAAATAGCATTGAGACTACAGCACATTATTACTAGATTAATATGCCATGATCAGGTAGGATTTATAGCAGCTAGGCAAGATGACTAAGTATTTAGAGATCATGCAACAGATTTGACCATATCAATAGCAAAACCAATAGATACTGAAAAACCCTTTGATAAAATGCAACATCCATTCCTATTAAAAATGTTAGAAAATTTTTGAATAAGTAAAGTTTTCACCAAAATAATAAATAGCATCTATCTAATACCATCAACAAATATTATACATAATGGGAATGAACTCCAAGCATTTCCAATAAAATCAGGGGTGAAACAAGGATGTCCATTATCACCATTATTATTCAATGTAGTATTAGAAATGCTAGCTTTAGCAATAAGAGAAGAAAAAGAAATTGAATGAACCCAGAATTATCAATGAGGAAGCAAAGCTTTCACTCTTTTGCAGATGAAATGATGGTATACCTAGAAAACCTGAGAAAATTATCTAAAAACTCTTTGAAACAATTAACAAATTCAGAAACGTAGAAGAATATAAAATGAACCCATAGAAATCACCTGCATTTCTATACATGAACAACAAATGCCAAGAGAAAGAGATAGAAAGAGAAATTTCATTTTAAATTAAACATCTTTAAACACTTGGGAATTATTATTATTATTAAACACTTGGGAATCTACCTCCCAATACAAATCCAGAAACTGTATGAACACAATGATAAAGCACTTCTTATCCAAATAAAGTCTGATTTAAATATTTGGGAAAATGTCAATTGCTCAGTTAGGTTAAGCTAATATAAATAAAATTACAGTTCTACCCAAATTAAATTGCTTATTCAGTGCCATACCACTCAAACTACCAAATACTTTACAAAACTAGGAAAAAAAAATAGTAAGAAAATTAATCTGAAATAATAAAAGAGCAAGAATAGCAAGGGAACTGATGAAAAAATTATAAAGAAAGGTAGCCTAGCTCTACCAGATCTAAAACTACAACATAAAGCAGCAGTCATCAAAACTACATGATACTGCTTAATAAATGTAGTAGTAGATCAGTGAATTAGGATAGGTTCAAAAGAAACTGCAGTAAATGACTACAGTAATCTACTGTTTGACAAATTCAAAGACATTAGCTTCTGGAATAAGAACTCAATATTTGAAAAAAATTATTGGGAAAACTAGAAAACAGTAAGGCAGAAATTAGGTATAGACCTACATCTCACACTCCATATCAAAATAATGTCAAAATGGGTACAGGATTTAGACATAAAGGGTGACATCATAGACCAAGTAATTCTCTATCTATCAGATCTAAAGTACATTATGAACTGCAAAATGAATGATTTTGACTATATTAAATTAAAACAATTTTACACTAATAAAATCAATGCTACCAAAATTAGAAGGAAAGAAGAAAGTTAGGAAACGATCTTCACAACCTGGAGTTCTGATAAAGCCCTCAATTATAAAATATATAGAGAACTGCATCAAATTTATAAGATTACAAGTCATTTCCCAAATGATAAATGGTCAAAGTATGTGAATAGACAGTTTTTAAATGAAGACATTAAAGTCATATATAGTCACATAAATGCTCTGAATCATTATTGATCAGAGAAATGCAGATTAAAACAACAATGAGCTATGACCTCACAAATATCAGATTGGCCAAGATGAGAAAAAGTGAAAATGATTAATGTTGGGGAGTTTATGGGGGGATTGGGACATTGATCCTTTGCTGGTGGCATTCTGAATGGATCCAAACTTTCTGGAGAGCAATGTGGAACTATGCCAAAAGAGCAATAAAATTGTTCATTCCCTTTGACCCAGCAAATCCAATTCTAGGCCTATATGCAGAAGAAATCATAAAAAATGAGAAAATTCCCACATGTTCTAAAATATTCTTAGCAGCTCTTTGTGTAGAAGCAAAAACTTGGAAAGTGAGTGGATGCCCCATCAATTGAGGAATGGCTAAACAAGTTATGATATATGAATACTATGGAATATTATTGTTCCATAAGAAACTACAAATGTTAAGTCTATAGAGAAACATGGAATGAGTTACAGTATCTGATACTGAGTGAAGAGAACAGAAGAAAAAGAACAAAGTAAACATCAACAACATTGTGAGATGATAGACCTTTATGGAAGCAATTCCTCTCAGCAGTTCAAAGAGCTAGGACAATTGCATTAGACCAGCTATGGACAATGCTATCCCTATCCAAAGAAAGAAAAACAAAACAAAACAAAAATAAAAAAAACCCCTTCAGAATCTGATGAACACTTTATAAAAATTATCTCACATTTTTCTTTCCCTAATCCTAATTCCTCCTACCTGAAAATGACTAATCTGTACACATGCTTAATGGAAATGTATATTTAAAATGTTAACTCAAATGTTTGCTGCTGGAAGGAGGGGGTGGGAAAGCAGAGTGGAAGGAAATTCTGTAATTTAAAATATAAATATGTATAAAAATGTGCATATGTCTAAAAAAATTAATTAATTAATAATAACAAAAAATTAAAAATAAAAAGGCCAAGGTATCCAGTTCTGATCTATGTCTCACTATTGGATTCAAATGACCCATGAGAAGCAAGTGAGGTTGATGACATTGCACAGCTCTCTCACTTAAAGCCAACTCATTTGCAAGAAACAAATTTAAAAAATGCAACATGTACTCAAATATAATCACATAGAGAGTGATGGAAATTCATAAAAACATCTGAGTGATTTATTTTATTCAGAGGGAGACTTCACAGGAAATATGAGACCTAAGCCCTAAATAAAAGGCAGAGGATGAAAAGAGCACATCTTCATAGCAGGCAGAATGCTTTGGACATGCAGGGATAGCATTCTTCTTGATATAGGGTTCTCATATGGGTTATATAGTTTGCAATGTGGATAAAAAATAAAACTGTAAGTTGAAAACAGATTGTGGAGGACTTTGAATGCCAGGTTAAATGATGTGTTTTATCACAGTGGCAACAGGGATCCACAGATATTGATCTGCTCACAGATTTGAACATTATTTAGATTATTATGATAGCTGTGAGGGATAGTGGAGAGGGAGAGCTAAAAGTATGGAGATAAGTCAAGAAGCTATCATGAGGAACTGAAAATTTTTCTTTCTGGAATTTTGATAATCAGAAAGAGATAAAAATCATTTTGAATGGATGATGATTAAAGAAAGCTTTTTTTGGGGGGGATCAATTTAAAGAATAAAGGAGGTCTGAATATAATGGAAAGACATGAGAACAAAATTAATTATTAGGGATTGGAGGATTTTTTCTTCTAATACTGCTCCCATCATGCTCAATTACCTTAATCATCTTATTCCTGAATTATATAAATAGCCTAAGGGTCTACTCTGTCATTTTTTAAAAATTAATGTTTTTCAAAATTTTCCATCATTTTCTAAATAGGAGCATCTCTAATAATAATGTAGAGAGACATATTGGTTCATGTACTGGACTTGATATCACAAAGACCTGAAATCAGATCCTTTCTCTGAAATTTTTCTTAACTGTGTGACACTGAGCAACATCCAAACCTCTCTGTGTTTCAGTTTATTGACCAATAATTAAAGAGAATGATTCTTGTACCTACTTCGAAGGGCTGTGATGGGGCTTAAGTGAAATAATGGATTTAAAGTGCTTTCAACTTTTGAAGTACTATGTAAATGCTCACTATTGCAACATTATTAATGATAAGCATAACAACTGACACATTGACTTTGTGAATAATATAGGCCTCATTCCACACATTTCCAGCATCTCTCTACTGACAGGATATCTCATTAACAGATTTTTAAAGTCACAACTTTCTTTTGATTATTTTAAGTTAGTCCTGATACCCTTTACATTTGTTTTCATTTGAGCTGTTATTGTCATTTTATATAATGTTCTCTTGGTTCTACTTATTTAGTTCATATTAGTCCTTATAAGTGTTTCTTTGTTCAACTGAAACCTTCATATTCATTATTTCTTAATAGACACCAATTTCATTTTCAGTTTGCTACTAAAAAAAGTACTACTATACTTTCTATCATTGTTCTTCTTAGGATACATGCCCAGTAATAGAATTCTTGGATTAAAAAGTAATGACATTTGAATTATTTGGATAATTACAAATTATTTCAAGATTCTTTGATTTCACTCATTTAAAGACACTGCATAGTTAATTATTCTGAAGCCATATTTATCCCCTTTTCTGTGTTAATAAACTGTTTTTCTGGTTTACAAATAAGTGTCTTATGCATCATTCTTATAGTACCTGACCACCATTAGGGGAACTGAAAAAGGTAGATATCTAAAACAGACTTTAAATCATGGTGGGGTCCCAACACTGCCACCACAACTAAAGTAGGGCCAATTTTGAATGGGCTACATACCTCTCCTAAAGGCTCTTTTCCTTCCTTCCTTCTTTTCTTCCTGTTCTCTTTCTTCCTCTCTTCCTAACTTTCTTCCTGTTAAATTTTATCTTATCATATCAATATCATCCTGATGCATAACCCAAGACTGCTATATTATCAGCATTAGAAAATTGGAATATATAGTTATATTTATCACATTATCTACTTTGAGAAAGTACATTTAACTCAAAAGATAAGTAACATGGGGGCAGCTAGTTGGCGCAATGCATAGAACAAAGACCCTGAAGTACCTGAGTTCAAATCTGGCCTTAGACACTTAATAATTACTTAACTGTGTAGCCTTGGGCAAGCCATTTATCCCCATTGCCTTGAAAAAAAGAAAAGGTGACCAAGCTTATTAGCAGTTATAAAAGTGACCATTCCCAGGTATTTAAGAAAAATCTAAAAATGGACTGCTACTTGAGTTCATGAAGATTATATTTCTACTAGGAAATTTGGAGACAGTGTTCTTGGACAGAGGGTATGGGTTTAAATTAATCATGTTGTGCCGGTACTTTAACTCATGAGATTTGTATTTATATTGAGACAATTAGAGGGAATGTATTTGGACAGAGGATGTGAGTGTAAATTGACTAAGATATGGTGATGCTTATAGTTCCTGAGAATTATAGTTCTATCAGGATAGTTGAAAGTAGTATGCTTTCACAGAGGGTATGGGTACAAGACAGGTATAAAACAATTAAAACATTAAAAATTCTATTGGGAGAAGCCAGAGTCATTAGAGGATAAATAACAAAATATGAAGAAGTACAAGGGACCTAATTTAAGAGGGTGAAAGAAGTAAGTCACATTCTCAACAGATTGGTTCAAGGAGTGAATAAAATAAATTCTCAATTTTTCCCAACATAGAAGGAAGTAGAAGGAGAAAGAGGAAAGGTCATCCTGAAGGAGGCAATAGCCAGAAGGAAAACTTGTGAGTGAAGATAAGGGAAAAGGAATGAGAAAAGCAAAAACAGGGAAGGAGAAAATGGATAATAATAGAATTAATAGTCATAACTGTGAATGTAAATGTAATGAACTATCAGATAAAACAGAAGCAGATAGCAGAGTAGATTAAAAACCAGAATCCTATAATATGTTGTTCACAAGAAACACATTTGAAGTAGAGAGATATACACAGGGTAAAGGGAAAAGTCTAGAACAGAATATATTATGCTTCACTTAAAATAAAAAAGGGAGGGTTAGCAATCCTTAATTCAGAGAAAGCAAAAGGAATATAGATCTCATCAAAAGGACTGAGGAAGGAAACTACATCTTCCTAAAAGATACCATAGCCAATGAAATTGTATCAGTAACAAACATGCATGTTCCAAATGGTATAGAATCCAAATTCTTAAGGAGTTCAATGATGGCTTGTTGAATTTCTTTTTCTGAGATAGTTATTTAGGTATTTAATCTCCTTTACATTTAACCTGGGCAAATTATATTTTTGTAAATATTCATCCATTTCATTTAGATTGTCAAATTTACTTGCAGAGAGTTGGACAAAATCATTTTGAATTGCTACATTAATTTCCTCATCATTGGTGGTGAGTTTACCTTTTTCATTTATGATACTAGCAATTTGGTTTTCTTCTTTCTTTTTTTTAATCAAATTAACCAGAGGTTTATCCATTGTATCGGTTTTTTCATAAAACCAACTTTTGGTTTTATTTATTAATTCAATAATTTTTTACTTTCGATTTTATTAATTTCTCTAATTTTTAGAATTTCTAATTTGGCATTTAATTGGGGATTTTTTATTTGTTCTTACTCTAATTTTTTTATTTGTATATTTAGTTCATTGATTTCCTCTTTCTCTCATTTATTCATATAAGCCTTTAAACAAATAATATATCCCCTGACAGTTGCTTTGAGTGAATTCTATAAGTTTTGATATCTTGTTTCATTATTGTCATTATCTAGGATAAAATGATTAATTCTTTCTATAATTTGTTTTTTGGTCCACTCATTCTTTAAAATGAGGTTATTCAGTTTCCAATTGGTTCTGGGTCTATAACTCCTTGGCCCAATATTGCATGTTACTTTTATTGCATTGTGATGTGAGAAAGATGTATTCACTATTTCTGCCTTTCTGCAGTTGATCATTAGGTTTTTATGTCCTAGTACATGGTCAATTTTTGTATAAGTTCCATGTACTGCCAAGAAAAAGGTATATTCCTTTCTATCCTCCATAAGTCTACCATATCTAATTTTTCTAACAAGCTATTTACCTCCTTAACTTCTTTCTTGTTTATTTTATGATTCGATCAATCTAGATCTGATAGAGCGAGGTTGAGGTCTCCTACTAGTAGAGATTTGCTGTCTATGTCTTCCTGTAGTTCTTTCAGCTTCTTCTCTAAACATTTGGATGCTTTCCCATTGGGTGTATATATATATATATATATATATATATATATATATATATATATATATATATATATATATATATATATATATATATATTCAGTATTGAAATAACTTTATTGTCTATGGTGCCCTTTAGGAGGTGAAAGTTTCCTTCCTTATCTCTTTTACTCTTTTAATGCTATCTATTTTTGCAGCTGCTTTGTCTGAGATAAGGATTGCTACCCCTGCTTTTTTCACTCCATCTGAAGCAAAATATATTTTGCTCCAACCTTTTACCTTTAGTTTATTTGTATCTCTCTGCTTCAAATGAGTTTCTTGTAAGCAGCATATGGTAGGATTTTGGTTTAAAATCTACTCTGCTATTCACTTACATTGTAAGGGAGATTTCATCCCATTCACATTCAAAGTTATGATTACAAATTCTTTATTGCCCTCCATGCTATCTTTCCTCTGTATTTTTCCCTCTTTCCCCCCCTTTATCCATATTCCCCAGTATTTTGTTTCTGAATACCACCCCTTCAGTGTGTTTGTCTTCCTATCACCCCCTCTCCTTTCTTTCCCCTTTCCCCTTTTCTCTTTTCCCTTCCCTTCCTTTGGTTTGTTCCCCCTTTCCCTTCCCCCTCACTTTCTCCATCCCCCCCTCCCTTTTTCCCCCTTTTAATTGTTGAAATGTTAATTTTTTTTTAAGTTAACTGAGTATGTGTGTTAAGACTTTCAATCAAGTCTGATGAGAAGATGATCCTGGTGTTTCTCATCTCCTCCCTTCTTCCCCTCTATTAGCAGAGGTATTTTTTACCTCTTAATGTAATAAGATTTAATGCCCATTCAATCTACTCCCTCCTCCTGTCTCCTTCCTGTCTCCCTTTTAAGGATGTAGTGTTTTTAGAATCATTTTCTTTGAGCCATAGAAAATTCTGAGTATCCATCACTTCTAGCTAAATACATTCTATGTAATAGAGTTACAATTCTTGAGAGTTAGTAGTCTTTCTCCCAAGTGGGGTTATAGCCAGTTTCATACCATTGTATAGCAGTCTCATGGATAAGTCATGAATGTCTTTGACTTTGGCTAGGTATATTCTTTCTGTTAGAGTTACAATTGTCAAGAGTTATGAGAATCTTTTTACCCATGCTGGCATACATCCAGTTTCAAATTAATGGACAGCAATTTTTTTTCCTTTACCCCTCTTTTTGTTGTTTACCTTTTCATGTGTCTCTTGAACCTCCTGTTTGATGTCAAAATTTTCTATTTAGCTCTGGTCTTTTCATCAGGAATTTTTGGAATTCTTCCATTTAATTAAATGTCCATCTTTTCCCCCTGAAAAAGAAGGCTCAGCTTTGTGGGATAAAGGGTTTTGGCTGCATTCCAACTTCCCTTACTCTTCCAAATATATTGTTCCAGACCTTT
This sequence comes from Macrotis lagotis, assembly GCF_037893015.1. Lineage (NCBI taxonomy): Eukaryota > Metazoa > Chordata > Mammalia > Peramelemorphia > Peramelidae > Macrotis > Macrotis lagotis. The sequence continues at coordinate 84,586,982 of NC_133659.1, forward strand.
CTATCCCTTAATGTTAATGTAGCCAGGTCCTGCTTAATCCTTACTTAGACTCTTTGGTATTTAAATTGTTTCCTTCTGGTTGCCTGCAGGATTTTCTCTTTTATCTGATAGTTCTGGAATTTGGCCACAACAAATCCCCTTCAATAAATACTTTGATCCCTGATTCCATGATATCAGGTCAATTTTCTTTTTTTTTCTTTTCTTTTTTTAAAGATTTTATTTGAGTTTTACAATTTTTTCTCCAATCTTACTTCCCTGTACCCCCCCCACAGAAAGCAATTTGTTGGTTTTTACTTTGTTTCCATATTGTACATTGATCCAAATTGAGTGTGATGAGAGAGAAGTCATATCCATAAGGAAGAAACAAAAAGTATAAGAGTTAACAAGATCAGACAATAAGATATCTGGTTTCTTTTCTAAATTAAAGGGAATAGTCCTTGAACTTTATTCAAACTCCACAGTTCTTTATCTGGATACAGATGGTATTCCCCATTGCAGAGGGCCCAAAGTTGTCCCTGATTGTTGCACTGATGGAATGAACAAGTCCATCAAGGTTGATCATTACCCCCATTTTGCTGTTAGGGTGTACAGTGTTTTTCTGGTTATGCTCATCTCACTCAGCATCAGGTCATGCAAATCCCTCCAGGCTTCCCAGAATTCCTGTCCCTCCTGGTTTCTAATAGAACAGGAGTGACATACATATACCACAGTTTGCTAAGCCTTTCCCCAATTAAAGGACATTTACTTGATTTCCAATTGCCACAACAAACAAGGCTGCTATGAATATTTTTGTACAAGTGATGTTTTGACCTTTTTTCATCATCTCTTCAGGGTATAGAACCAGTAGTGGTATTGCTGGATCAAAGCTCATGCTCATTTTTGTTGCCCTGTGGGTGTAGCTCCAAATTTCTCTCCAGAAAGAATGGATGAGTTCACACCTACACCAACAGTGTAATAGTGTCCCAGATTTCCCACAATCCTTCCAACAATGATCACTATCCTTTCTGGTCATATTGGCCAGTCTGAGAAGTGTGAGGTGGTACCTCAGAGAAGCTTTAATTCACATTTCTCTAATAATTATTTATTCAGAGAAATTTTTCATATGGCTATGAATTGTTTTGATCTCCTCATATGTAATTTGCCTTTGCTTTCCTTTGACCATTTTGTCAACTGGACAATGGTTTTTTTAAAAAAAATATGTTTTATTTCTCTGTATATTTTAAAAATGAGTCCTTTGTCAGAATCTTTTGTTGTAAAGATTGTTTTCTAAGTTACTATATTTCTTTAGATCTTGGTTACAGTGGTTTATCTGTGCAAAAATTTTTTAATGTAATGTAATTGAAATCACCTAGTTTGCTTTTGGTGATTTTCTTCATCTCGTCCTTAGATATAAACTGCTCCCCTTTCCATAGATGTGACAGGGAAACTAGTCCTTGATCTTCTAATTTGCGTATAGTATTTTTTTTTATGTCTAAATCCTGTATCCATTTGGATCTTATCTTGGTAAAGGGTGTGAGGTGTTGGTCTAATCTAAGTTTCTTCCATGCTAACTTCCAATTTTCCTAGCAGTTTTTATCAGAGAGTTTTTATCCCAATCACTGGATTATTTGGGTTTATCAAACAGCAGATTACTTTAATCGTTTCCTGCTATTGAACCTAGTCTATTGCACTGGTCCACAAGTCTATTTCCTAGACAATAAAAAACAGTTTTGGTGACTGATGCTTTATAATATAATTTTAGATTAGGTAGGACTAAGCCCCACTTCTTTTGAACTTTTTTTATTAAATCCCTGGAAATTCTAGACTTTTTATTTCTCCATATGAATTTACTTACAACTTTTTCTAACTCTTTAAAGTAATTTTTTAGAATTTTGATTGGTATGGCACTAAACAGGTAGTTTAGTTTTGGTAGAATTGTCATTTTTATTATATTAGCTCTACCTATCCATGAGTAGTTTATATTTACCAGTTATTTAAATCTGATTTAATTTGTGTGAGAAGTGTTTTATAATTGTTTTCAGAAAGTTTTTGAGTCTGTCTTGGCAAATAGACTCCCAGGTATTTTATATTGTCTGAGGCTACCTTGAATGGGATTTCTCTTTCTAGCTCCTCCTGCTATATCTTGCTAGACATATATAAAAAAAGTTGAGGATTTATGAGGTTTTATTTTATATCCTGCCACTTTGCTAAAATTGCTAACTTTTTCCAGTAGGTTTTTGGATGATTTCTTGGGATTCTCTAGGTAGACTATCATGTCATCTGTAAAGCGTGAGAGTTTTGTCTCTTCTTTCCCAATTCTAATTCTTTCAATTTCTTTTTCATCTCTAATTGCTGAAGCTAGCATTTCTAATACTATATTGAATTCTAGTTTTGATAATAGGCATCCTTGTTTCATCACTGATCTTACTGAGAATGCCTCTAGCCTCTCCCCATTGAATATAATGCTTGTTGATTGTTTAAGATAGGTACTGCTAATTATTCGAAGGAATAGTCCATTTATTCCTATAGTCTCTAGTTTTTTTAATAGGAATAGGTGCTGTATGTTGTCAAAAGGTTTTTCAGTATCTATTGATATTATCATATAATTTCTAATAGGTTTGTTGTTAATATAAATGATTATACTAACAGTTTTCCTAATATTGAACCAACCCTGCATTCTTGGGATAAATCCTACTTGATCATAATGTATTATACCAGTTATAATTTGTTGTAATCATTTTGCAAAGATTTTACTTAAAATTTTTGCATCTATATTTATCAGGGAGATAGGTCTATAATTTTCTTTCTCTGTTTTAATTATTCCTGGTTTAGGTATCATCACCATATTGGTTTCATAGAAACAGTTAGGCAGAGTTACATCTTTCCCCATTTTTCTAAAGAGTTTATATGGAAATGAAACCAATTGTTCTGTAATGTTTGGCAGAGTTCACTTGTGAATCCATCAGGCCCTGGAGATTTTTTCTTAGGGAATTCAATGATGGCTTGCTGAATTTCTTTTTCTGAGATAGTGTTGTTTAAGTATTTAATCTCCTCTTCATTTAACCTGGGCAACATATATTTTTGTAAATATTCATCCATTTCACTGAGATGGTCAAATTTATTGGCATAGAGTTGGGCAAAATAATTTTAAATTATTATTTTAATTTAATCATCATTTGTGGTGAGTTCACCTTTTTCATTTATGATACTAGCAATTTGGTTTTCTTCTTTCGTTTTTTAATCAAATTAACCAGATGTTTATCCATTGTATTGGTTTTCTCATAAAATCAACTTTTGGTTTTATTTATTAATTCAATAGTTCTTTTACTTTCTATTTTATTAATTTCTCCTTTCATTTTTAAGATTTCTAATTTGGTGTTTAATTGGGGATTTTTAATTTATTCTTTATCTAATTTTTTTAGTTGTATATATAGTTCCCTGATTTCCTCTTTCTCTAATTTATTCATGTAAGCATTTAAAGATATGATATATCCCCTGACAGTCACTTTACATGAATCCTCAGGGCAATTTTCCATCACTAGATCCTGTAATACTTAGTCCAGGCTTTTTTTCTCTTCAATGTTTTCAGGAAGTCCAATAATACACAGGTTGCCCCTCCTCAATCTATTCTTGAGTCAGTGCTTTTGCTGATGAGGTATTTTACATTTTCTTCTGTTTTTTTCTATTTTTTTATTTTGTTTAACAGGCTCTTGCTGTCTTAGGAAGTCATTAGTTTCCATAGACTCCATTCTTTTTTTTAGGGAGGAGTTTTCTTCATTTACGTTTTGCAATTCCTTTTCCACTTGGTCAGTTCTACCTTTGAAAGGGCTTTCCATTTTACCAGTTGAGGTTATGAGAGAAATATTTTCTTTTTGCACTTGCCCATTTGAGGATTTGAGAGAATTATTCTCATTTTGTATTTGTCCAATTGAGGATCTGAGAGATTTAGTCTCATTTTGTATTTGACCAATTGTATTTTCCAATTATTTCTTTTCTTGTTTCAAGGTGTTAATTGTCTCTCCCAATTTTTCCAATTGATTTTTAAAATCCTTCCTTATTTCTTCAAGGAAGTCTTTCTGTGCTGGAGACCAGATCATATTCTTCTCATAGGTTCTAGGTCTCTCTGAGTTAGGGTCATTGCCTTCAAAGAATTTTTCTATGGATCCTTTATTCCGCTGACATTGGCGTTGGGATCCCTAGAGGCTTTACTCACTGAGTGCAATTTCTCTGGATGGCCAGTAGGATGCTCTGGTTGCTTTCTCTGGAGTGGTTGTGACCTTGATTGAGGCCTACTCCCTTAACCTGAAGGGAGCAATTGAGGCTATTAAATAATTTTGCCTTCAATCAATGGTGGCCTTTACCCTTTTGTCAGCTGGGCTGGTTCTTATGCTCACACACCTGTGCCTGGGGCAAGAGTAGTCTGTGATTGTGTTTGTTCCTGGAAGAGGCCTCAGCCACAATTGAGGCGTGGACTCAGAGTTCCTCAGACCAGAGGAGCCCAAGGATGATGTCTGCAGCTCTCCTGCAGTGGAAATCTCCCCCCCATCCCTGTTAACAAGCTCTGGAGCCAGTGCCAACACAAGTGTCTCTGCTTCCTAGTAGACCCAAGGCCCCCATGGTCCAGCCGTGTCACTGTTCAAGCAAGTCTGGCACTTGGGCCCTCAGGCACCCAGGGCTCCAACCCTGCTGCTAATCAGGCTGATACGCCCTCTGCACCTGGACTCACCCATGGCTGCCAAAGACAAATTCTGAGGTAGATATTCTTTCTCCTGGGTTTTTTTCTGGGTTTTGTGGGTTGGATTTCTGTTAACAGGTATGTTTCATATCATAAATTGTGAAAGATCAGGAGACTTTAGAAATGTGCCTGTCTTCTCTCTGCCATATTGGCCAGAAGTTCATCATCCATATTCTTAGAGGAGATACTGAGTTACAGGAAGCCACAGATAACAAAATCATATTAGTGAGGTAATTCATCCTCCCTCCCTCAGAATTAGATAAATTTAATTATAAAGTAAAACAAGAAGAGAGTTAGGAAGGAGAATAGAATTTTAAATAAAGTGGAGAAAACTGAATGGGAATAAAAATGAATATAAATTTCCTCTCTGTGGTACATGGCACTTGCATAAAAGTTGAACATGTATTTGGGCACAAAAACTTCACAATCAAATATAGAAAAGCAGGAATTTTAAATGAATCCCTTTTGGTCTAGGTTGCAATAAAATTATATAAAATAAAGGGCTATGGAAAAAAGTGAAAATTAATTATAAACTAAATAACATTCTTTTAAAGAATGAGTGGATCAAACAACAAATGACACAAAAATGCAACAATTTCAAACAAAACAATGACAATGATGAGACATCATACCAAAACTTTTGGGATAGAACAAAAGTAGTTCTTAGGAGGAAATTTTTAATCTCTAATTGCTTCTGTGAATAAAGTAGAGAAATCAATGAATTGGGCATACAACTGAAAAGACTAGAAAAAGAACAAATTAAAAATCCCAAATTAAATATCAAATTAGAAATTGTGAAAATCCAAGGAGAAATTAATGCAATTGAAATTAAGAAACTACTAAACTGTGGGCAGTTAGGTAGCACAGTGAATAGAGCACTGGTCCTGGAGTCAGGAGGACCTGAATCCAAACCCAGCATCAGCCACTTAATTATCTAGCTGTATGACCTTGGGCAAGTCATTTAATGCCATTGTCTTGAAAAACAAATAGAAAAAAGAAAACTATTGAACTAATAAATAAAACTAAGAATTGGTTTTATCAAAAAAGCACAATAAAATAGATGCAACTTTAGATAATCTTTTTAAAAAACAAAGAAAACTAAATTACCAGTAACAAAAAAATGGGTAAGCTCACCATCTATTAGGAGATAATTATAGTAATAATTTGAAGCTACATTTTCCCACTCTATGACAACAAATCTGACAATTAAAGTGAAATGGATAAATAGCTACAAAAATATAAAGTGTCCAGATTAATAGGAATGGGAATATAATACTTAATAATCCCATTTTAGAAAAAGTAATTGAACAAGTCAACAATAAACAGCTTAAGAAAACATTCTCCAGGCCCAGATGGATTTACAAATGAATTCTACCAACATTTAAATAGCAATTACTTGTAATTCTATACAAACTTTTTGAAAAATAGATGAAGAATGAGTTCTGCCAAATTCTTTTTATGATACCAATAAGGTGCCAAAACCTGAATCATGAAATGCTAAAACAAAGAAAATTAGAGACCAATCTCTCTCATGAATATTGTCGCAAAAGGTTTTCATTCTTTGGTTTTATTTTATTATTTATTGATTCTTCACAAAGTCATCAGCTTCTCTTAGCTGCCTTCTACATTTGAAGAACTTGTTTGCTTAAGAGAGCTTATATCCTTTTCCATTTGGCCAATTCTGCTTCTTAAGGAATTCTTTTTCTCATTTACCTTTTAGACTGCTTTTTCCATTTGACATAAGCTGGCATTTAGATGTTATTTTCTTTGGTACTTTTTTGTATCTTACCCCACCAAGCTGCTGACTTGGTTATCATGATTTTCTTGCATTGCTATCATTTCTTTCTAATTTTTACATCACCTCCCTTACTTGATTTTAAAAATCTTTTTTGAGCTCTTCCATAGCCTAAGTTAAATTTTCATTTTTCTTGGAGGTTTTGGATGCAGAAGTTTTGAATTTGTCATTTTCTGAGTGTGTTTAGATCCTCCATGGGACCAAAGTAATTATCTTTGGTCAGGTTCTTTTTTACTATTTACTCATTTCCCCAGCCTATAATCTTGTTCTGAGGTGCTTCTCAAGCTTTTGAGTATTATTGGAATGCTCCCCAAAGGACCACACTTCCTTCAGGGTCTTCTGAGAGATTCTGATTGCTCTTCTGGTCTGTTCTCTGGTCTGAGGATAATTACGTGTACCACCCCACCCCCACCCTAGAGCTGTGAGGAGGGTCCTTGCTCTTCAATGACAGTATAGGAGCTTAGACTTCAATCAGGGTCTGAATATGAACAAAACATGGGAGTCCTGTCTCAGGGATAGTATAGAGATCTTGACAGTCTTCTTCCTCCCCCCATACCACCACTGGGCTGTGGTCTCTGGAAGCAACTACAGGGTGACTTTCTGCTATGTGGCTTCCTGCTGGATGGCTCCCTCCTAGGCAGCTCCTCAGGCTTGCTTCTGTTTCCCCATGTTGGGGTTTGGTCCCCTTGGAAGAATTTTCCTATTCACCTTCCAAGTTGTGCTTGGTGATCTCTGAGTAGGGAGATCTGAAACCTGCCTCTGCTGCCATGAGTCTCACAGGTACCTCAAAGGCTTTTCCTAGAAGGATGGAGCTTGTTTGTTCCAGTGCAGCATGATCTTGGCTGTGCTGCCCTCTAACCCAGTGGAATTGATCCTTTTTTTTACATATCTTCTGTGTTATCTTGGGCTGGAGAATTGACTCTGGTTCTTTCTGTGGGTTCTGCCTTTCTAAAATTCAGTTAGAGTCATAATTTTAAGGTCTTTGGTGTTACTTGGAAGCAAGTCTCTGGGAAATCCTGCCTTCACATCACCATATTGGCTTTATATATAACAAAATATTTGAGAATCTGTCTCCCAAAAGAAATCTAAAATATATATGAACACAATTATTAAATGGTGAACACACACACACACACACACAAACACACACACACACACAAAGTCCACTTTAAACAACTGGAAATATATCACTTGCTCTTGGGTAGACCAATTTAATATAATTAAATGTGATAATACTGCCTAAATTAACTTATTTATTGAGTGCCATTCCAATCTGACTACAAAAAACTATTTTATAGAGATAAAACAAATGTAGCAAATTCATTTGGAAGAACAAAAGGTGATAAATATCATGAGAATAAATTTAAAAAATGTAAGGGAAGATGACCTATCTATTCCAGTGCTAAAACTATATTATAAAGCAGTAGTCATCAAAACTATCTAGTACTGGCTAAGAAACAGAGAAGTGGATCAGCAGAATAGATTAGGTACAAACTAAATAGCAGCAAATGAATATAGTAATCAACTGTTGGATAAACCTAAAGCTCCAGCCTCACTATCTGTCAAGAACTGCTGACAAAACTGGAAACGAGTATGGTAAAGGCATAGATCAACATCTCACAACCTACATCAAGATAAAGTCGAAATGGGTATATAATTTAAACCTAAAGGGTGATACCATAAGCCAATTAGGAGGACAAGTAATAGTTTATCTGTCAGATCTATGGAGAAGGAAGGAGCTTATGAATAAACAATAGAGAGATAGAGAATATTATAAAGAGAAAATGAATAATTTGAATTAAATTAAATTACATTAAATCAAAAGGGGTTTCTATAAATACAACCAATGCAACTAAGATTATAAAGAATGCTGAAAACTGGGAAACAAGTTTTATAGCTAATGTTTCTTATAAAGAACTCATTTCCAAACATATAGAAAACTGTGCCAAATTTATAAGCATGCAAATCTCTTTCTAATTGATAAATGGCCAAATATTATGAATGATTAGCTTTCAGATGGAGAAATTAAAACTATCTGTAGTCCTATGAAGAAATGTTCCAAATTATTCTTGATAAGAGAAAAGCATATTAAAACAACTCTGAGATACTTTATCTTATCTAACACATTGGTTAAAATGACAAAAACCGAAAATTATCATTGTTGGAATGGATGTGAGAAAATTAGGACATTAATGTGTTGTTCATAGAGTTGTGAACTAATTAACTATTCTGGAGAGCAATTTGGAACTATGTACTAAGGGCAATAAAGCTGTGCATATTCTTTAACCTAGCAGTTCCAATACTAGGTTTGTACCCAAAAGAGATCATAAAAAAGTGTAAAAGACCTGTATGTTAAAAATATTTATTGTGGCTCTTTTAAAAGGGACAAATAATTAGAAATTGAAGGAATTGCCATGAATTTGGGAATGATTGAACTGATGCTGAGTGAAATGAGCAGAAACAGGAGAACATTGCGCATGCTAACAAAAATTTTGTGAAATGGTCATCTAAGATGGATGCAGGTTCTCTCAGAAGTTCAGTGATCAAGGATAATCCTGAGAGATCTGTTATGGAAAATTCCATCCATACCCTGAGGGGGGAAAATCTATAGACATTGAATGCAAAGGAAAGCATATTATATTTCCTTTCTAAAATTTGTTTTAGGATAATAATGAATGAATGAATGAATGAATGTATGAATGAATGAATAAATAAATAAATGATGAATAATAAATAATAAATAAATAAAGGATGTACTCTACCATGATGTTATTTGACTCTTTCTTTTTGAACATAAATTTCATCTGTTCAATTTTAACAGCATAAAATTGCCTATCCAACTTGCATTTGGACAAGAGGAATCTTTTTTAACTCCCTTTTCTATTCATTTTCAAGATGTCAATATCTGTTGGCCAGACGCTGTTGGAAGACAAGAAAAATTTATTCCTAATAAATCTGTTGTTCTGGTTTTCAGTATATGGGGGAAGATACTCAGATATTTTTCTCAGTCAGTCACAAATCTTTAAACAATTCTATGACTTCTCTCAGCTAACAATGTGATTTGAAAATAAAGATCAAATCATACAGTTCCCATTCAATAAACAACTGTGTCTTTATCACTTAGAAAAAAAAATTAAAAATCCACTTTTGACACCCAAAGTCCTCTATAATGTGCACCTCTTCTTTCTTTTAAGTCATTTTATATCTTTAATCCTTATCCAGTTATTCCACATGCCTAGCCTATGTTTCATTGTTATTGGCCTCCTTGCTGTTCTAGAAAAGACAACCTACCCTAATTCCATGCAACTTCACTGCCTGCTCCAACTGTCTGGAATTTTCTTCCTCTTCATTTCCTCTTCCTGGCTTCCCCAGGTTTTTTCAAATGCCAGATCCAATCTATCCTTCTACAAGAAGCTTTTTCTGTTTCTCTTAAAGTTTGTTCCTTCCTTCTATTGATTATCTCCAGTTTATTCTGTCTTTAGCTTGTTTGTACATAACTGTTTGCATGTTATTTCCCTCATTAGATATTACCTCCAAAGAAAACAAGATCTGGTTTATGCATTTCTTGTCATCCCCAGAACTTTACCCATTTCCTTGATACATAGTGTCACTTAACAAATGCAAACAGACTGGCAGAATAAAAGCAAATTTATGAACAACATTTTGTATTAGAGACATCATTTTAGGAAGATTGCAACCTCTTTTCATTTAAACATAATAGAATTTTTAAGGCAGAACTTTAATCTTATGTTTATTTTTCTTTTTAAAGTAGTTTCATTTCTTGAAGAACCTTTACTTAGAATTCTCTTTCCTTTATCATTGCTCTTAGGGAATAAACATTTCTCCTTTGCTATTCTAAGAGTGACATGTGGTGACAGCAATACAATGAACAATATTTCAAAGGGAGGAAAAATCTATATTTGCATGTATAGTTGTCAGTTAATTCAATCTTCTTTTTGCATCTATTAAATTGGTTAAGTCAGTAAGATATTTACATTTCAAAATATTCAGTCAGTAAACCAAATTTGAGCAATATAGTATTTCTCTAATGGTTTAATAGAAAGTTGGAAGATCAATTGATTGTTCTGTGGAAATGACACATTGTATCTCTTCCTTGCTATCTCATTGCTTAATTTGAAAGGGAGAGTATCTAAATGATAATTCTTAGCCACATGACCTGAGACAAAATGCAAGGTGAAATGCCCATTTTCATGATTCAGTCTTGCTTCTAGAAGACAGATAAGACAAAAAAAATGATATAATAGGGAACTTTATATCCCATAAGAATACACACACACACACACACACACACACAAAAGAAGCCCCTGAGATCTGAATTTCTGACATTCAAGTCACTCCTGAAGCCATAGGATCATAAATCTAGCCTTGGAAGTAATCAAAAAAGTCATCTAATCACACTCCTTCATTATACAGATAATGAAATTGAGGTACCAGAAATATTCCCAATTCTATCCCCCAAAATTTCTTTCAAAGAACACTTTGCTTCAAAGTCAGCACCTATCCCTTCCCACACCCATGTTTGTATTATAAATTCCTTTAATCAAGCTGTTCCAAATCCCTGGTAGATTGTTCTTTCCCATCTTTTCCTATTACAGTCCTTTCTATTTGGCTATTTCTGGGAAGCTTTCTTTTACCATTCATCATCCTAAACTATACATTAGGAACATAATTTCAGACAGCATGGTAAATGTCTTCCATATTTATCAGCAAAGATTACTTCGTATAACTATAGCTATTGGTTTCTTATCCATTTCTTAGAACTTTAAATCTTTCTATTCAGGGATAATACAGGTCAGGGGCTTGTATTCACCTGCTGTGTAAATAATTTGCCTAAATTTTAGTGTATGCTTGCTCCAGCTAAACCAGGAGAAAAAAAATCACTGGATTTCATACTATCATCCTCAAAAAATGTTCCATTACTATTAATTTTAGACACACACACACACACACACAGAAACACACAAAGACATACATATATTTACTAACTTATTTAATGTGTGAACATTTTACAAATATTTTAAAGGCAAATTTTTGATTTTCACATAACAAACATTTTTTTAGTCCATCCCTTCCCACTCAACTACCTCCAAACCATTCTATATAAGAGCATGTACAGGAAGATGGAGGGAAGGGGAAGGGGATAAACATTTATGTAGAGACTACTTTGAGTCATACACTGTGTTAAGTTCTTTAAAAATATCTTTCTTACCTCCCACAACAATTTTAAGAATAAATTACTGTTGCCCTTTCTATTTTATAGTTGAAAAAACTGAAGCAGAGATCAAATGAATTGCCCAGAAAAACACAGTAATAAGTGAATGAGATAAGTCTTATAGATTCCAGGTATCAGCTTTGTCTGAATATATACATATATATATATGTATATATATATATATATACATATATATATATATATTGCAAATTTTCACTTGTCAATGATGAGGGAAAAGAGGAAAATTTTTCTCAAATCTTCTCCAGGATTGTTGGGTAATTATAAATGAAATGTGCAGTCTAAATTTTTATCTTCTTTTTATTTATTTATTTATTTATTCATTTATTCATTCATTCATTCATTTATTTATTTATTCATCTATCTATTTATTTGTTTGTTTATTTGTTTGTTTATCTTTTTATTTAAATTGTTGGTATTGTTGTATATATTATTTTCCTAAATCTTCATCAGTTCATATAAGTCTTTCTATGGTTCTGTAAAAATTTCCTTTTTCTAATTATATGCAAAGGTAGTTTTCAACATTCATCATTTTGCAAGTCTTTGAGTTCCACATTTTTCAATCACCCTCCCTTCCCTTGCCCCTCCTCATGCAGCAAAATATCAAGTATAAATTGTATGAGTATAGTTTTGTTTAACATATTTTCATATTATTCATATTGTGAAAGAAGAATTAGAATGAAGAGGAAAGAAAACCACCAAGAGAAAGAAAAAATAAAAGGAATTTAAAATGGTGAAATAGTATGCTTTGCACTGCATTTAGACTCCATCGTTTGTTTGTTGGTTTGTTTGTTTTTCTGCTTGTGAGATAGTATTTTCCATAAGATATCTTAGGTTATTTTTGATCACTGAAACTCTGAGAGAAAGTGCATGTATCAAAGTTGATCATGTCACAATTTTGCTGTTAATCGATAATGTTCTCCAGGTTCTGCTGATTTCACTCAACCTCACTTCATGCAAGTCTTTCCAGGTTCTTTTTTGATTTTTTTTTTTTTTTTTTTGCAGAACAATAGTACTTCATCACATTAAAATTCAGTAATTTGTTCAGCCAATCCCTACTTGATGGGCATCCCCTCAATTTCTAATTCACCACTACAAAAATAGCTACCATAAATATTGTTGTATATTTGGGTCTTTTCCCCCTTTTTAATGAACTCTTTGGGATAAAGATCTAGTAGTGATGTTGCTGGGTTAAAGAGTATGCACAATTTTCTTGGCTGCTGGGAATAGTTCCAAATTGCTTTCCAGTAAGTTTGGATCAGTTCATAACTCCACCAACAGAGCATTAATGCCCCAATTTTTCCCACATCCCATCCAATATTTATGATTTTTCTTTTCTGTCATATTAGTCAATCTGATAGGGGGTGACACCTCAGAGTTGTTTTAATTTGTATATTTCTAATTAATAATTTCGAGCATTTCTTCCTATGACTATAGAAAATTTAATTGCTTCATTTGAAAACTGCCTGTTCATATCCTTGACCATTTATCAACTGGAGAATGACTTGGATTTTTATAAAATTGAGTCAGTCTTCTATATATTTTAGAAATGAGTACTTTATCAGAAACCCTAACTGTGAAAAAAAAATTTCCAACTTTCCTAATTCCATGTAATCTTGATTGCATTGGTTTTGTTTGTGCTAAAACTTTTTAACTTAATGAAATTGAAATCATTCATTTTGCAATTTATAATGTTCTCTATTTACTTTTTGGTCATAAACTCCCCCCCCCCACCTGTCATAAATCTGACATATCAACTATTCTTTTTTCTTCTAATTGACCTATAGTATCACCCTTTATGTCTTAAACTTGTTCCCCTATTGCCTTCCAATAATTCTTAATAAATTGTTATAATTCAACAAAAGTCTATTATGTTCATGTTCCACAAATTGTTTGGCAATTCCTCATTTAATGGACATATACTGACTTTCTCATTAATTCCTAAGAAAAAGAGTCATATTCTTTTTCCCCACTCTGCTACATTTCCTACTAAGCTAACCCAAGTGATCTTTATAATCTTTACTCTATAAATTCCAATGCCTCCCTCTTTCTTCTAGAATAAAAATATAAAGTCTTTCCCTCTTAAACCTCTTAATAAACTATCTCTAAATTTCCATTTTCTTACACATATTTTTTTTCTCATGATTTGTGATCCAATTATACTGGTCTCTATGCTATTCTTTACACCATCTCTCCCATCTCACAGCTTTATGTGATTTTCACCTGTTTTTCACCAAGTTGGGAATATTCTCTCTCTCCCTCTCTCTCTCCCTCTCTCTCTCACCCTCCCTCTCATTACTATCATCACGATTCCTTGTTTTCCTCCAAGTCTAAGCTAACATTTCATATTAGGAAAGAAAATATTTCCTCTTCTGATGAAAAGTAACTTTTTTTCTGAAACTATCTCAATTATACCCTGTATATATTACTTTATCTAATTTTTTCTTTATGTTCTATCTTTTGTCAAAATGTAAGTTCCTTGTAGGTAACATTATTTTTTAATATGAGGAATTTTACTAATGTCAGACCCATATTAAAGTAATTAATAAATTATTATTGACTAAGAATCTTAATTTTTTGGACCTCCTTGGCATAAGCCTACAAGTGGTATTTCTAAATGTAAGACTATGTAATATTACTTATATTTTTTATCATGAATTAAAAATTATTTTAAGAATAATTATAAAAAGTAATAGTTCCACTCTTAATGTATTAATGTCTCTAAATATCTACCTCTCTTCTAGCATATTTTTGGAAACCAGTTGTAATAGCAAGGTTAAATTACATTCTCTAAATATTAGTAATTGTGAAAACTTTCAAATGATTATTAATGCCATATAATTCTTAATTTGATAATTTTTCCCTTGATTTAAATACTGTTCATGTTTTTGACTTGTAGTATTTTTTGAGCAATCCAAGATCCTTATTTAATTGCTACATATAAGTATTTAAGTATCAAAATCAATGATATGCTTGTTTAAATTAATTATTTTAATGTAGTCATTTTTTGTTTTTTTTCCCAGGTTTTTGTAAGGCAATGGGGTTAAGTAGCTTGCCCAAAGCCACACAGCTAGGTAATTATTAAGTGTCTGAGGTCAGATTTGAACTCAGGTATTCCTCACTCCAGGGCTGGTGCTCTATCCACTGTGCCACCTAGCTGCCCCAATTTATGCTTCTTTTCTTCCATGTTATTTTCTATTTGTATTATCAATCTGCTCTCTATTTCATTTATTTGAAGAGAGATTCATTACTATGGATTCCAAATTTTCTGCTATGCTGGCAACTTCTACTATATAGGATGTATATTCTGCTTTCATGGATTGTTATTTTCCTGTTGATTCATTTAGGAACAACTTGCAGTTTCAAGCTCTCTTATACTGCCCAATGATTCTCTTCTTCATCATATTTTTATTTCCTTTATTTTGAAATATCTTTTTAGAATCATTTGGACTCATATGTTCTTTACATCATCTTCCTTCCCATTTTTCATTTATTTTCTTTTGATTATTTTCTTGTAATCAAGATTTTGAACTGAAATTTCCTTCTTCTTAGATCTTTGATAATTTCACTCACTCCATCCTATTTTAATCTCCTGTCATTCATTTTTTTTACTCTTTCAACATTTACAGCATTCTCCCATGGACTGGATCTTAAAGCTACTTCACTTTTTCGCTTTTTTCCTTTGTCAATTGAGGGGGGGCAGAATTGGCCATAGATACAAGTCAATACCTTTTCCTTTAGAGAAGTGGGAGTCTACACAGATATTATCTGCATGAGATATGGTAAAATTGAGGTTCCGTGCTTGTTGACATAGAATTGTTGGAAGACAGAGGCATACCGTACACTTAACGATTGCAGTTGTTGTACTAAATAAATTGCATTGAGGTTGTAAGTTGCCTAACATAAATTGTAGAAAAAGAAACTGAATCTGAATGTCTGATACTATTATTCTTTCTGCTATATCCTGTGTATATAATGAATTGGAATTTGTTGAAATGAGCAGAAGTTTAACTATTTTACTGTGATATTTCTTGAAACTTTTTACCTAGTTCAGTATTTCTGGCTTCTTATACCATGTATTCAATATTAGACTAATATATTTTTTCTCTTGAATTCCACATGACTACTTTTGCATTAAATTAACAAAATATTACAGTGGATATTTACTTAATTTTGAGAATCTTCTTCATGGAATTGCTTCCTTGCATCAGACATTGATGATAGACATGTTGCAATTATATTCATAGCAGTCTTTTTGTTTATCTTGATGTAGTATGAAATGACTAACTACTCCTTGAAATTATGCTGCTTTTTGCTTTTGAATGCACAAATAAACTAATTGCTTTATTTTCCATTTCAAAATGATTCTCCTCCACAAAGCCCTACTTTAATTCTTCTTCTTCATGGATCTGTATGATTATATAGTAATAAAAGGCTATAGATGAATTAAATGAGAAATATGTGGAGTGAGGATGAAGTGAAGCGAGAAGCCAAAAAATGTAGGATATATTGGTGTCTAATGCCTTTGCATAATTCCTTTGACAGTGAATTGATAATGACTACATATGCTAAGTAAGAAATAACATAAAAAAGAAATTAATAATGATTTATTAAAAAAATAAATATTAGTCATTGAAGTGAGTTTTTGCAAATCATGTATGGTTAGACAAACCAACCTGACATAGTCAAAAGTATAGTTAATAAAAAGGCAGAGAAAGAATGAGAAAAATATATGACATCAAACTGAAATAGCTCATACTTTACTACATAAATAAACTCATTCTTTACTATATAAATAAATGAAAATTTTAGAATAGTCAATAGTGGGAAACATGATTATATACATATATATAAATGCATATTTTACTCATATATACAGAAGTTTAAACAATGTAAAACCATTAAAAATATAACCAAAAGAGTCCTAAAACTATATTATTCAAGCATATGACTTACTTGTCAAGTAAATAGAGGCATATCTCAAAAGTATATTATATATATATATATATATATATATATATAGTAACCATATAATATTTGTTAAATCTTACAAGGGAACACAATGACTGATTGTAAACAATGACACTCCATATAATACTGAGAAGTAATGGAGGGTAACACTAATTAAAAACAGTAGAGGACTAATCAAAGTCCTAAAGAGAGTATTTCAAGATCAAAGCAGAAGGGGAAGAAGAAAAATGAATAACTTCAATTATTGCATGCTTGTTATATTTCTTCCCATCATCAAGGAAAGTAGAACCACCATAGTTAACATTATTATTGAACTCTAAATGTTATTAGAATAGTACAAAACATACTATGAAAAAGGGGGGACAATAACAAAGAGGAAGGAGTAAAGGAAACCAAACTTTATTAATACCAAAAAAAGACTTTTTGATTTAATATAAAAGACTATATTTATTGTAGTACTAAATGTATAGAAATCACAGATGTATGGACAAGTGATGTTAAATATGAATGGTGAACTAAGAGGGGAAAAACCCCCTATCAATTTATGATCTTTCAGTCTGATATGGACCAGATCCAAATATGAAAATTTGAGAACAATAGTTAGCTTTCACATGTATTCTAAAAGTTTGCAAAGCACTTTGCATCTGTATCTCATTTGATGCTAACAACCAGTCTGTGAAGTGTTATTTTACCTCTATTTTATAGAAGAGGAAAATGAGACAAATGAAGTTGAAATGGCTTTTCCTCAGTCATACAGTTAGAAAAGCTCTGAGTTCAATTTTAATTCAAATGTTCCAATTTTCAATTCTACACTATTCACTGTGCTTCCTAACTGGTCCCAAATAGTAATAGTCCATGTTAGAGATTAAATGGAAAGAAAGAAATGCTAATATATAGTTGAAGGAAGTCTGACTTTTTTCCTATTCATTCTTTTTTTATTTTAAATTAATTTATTTATTTTTCACCCATATGCACATGTATATTGTTAAGTTATAAAATTTCCTTCCACTCGCCCTTCCCACCCCCCCTCCCCTCAGTGACAAACAGTCAGATTAGCATTGAACATGAATATTTTGATAAACATGTTAACAAATTAGTAATTTTTGGAATGAAGAATTAGGATTAAAGGAAAGAGTTATATATGAGAAAATTTTTATAAAATATTCATCAGATTCGAAAGTGTTGTTTGTGTGTGTGTGTGTGTGTGTGTGTGTGTTTTTCTGTGTGTATTTTGCTTTGTTTTGTTTTTCTTCCTCTGGATAGGGATAACATTGTCGTCCATAGCCAGTCTAAAACGATCATCCTAGTTCTCTGGACTGCTGAGAGGAACTGCTTCCATCAAACTTGTTCATCTCACAATGTTGTTGTTGACGTGTATATTATTCTCTTGGTTCTACTGTTTTGTATTCATTCTAAACTGATAAAGTGGAGGGCGGAAGGGATAATATCCTAAAATTAAAAAAATTAAGGAAATATTTAAAAAGTCACTCGCTATTTTTCATGATCTCAGATCATCTGATTTATAAGAATTAAATTCTTAGGTCCTAAAAGTGCTATTAGGTGTGATTGGTTATCCACAATCGGTGATATTTGGAAGATATGAAAAACAAAAGTATGACATCATTGAAGAAGATTAATTTTCATTGAAGGAAAGAGATCAGTCTTCAGTGAGTCAAATTTTCATTACTTACAACATTTTAAAATAAATCACTAGTGAGATTATTGATGAACAAGGGATAAATAAAATTTCAAAGAATATAGGAGTGGGAAGAAACTGTAGATCCAGACATATTGATAAATTATTTCTATTGAACATTCAAACAACAATTAATTCAAACATGACAGAAACTCTTTGAAATAATAAGGTTTCCTTTCAATTTTCTTAAAAAATATTTCTTTCTTAATACTTAAAACAGAGACTAAAGAGGAAAAAATTATAGACCAATTTCCATAATAAATATTGACATGAGGATTAAAAAATTGTTATCAAGGTCTTTACATTAGCAAATTTATCTATGTATATATTGAGACCACTAAGGGTAAAAATAGGAATTCATGGAACACTATACAGATAATAAATCAAATCACTACTGTAAATAATAAAATCAAAAGTTTTTTAAGAGATATAAAACTTTTTATGTAATTCTTTGCATATTAAAATATTGAAAAAAATTTAGAAGATTTTTTTAACCTAAACCCAAGTATAAACATTATAAATAGGAAAATTTTAGAAACTATCACTCATAAAGGAAGAATTCTCATTATCACTACTTCTATTTAACTCTTAGAAATGCTGTTACCTCCAAAAGAAAAATTACATACAAAACACAGGGAAAAAGTCTATACCATAGCATATTTTTTTGACAAATCCAAAAATTGTTGGACAAAATCTTATAGGAAAATTTAACAACAGTGTCTCAGAAATTGTATTTAAACCAGTATATCCTATGATTCACCAAGATAACTTCTAAATATATAATTGTCCTAGCTATAAAAGTTTACATCATAAAAAAAAACTTTTAATTTCTTTCTAATTACATATAAAGACCATTTTGCCAAATCTTTTTTTGAATTTTTACTTTCAAATCTCTTTATTTTCCCCATCCCTTCCCTACTCATTGGAAAGGCAAAGTATGTTATATAAATTATGCATAGTAGTTGTGCAAAACATATTTCCATATCAGTCTTGTCATGGGAAAGAAACAGACAAAAGAATAACAAGAAAAATAAAATCTAAAAAATGTTTCGATATGCTGTGAGACACCATAAGTTTTGTTTTTGGATATAGATAGCAATTTTCAGCATAAATACTTCAGATTTGTCTTGAATCATAGTATTATTGGACCTAATTAAGTCATTTAAAGTTGATAATTCAGCAAAATTACTAATATTATGTGCAACATTCTCCTGCTTCTGCAAACTTAACTTTGCATCATTTTATGTAACTTCAGATTTTTCACAAAGTAGTTATTTATCATAACACAATGTTATTCATTTACAATCACCTAGGACAATTTTTTCAACCTCTATGGAAAGACATATCTCAAATTTCCAATCATTTGTCCCCACAAAAAAAGAACTGCTATAAATAGTTTTGTACATATCAACTAGCATAGTTCTAACTTGTCTTCTAGAATGATAGTATCAGTTTGTATCATCATTTATAGGACATTAATGCTCCAATGTTCCCACATCCCCACCAACTTTTTCCTCCTCTATCGTGTTAAATTTGTACTTAGTGCTACCTTAGAAATTTGTAATTTGCATTTCTCTAATCAATATTGATTTAAAGCAATCTTCATACACATGTTTAATTTTATTTTCTCTTTCTGATAATTGTTTATATAGTTTATAATTTATCAAGAATGAATGAATTATATTCTTACAAATTTGATTTTCATATTTTAAAAAGGGGAACTTTATTAGAAAAAATGGCTGTTATTCCCCCTCTTTCCCCCCACCCAGGTTTTCTACTTTCCTTTCAATCTTATCTATATTTAACTTGGTTTATGGAAAACCTTTTTGATTAATGTAATTAAAATCACGCATTTTTTTCCTGCAATATTTTTTCTCTTCCTCTGATCATAAATTATTCCTTGGTGCATCTCGGTGGCACAGTGGATAGAGCACCAGCCCTGGAGTCAGGAGGACCTGAGTTCAAATTTGACCTCAGACACTTGATAATTACCTAGCTGTGTGAATTTGGGCAAGTTGCTTAACCCCATTGCCTTGTAACAAACACACACTCACACACACACACACAAAATAAATTATTTCTTTATTCATACAACTGTCAGATAAGCATATGATATCACCCTTTATATACAAATCATGAATCTATTCTAATGTTATATTAGTATCCTATGTGAGATGTTGATATATAAATTGTTTCTGCCAAATTAAATTTATTTTCCAAGAATTTTCTTAAATAGTGAATTCTTGTCCAAAAACTTAAATCTTTGCACTTTTCAAATGAGGGATTACTATAATCATTTATTACTGTGTATTGTATAACTTACCTATTCCACTGATCCACTGCTCTATGTCTTAACCAGAACAAGAATTTTTGGATGATTACCACTTTACAATATAATTTGATATTGGGTAAAGATACTCACATTCTTCTACCTTTTTTTAAATTGATTCCCTTGATATTCTTGAACTTTTATTCTTTCCAGTAAAATTTGCATTTATGTCTCTACAAAAATAATATTTTGGTAGTTTGATCAGCATGGTGATGAAAAAGTAAATTAATTTATGTAGAATTGTTATTTTTGTAATACTGGCACAATTTAGAAATTTAGAGCAGACTATATTAGTTCAAAATGTTGAATGATTATATTATTAATCTTGTCTTTGATTTTTTAGGATTTCCAATTTAGTGTTTAAATGAGAAACTTTTTTTCCTGTTTTTTAATTGTAGGTCCAATTCATTGTTTTGTTCTTTTTCTATATCATTTATATAATCATTTAGAAATGCAAATATTCCCATAAGTAATACATTAGCTGTGTGTCATAAATTTTAGAATGTTCTCTGATTGTTTTCATTATCTTTAAAGAAATAATTTATTCTTTATATGCTTTGTCCTTCACTTACTCATTCTTTAGGATAAGATGACTGCATTTTCAATTAATTTTTAATCTATATTTCCATGGTCCTATATTGAACATAATTTTAATTCATTATTGTCTGAAAAAAAGATGCATTAGGTATTTCTCCATTTTTTCAACTAGATTTGAAGTACTATGCTCTAACAGTATATGGTGAATTATTATGTTGGTGTCTCTACTGAGAAAAGGTATATTTCTTTCTATATCTATTCAATTTTCTCCAATTGTCTATCATATCTGTTATCTAAAATTCTATTCATCATCTTTTTTGCTTGTTTATTTAGAGTTAAATTTATCGAATTCTGAAAGGGGAAATGATGTGATCACCAATTAGTAGAGTGCTGTTATCCATATCCTCTTGTAACTCATTTAACTTTTTCTTTAAGAATTTGGATGTCGAGACTACACTGGACAATTGATTGGAGAAAGGGAAGATGGATGCCAAGATAGATGTTTTCCTAATGATCCTGTGCCACAAGACAACGATCTTCACAGATGCGAAGGAGTCGAGCACAATGTTTGAGTTGAGACCCATTGTGGAAGGCATCCTCCAAAGGCCCTGGATGAGTAGTGGCTCTATAAGGACAATCAGCTGCTGCATGACAGAGAGTAAGAGCCTGAGTGAGTATGGCTTGACAAGTCAGATAGCCAGGCCACAAGCACCAGCCACTGTAGGGCTGGCCTTTTGAGCTGATGATACATTTTAAACATTACACATTGAGGCTTTCTCCAACACCCCAGAACTGCCAGATGTCATGAAAGCCTCAAGACTCTGGAAGTGGCACCAATAGCAAGTTGTTCAGTAAGAGCCCAAAGCCCTACCCTGTAGTGATCCAATACAATAAAAAATTTTGTTTTCAGGCTGTTGCCATAAAAATAAAGAATTTGAATCTCAAAATAAGTATGTACAATGACTGCTCACCAGTGATGGGAGGGAGGTGGGAAGGGAGGGTGGCAGGAAATTTTATAACTTATAAATACACATATGCATATGGAAGAAAATAAAAAAAACAAAAGCAAAAGAATTTGGAAGCTGCAACATTTAGTGCATATATGTCTAGCACTAATATTATTTTCTTTTAGCAAAATGAAGCTTCCCTAGTTATCTCTTTTAATTCGATCTCTTTTTGCTTTAAAATATAAATAATTTTTGCAGTAGGAATTGCTTCCACATTTTATTACTTGGGATAAAGGAGAATGTAAGAAAAAGTAGCTAGGTGTTTCAAAGGATAGAGTACTGATTTTGAAGTCAGGACTTGAGTATAACATTACTGAGATCAAATAGTAAGTATCAAATGTTTGAGGTCTTGCATGCCAGCAGTGAGACCCCACAGTAGGGTGCAAGCCAGCAGCACACCTTGAGGATAACTGAATCACCATCTGTGGTTTCAAAACTTCTCAACTCTCACACTTTAAAGTGAACAGAGAATTGCTCAGAAGAAAACTAAAGAGGACACTTTTTTCAATAGTGTCAGGACTCTGTTGCATAGCTCTTATGTGGTTTTAAGTAGAATTCCCAAGAGGTTAGAAGCAGTGGTACAGAGGCCATGGTCAAAGTTACAGAGTGGACAATAATGCTTATGGTCACTCACAGACCAGAGTACAACTCAGTACAGGAGGACCACAACTCTCTTTAAATCAATGCATCTTAAAAGAACTAAAAATTACAGAACCCCAGAACTAACTCATTAAATAGAAGCATGAAAAAAATGAAACTGAAGACAAACTCAGGAGAAGACATCAAGCTTAACATAAAGTTAAAAGTCAAGAAAAAAACTAGAAAAAATGAGCAAACAGCAAAAACTGCCCAACAATACAAAGGTAATATAGTGATATGGAAAATCAAAACACAAAGTCAGAAGAAAACAAAAAAACAAAACTGGTATGTCCAAAGGCTCAAAGAAAAGTGTGAATTTATCTTAGGCCCCAAAAGAATTAACTGAAATGGGCAAAATAGATTTTGACCAAAAATAAAAAAGGAAAACTAAAAAGTGAGAAAATAAATGAGAGTGATGCAATAAAGTCATGAGAAAGAGTCAACAACTTGGTAATGCAGGCCACAAAAATTACGAAGAAAATAAGAATTTAAAATACAAAATAGCCCAAAAGATAAAAGAGGCATAAAAACCCAATGAAAAGCAAACAAAAAAAACTCCTTAAGAAGTAGAATTGATTGGGGCAGCTAGGTGGCACAGTGCATAAAGCACCAGCCCTGGAGTCAGGAGTACCTGGGTTCAAATCCAGTCTCAGACACTTAATAATTACCTAGATGTGTGGCCTTGGGCAAGCCACTTAACCCCATTTGCCTTGAAAAAAAAGTAGAATTGATTAATTGGGGGGGTGGGAATGTACAAAAATTAACTAAAGAAAAGAATTCCTTCAAAAGTCAAATTGGTTAAATGAATTAGGAAGAACAGATGCTTAAGGAAGAAAATAATTCCTTGAATATTATAATTGGACTAAAGTTATGGGGTTAAGAGATTTGCTCAAGTTCACACAGTAAGGCAATTATTAGGTGTCTGTGGTGAAATTTGAACTCAGGTCCTCCTGACTCTATGCCTGGTGCTCTACCCACTGTGCCACCTAGCTGGTCCCCAAATAGGTAACTTTCAAACTTTCTTTATGAAAATACCAGAGCTGAACAAAAAAAAAAAATGATCTTCAAGTAGGAGACTCAAAAGATACATGAAAAAGTAAACAGGGGAAATGAAATTGACTGTTATCCATAAGATCAAACTGATTATGTCCCTATCTGAGACAACAATTATCATAATTCTTGAGAATCATAATACTATTAGAAGGGCTAGGTGATGCCTTGTCATCAGAAGAATGGGAGAAAGAATCTAGACTCAGACACTTGATACTTACTAGCTCTGTGATCTTGGGCAAGTCTCTTGATCCTAATTGTACTGCATCCAGGGCCATCTCCAGTTGTCCTGATTCATAACTGACCACTGGACCCAGATGGCTCTGGAGGAGAAAGCGAGATGGATGACTTAGCACAGCACCCCCTCACTCAAATACAATTCATGGAATCACCTCCCTGATGTTATGGTCTTTTTAGGAAAAAAGGAGGAAAAAATTTCGTTATAACTATCATCATTAATCACTATCAGAAGGTGTATACATAAGACATAAGTTGATTTTTCTTGCAAAGGGGTTAAGTGACTTGCCCAAGGTCACACAGTTAGGTAATTTTGAATGTTCGAGGTGGAATTTGAACTCAGGTCTTCCTGACTCCAGGCTGGTGCTCTATCCACTGTGACACCTAGCTTCCCTGATAAGTTGGTTTTTGTGGAATGATTTAAAAAAAATGAAGACATCAAAAAGGAGGGATTGTAATGAGATGGTAGAAAGGGGGAGGAAGAATAGGTAAACATAATATAACATAGCATAAAGAGGTTCAAAGATTCATTGCAGTAGAGGGAAAAATGGTGGGGTGAAAACTGCTTTAATCTTATTCTTATTGAATTTGATTCAAAAAGGGCATAAAACATTCATTCAATTCAGTTCAGAAATTTATTTTACCCTTAAAGTATAAGGGGGGAAGGCAGGTTAGGAAATGGAAGGACAGGCTGATAGAAGAGAAGGAAGGAAGGAAGGGAAAAAAGGAAATAGCAGGCGGCTAGGTGGTGCAATGGATAGAGCACTGGCCCTGGAGTCAGGAGGACCTGAGTTCAAATCTGACCTCAGACACTTAATAATTACCAAGTTGTTTGGCCTTGGGCAAGCCACTTACCCATTGCCTTCCAAAACACCTAAAAACAAAAAGGAAAAGAGAAAGAGGGAAGTGGTTGCTAGAAAGGGAGACAGATTGAAGGAGGCAGTAATCAGAAGCAAAACACTGGTGAGGAGGGATGGGGTAAAAGGAGGGGGAAAAACGTTCAAATATGGGCAGATAGCATGGAGGTTAATAAACAGTTAGTAGTTATAATTGTGAATGTGAATAGGATTAACTCTCCCATAAAATGGAAATGAATAACAGAGTGGATTGCAAATCAGAATCCTATATCATGAAGCTTACAAGAAACACATTTAAAGCAGAGAGATATGCACAGATAAAGGTAAAAGGCTGGAGCAGAATATATTACACTTCAACTGAAGTGAAAAAAGCAGGGGTAGCAATCCTTATGTCTGACTAAGCAATTGAAAAAATTTATCTCAATAGAAACGATAAGGGAGAAAACTACATCCTTTAAAATGATACTGTAGAAAATTAAAGAATTTCAATACTAAACTTGAATGAACATGGAGGTTATCCTCCAAATTCTTAGAGGAGAAGTTAAATGAGTTACAGGAGTTATAGCAAACCTATACTGAAGGGCAGAATGACCTCCTTTTCTCAGATTATGATATAAAACAAAGAAGAAGGAAATTAAGGAAGTGAATAGAATGCTAGACAACTTAGGTATGATAGACCTCTGGAGAAAATTGAATGGGAATAGAAAGAAATATAGTTTTTTTTCCTACATTGCAAGTCACCTATACAAAAAATTGACCATGTACTGGGCATAAAAACCTTACAATCAAATGCAGAAAGGCAGAAATATTAAATACATCATTTTCAGATCATGATGACATAAAATTACATGCAATAGAGTGTCATGGAGAGATAGATCTAAACCTAATTGGAGACTAATAATCTAATTTTAAAGAATGAATGGATCAAATAAAAAATCATAGAAATAATTAATAATTTCATCTGAGATAATGAAAATAAGGAGATAACAACCCAAAACTTGTGGGATGCATCCAAAGCACTTATTACAGGAAATACTATGTCTAACTGTTTAAATTATTAAGAAGAGGAAGAAAAAATTAATTGTACATGTAACTGAAAAAAACTAGATAAAAACAAATTAAAACTGTCCAATCAAATGCCAAATTGCATGGAGAAATTAATAAAATTGAAAGTAAGTATCTATTGGACTAATAAATAAAACTAAGAGTTGATTTTATGATAAAACCAATAAAACTGTTACACTTTTGGTTAATTTGTTAAAAAAAACAAATCAGGAGTATCAAAAATGAAAAAAGGTGAATTGACCACCAAGGAGGAAGAAATTAAAATAATAATTCAGAGCTATTTTTGCCCAATTGTGTGCAAATAAATTTGATAATTGAAGTGAAATGGGCTGCCCATAGTAAAAGGGGAAGAAATTAAATATTTAAATTACTCTATCTTAGAAAAAGAAATTCAAGAAACATCAATGATATCCCTAATAAAACATCTCCAGAGCTTCATGGATTCACAAGTGAATTCTACCAAGCATTCAAAAAAAAAGTATTTCCAGTTCCATATAAACCATCTGAAAAAAAAACACACACGCAAAAAAAGGTGAAGATGGAGCTCTGACAAATTCCTTCAATAACATCAATATGGTGCTGACACATCAACTAGGAGAGTAAAAATAGAGAAAGAAAATTATAGACCAATTTCCCTAATGAATATGGATACAAAAAATAAATAAAATATTAGCAAAGTGATTGCAACAATTATCGCTAGCATTTATGCCAAGAACATAGGTTTGGGTTCAATATTAGGAAAACTCTTAGCATAGTTGAACATATCATTAGCAAAGCTCACAGAAAACGTATGGTTATTTCAATAGATGCTGAAAATTTTTGTTTTGCAAGGCAATGGGGTTAAGTGGCTTGCCCAGGGCCACAAAGCTATGTAATTATTAAGTGTCTGAGGCTGGATTTGAACTCAGGTACTCCTGACTCCAGGGCCAGTGCTCTATTACTCTATCCACTGTACCACCTAGCTGCCCCACTGTGCCACCTCATTGCGCTGAAAAAAAAAACTTTTGACAAATATTGTCTGTGATAACTCAGGTGTACATTTGAATATTTATTTGAGTGTCAGGTTGAAAAAGATGTCCCACAAACACTTAGATGTTAAGAAAGCACCAACACTTAAGGTCATGAACACAATCTATTGACTTTATTGTTGAATACCTAGAGTTGTATAACAAAACTTATCTCAGACATGATAAGTCAGATGGAACCCAGCTGCATAACTGCCCTAAATTTACGATATTTATCCTTCCAAGTCTGTAGACTTCCTTATCAGAAAGCTTCCCACAGAACTCTAACTCCACAGATGTTTTAGGTCGGAATTTACTGGTGAACCAACAAATCCATTTAATGAGCAAGAATACACGCACTGTTGACAAAAGTCGCCAAAGATATGTGTAAATCATTCTTAGAGACTTGCCCTTGATAGACAACATACAGTACCCATTCCTATTAAAAATGCTTTTTAAAATGAGAAGCAGTATTTATTTAAAACCATCAATAAGCATTCCATGTATTGGGGATAATCTAGAAGCATTCTTAAAAAAATTGGGGTGAACAAGGATACCCATTATCACCACTAATATTTAATATTGTATTAGAAATGTTAGCTTCAGCAATAAGAGAAGAGGAAAATGAAGAAAGTAGAATGAGTAATGAAGAAATAAAACTCTCACTCTTTGCAGATAATATGATGATATACTCAGAGAACTCTAGAAAATCATCTAAAAATTACTCTTTAGCAAAGATGCAGAAACTCTCATATTTTCAGCATTTCTGTATATTAATAACAAGACAGCAGCAAGAGATAGAAAGAGAAATTGCATTTAAAGTATCTTTTGAAAGCATATAGTATTTGGTAGTCTAAATTCCAAGGCAGATTCAGAAACTATATTAAAACAATTATAGACCACTTTTCACACAAGTAAAATCAGTTCTAAATAACTGGGTAAATGTCAATTGTTCATGGGTGGGCAGAGTTAATATAATAAAAATGACAATTCTAACTAAATAAAATTACTTATTCAGTATCATACTAATGAAACTTCCAAACAATTATATTATTGAGCTACGAAAAATAATAAATTCAACTAGTAAATTCAAAAATGGAGGAACAAAAGATCAAGTATATCAAGGAAATTCATGGAAAAAATGCAAAGTAAAGTGGCCTAACCATACCAGATCTAAAATTATATTAAAAGACATCAGTCTTCAAAACTTTTTGGGCTGGTTAAGAAATAGTGTGGTGGATCAATGGAATAGATGAGGTGTAAGAGAAAGCAGTATATGACTATAGTATTCTTCTATTTGATAAACCTAAAGATTACAGCTTCTAAAGTAAAAACTCAGTCTTTGATTAAAACCTGCTATAAAAACTGGAAGATAATATGGCAGAAACTAGGTCTAGATCAACATTTCACACCCTACACCAAAATAACATCTGAATGGGTGTCAGAATTAGACATAACAGGTAATATTATAAGTCAATTAGGAAAACAAGGAAGATTTTATGTCAGAACTATGGAAGGGGAGAAGTTTATGACCAAAGAAGAGAAAGAGAACATTATAAGATTCCAATTGGAATATTTTGATTCTATTAAATTGAAAAGTTTTGACACAAGTAAAACCAATAAAACTAAAGTTAAAAGGAACAATGAAGATGGGAAACAATTTTTACAGCTAATATTTCTGACAAAGAATTTCTTTCTAGAATATGTTGAAAACAGAATCAAATTTATACGAATAAAATTTTTCTCTATTAATAAATGATAAAAGTAGATGGAAAGGCAGTTCTGAAAAGAAGAAATCAAGGCTATCTATAGTCACAAAAATATTCTAAATCATTATTGATTAGAGAAATGCAAATCAAAACAACTCTGAGATACCACCTCACTCCTTTCAGACTGTCCAATATGACTTAAAAAGGTCATCTAGAAAAGTCTGCTGTGACAGAGATAATATAGAGTCCAGTTAGCACAGGCCTCAGCATAGACTGGACCTCAGAGGCATAGGGGGAGCCCTGTGGAGTCACTTGACAGCTGCTTCCAGAGCATCCCACCCATGGTAAGGGGGGCAGGGGGAGATTCCAGAGGTAACTCTAGTATACTTGAGACAGAATTCTTTTACATTGACCAAGCTCAGATCCAATCCGCAGACTTGGGTCCCAGTTTTGGGAAAAGGAATTTTACTGCCATAGCAAAGCAGGAACCTTACTCAATTTCAGGGCAGAAGGGAGTGCTTGTGGTCATTCACAAACCAGAGCACAGGCCAGGAGAGCAGTCAGAGATTCTCATAGGACCTTGAAGAAACTGACATCACTGGGGAGTGACCCTGAAAATAGCGGCAAAAACCCTCAAAAGCTTGGGACAGTGAACCTTCCACTATTGAAGCAGAAGCCAACTGTAAAAAAGAGAAAAATCAGAATGAGTGTGTAGTAAGGAACACTAGTCTCAGAGCAGCCCTGTGGGGAGAACCTGAAGTGGGAAACTTGGAAAACCAGCCTGCACATCTAGAGCACAGCCCACAGATGGTAAGGGGGTCAGGGGAGACTGTAGAAATCTCTCTGCTCTCCCTGGGGCAGGACGCTGCTGTTTGCCCACACTCAGATCCAGGTTGAAGTTTGGGCTTCCATACTAAGATAGCAATGACTATCCTCACAGCTCCAGGGCAGAGGAGAATACCTCTGGTCATCTACATATCAAAGCACATGCAAGAGAACATAAGACCTTGGTGGAATAAAGGTCCCAGTGGGGTGTCCCAAAAATAAAAAAAAAAACAAAGTGGATATCCCAATAATACTCAAAAACTCAGAAACCACCCCAAAACTAGGCACAGGCTGGATAAATGAGTAAACAGAGTAAAAAGAGGAAAACCATTGAGAAATTCTTTGTCTATGATCCCAAGAAGGATCAAAATACTCAATGTGAAGAGAAGGAAGCACAAGTTCCTGCATCTAAAGACTACAAGAAAAAAATGGAAGTTGGGCTCAGGCTATGATAGAGCTCAATTTTTTTTTTAAATCAAGTAAGGGAGATAGAAGAAAAATTGGGGAAAGAAATGAGAGAGATGCAGGAAAAATATGAAAAAGAAGTCAGCAGCTTAGTCAAGGAGATGCAATAAAATGATGAAGAAAATAACATGTTAAGAATCAGCATAGGTCAAATAGATAAAACAGTTCAAAAATTGTTGAGGAGAACAATGCTTTAAAAAGCAGAATTGGCCAGATGGAAAAGGAGATAAGAAAGCTCTCTGAAGAAAACAAATCCTTCAGAATGGAGCTAAATGAAGCTGATGACTTTATGAGAAGTCAAGACACAGCTTCAACACCAAAAGAATGAAAAATTATATGAAAATGTGAAACATCTCATTGAAAAAAGAACTGATCTGGAAAACAGGTCCAGGAAAGATAATTTAAAACTTATTGGGATACCAGAAAGTCATGATCAGGAAAAGAGCCTTAACCTCATTTTTAAAGAAATCCTACAGGAAAATTGCCCTGATATCCTAGAAACAGAGGGCAAAAATAGAAATTGAGAGAATCCACCAATCTCCCTTGGAAAGAGATCCAAAAAAACCTCAACACCCAGATTATTATAGCCAAGTTCCAGAACTCCCAAGTCAAAGAGAAAATATTACAAACAGCCAGAAGGACACAGTTCAAATATCATGAAGCTGTAGTCAAGATCACACAGGACCTAGCAGCAAGTACATTAAGGGCTCGTAGGCCTGGAATATAATATTCCAGAAGGCAAAAGAGCTTGGAATGTAAACGAGAATCAACTACCCAGCAAAACTGAACATCCTCTTCCAGGAGAAAAGATAGACTTTGAATGAACCAGGGGAATTTCAAGTGTTCCTGTTGAAATGGCCAGAGCTGAACAGAAAGTTTGATCGTCAAAGTACAGGACTCGGGTGAAGCATAGAGATTGGAGGAGAAGGGTAAAATATGAGGAACTTAATGATAATGAACTGCATGTATTCCTACATAGAAAAATGATCCTGATAAAACTCATATGAAACTTCTTATTTAATAGAGCAGGTAGAAGGAACTTTTATAGATGAAGCACAGGAGAGAGCTGAATTTGAAGATATATAATATATTGTAAAAATGAAGTAAATGACTAAAAACACAATGCACTAGGGAGTTAGAGAAAGGACAGGTGGAATAGGTTAAGATATTTCATATATGTATGTATGTATGTATACAATGAGCTTTTGAAATGATATGGAAGGGGGAAGGTGAGGAGGTAATGAGGGGACCTTCACTCTCATCAGAAATGACTCAGAGAGGAAATAGCATACACACTCAATAGGGTATAGACATCTAGAGCAAAAAAAGAAAGGAGAGGGGGAAGGGGGAAGGGGGGGATGTGGGTGATAGGGGAGATAGGAGAGAATTGTCAGACATAACGTGTTTTTTTTCTACTTCATGCAAAGTTCTGGTATTGGGTACCCTGTCTGGGACCACGAGTCTGAGTGGTTGCTGGGTCTCAAGGGTGGTATGTGGGGTCATGGTCTCTTGGCCCCAGAAGTAGTGATTAGTCTCATGCACCCCTCAGCTACCCTACAGAACATTTTAGAAGAGGGACAGAGTGAAAGGGGAGAGAAAATATAATATATGGTAATGGGGAAGAATGGATAGAGAGAATTACAATCAGCAATAGCAACAGCAGAAAAATATGGAAGCAACTTTTATGATGGGCTTATCATAAAGAATGTGATCCATCTGAGATAGAGCTTATGCTATCAGAACACAGACTGAAACATTTTTTTCTCTTTCCTTTAATTTATTTCTCATGAAGATCTATATTTTTGGGGGGAGGGGTTTACTCTTAAACAAGGGTATTTTAGTAATGTATTAAAAATCACTTGTACAAAAATATTTATCGCAGCTCTGTTCATGATAGCAAAGAATTGGAAATTAAGTAAATGTACTTCATTTGAGGAATGGCTTAACAAATGTGGTATATGTATGTGATGGAACACTATTGTTCTATTTGAATCCAGGAGGAATGGAAATATCGGAAAGATTTGGATGGACTGATGCTGAGCAAGATGAGCAGAACGAGAGGAACATTGTGAACCCTAGCAGCAACATGGAGGTGATGACCAAACTTGATGGACTTGCTCATTACATTAGTGCAACAATCAGGCACAATACTTCAGTTTTTATCGTTAAGGATATGATTTTTCTCTCATCACATTCAACTTAAATCAGTGTATACCATGGAAACAATGTAAAGGCTAACAGACTGACTTCTGTGGGCGTGGGGTGGGGGAAGGAAAGCAAGATTAGGGGCAAAATTATAAAAAATTCAAAAGAAAAATAAATAAATATATGAGTACTATTTTTTAAAAAGTGTAACATCAGGTCATGGGCTGGGAAAATGAGCAAACAGGAGAAAAAAATAATCCAACCACAGACAATTACTTTGGAGGATTGAAATACAAACTCAGAAGATAATGAAGTCAAAGTTTTAGTATCTGAAGTCTCCAAGCAAAAAATAAGAATTGGTCTTAGAGCTCAAAAAAAGATTTTTAAAATCAAGTAAGAGTAATATGGAAAAAATTTGAATGATAAATGAGAGTGATGTGAGAAAATCATGAAAACCAAATCAGTAGCTTGGTGAAAGAGATACAAAAAAAATACTGCAGAAAATATCATTTTAAAAACTTGTTTGGAAATGGGAAAAAGTAGTCCAAAAGCTCAATGAGGAGAAGAATTCTTTAAAAAGCTGAATTGACCAGAAGCAAAAGGAAATACAGAAGCTCTCCAAAGAAAATAATTCCTTCAAATGAAGAATGGAGCTAACGGAAACTGATGACTTTGTGAGTAATCAAGGAACATTAAAACAAAATCAAAATAATGAAAAACTAGAAGGAAATATGAAATATCTCATTGGAAAAAGAACTGATCTGGAAGACAGATTCAGGAAAATTAGTTTTGAAATTATTGGACTTACTTAACATCTTGACCCAAAAATATAGCCTAGATGTGATTTTTCAAAAAATTCTCCAGGAAAACAGCCCTGCTAACCTAAAGCAGAGGGTAAAATTGAAATTGATCAGCTCCTAAATGATTCCAAAAATGAAAATGCCCAGGAATATTATAGCTTAATTCAAAAACTCTCAAGTGATGGAGAAAATATTACAAAAGTAATCAGAAAGAAACAATTCAAATATCATGGAAATACAGTCAAGATTATCAAGATTTAGTATGTGTACATTAAGGGTTCATAAGGCTTGGAATATGATATTCCAGAAGGCAGAAGAGCTTGGTTTACAACTGAGAATCAATTACCCAACAAAACTTGATCTTCAAGTGCTGGGCTCAGGTGAATCATAGAGAGGGTGGAGAGATAGGGTGAATTTTGAGGGACTTAATGATGTGGAAATATTTGTACTCCTGCTTGGGAAGATGATACTGATAACTCATATAAACTTTATCATTTATTAGGGCAGTTAGAAGGAGAATATATAGACAAAGCACAGGAGAAAGTTGAATGGAGTTAATAAGTAAGAGAATTGCACTGGGAGAATCAGAAAGGAGAGGTAGAATGGAGTAAGTTATTTTATATAAAAGAGATAAGAAAAAAAGCTTTTCAGGGGAGTGGAAGAGTGGAAAGATGAGGGGAGAGGAGTGAGTCTTACTCTCATCTGAAGTGACTCAGAGAGGGAATAACCTACACACTAAATAGGGTATAGAAATCTATCTTACCCGAGAGGAAAATAGGAGAGGAACAGGATTGGAGAAAGGGGATGGGGGGAGGGAATGGGGAGAAGGTATAGGTAATAGAAGAAGAAGAAGATCATGGGAGAGGGTAGTCAGATAGAGCATATATGAGGAGGGTCAGGGTGAAAGGAGAGAGAGAGAGAGAGAGAGAGAGAGAGAGAGAGAGAGAGAGAGAGAGAGAGAGAGAGAGAGAATAGATTAAAAAGGATTGTGGGGAATAGGATGGAGGAAAATACAGCTGGCAATAGCAACTGAAACAAAATAAAATGTTGAACCAAATTCTCTGATGGACTTATGAAAAAAAATGATATTTATCCCAAAGACAGAGCCAAGTAGAGACTGAGGTATCTTTTTTGCCTCTGTTTTTCTTCCTATGTGTGTGTGAGGAGTAATGTTCACTTTTACAACCTGACTATTTCAGTAATGATTTTCATAGGTACACATTTTTAACCTACACCAGTAATTTACTTTCTTGAGTGAGGGAAAGGTGGGAGGAAGGGAGAGCATTTAAAACTCAAGGGTATGGAAATTAATGTTTAAAAATTATTTTGCTTATAACTGGAGGAAAATATTAAAAATAAAGAGCAAATTTAAAAAAAAACAATAAAAATTCTCTAAAATTTTGGAATAACCTTAATTAATAAATGATATTTCTTCAATCTAAAAGTATTTCCATGAACTAACCACCAATGAGGAGGAAATTAAAGAGATAATTTGGAGATACTTTACTGAACTGGATGCCAATAAATTTGATAACTGAATGAAATGGATGAATATTTACAAAAATGCAAACAACCCAGATTAACAGAAGAGGAAATAATATTATTCATGGTGCATTGTCAAAACTGAGGAAAGTTATTGGTCTCAATTTCCTATACAATGGACATACCATACTTGATAAATCTATATGCTCTAAAACATTAGCACTTGTTTCTTAAATTATTTTATCTTTTACCCACAACAAGCTAATGTGATTTTAGGCTGAAATAAGAATTCAGGAATAATAAGGTAATAGTAGTTCTCTTCCTTTCCCTAGTTATACAACATTTTGGTCCCTATGCTTATTTCTTCCTATCACACAATATGAATAACATTGATAAGAGAGAATGCAAAAAATAATCAGAATGGTGAAGGCATTCATTTCTAATCTGTATAACGATAGGACAAAGCAATTAGGGAGATTATTGAGAGATTCTAGAGTGATAGCCTTTATCAAGGCTTTAAAAGAATCACTTTTGGCAGAGGGACATAATCTTTTTTTTATCCCATATGACAATAATAAAAGCAATAGGGTGGGTTTTGTAGAAGGAAAATTTGGTTTTGGTTTAAGGAATAACTTCTTAAGATTTGGGTTATCCAAAAATGAAAAGTTCCTTTTTAGAGTGTCTAATTCAATAAAGGCTTTCAAAATATCACTTGCTGAGTGAACTTTTGTAGTTCATGTATTTAGTTTTTTTTTCCCCAGGTGGACAAGATGACTGCCAAATTCTCCTTTTTGGGGGATTTTAAGATTCTGTGACAACGTAATAGCTCTAATATAAAAACATACTTAAAGTATCATCATTAAGGCTACAAAACCTGTATTCTAAAATAAGGGAAAAAAAAACAAATATTTCTCTCCTTCATTACTTATATTGGTGATCATAAATTACTTTGTAGTTTTCAAGGCACAAGTTAGGACTAGAGGTCACTGATTATAAGATAAATATTCTCATTACTATATGGCTGTGTAACTTTGCTTATTTAATAGGATTGGCCTATAGAGATCAGCCTTTGGAACATGAAGACATCATATTTATTAGGTTCCAGTTCAGGAAATAACATGACAACCTGAGGAAAGTCCATTACTTTTTCTATGTGATTATGAGATTGGCACAATATTGACAATGAAGTGGGATTTTTTTACCTTTTTTTGCAAGGCAAATGGGGTTAAGTGGTTTTCCCAAGGCCACACAGCTAGGTAATTATTAAGTGTCTGAGACCAGATTTGAACCCAGGTACTTCTGACTCCAGGGCCAGTGCTTTATCCACTGTGCCACCTAGCCGCCCCAACAATGAAGTTTTGAAATAGTCTATGAAGTCAAAGAAGTTATAAGAAAAGATCAATGTTGGAGAGGTTGTGGGAGAATTGATGTGTTGCTGGTAGAGTTGTGAATGGGTCCAAGCATTCTGCAAACCAATATGGAACTATGCCCAATGAGCATTAAAACTGTTCATTCCTTTGATCCATCAATTTTAATTCTAGATCTTATAAAATAAAAATCTTACAAAATATTCATGTTTTCTCTTTTTGTAGTGGCAAAGCATTGGAAACAGAGGGGATATCCAATTGGGGAATGGCTAAATAAGTTATGGTACATGAATACTATGGAATATTATAGTTCTATAAGAAATCATAAATGCTTGAATGCTAGAGAAGCATGGAATGCCTTACAGTAACTGATGCTGAGCAAAGGGAACAGGACTAAGAGAACAATGAACACATTAACAACCTTGTGAGATGATCAACCTTAATGAGAACAACTCCTCTCAGAATTTCAGAGAGCTAGAACAACCATGTTAGACCAGCTATGGACAATGTAGTCCTCATCCAGAGGAAAAAAAACAAAGCAAAACAAGTTAAAACAAAGCAAAACAAAACAACAACAACAACAAAAGTCGTCCCTTCAGAATCTGATGAATAGTTTATAAAAATTACATCTTATGTATCTCTTTCCATTAGTCCTAATTCCTCATACTGCAATTGACTGATATGTAAACATATTTAACAGAAATATGTATGTATTATGCTAACCTGTAGGGAGGGAGGTGGGAAGGGAAGGTGGAAAGAAATATTGTAACTTAAAAATGTACATGTACATGTGGATGAAAATTTAATAAATTAATTAAGAAAAGAACTAGTAAGCAAGGATTAGCATGTAGGAAACCATTGTGTGGTTAAAGGGGACAATATAATCATAAAATCTTGTGAGCAAAATGATGGGGACTCTTTTAGCTGAGAACCAACTAAGAAAATATTTCAGGAACTCTTGAAACATGGTAACATCTGTTTCTTTATGTTTCCTCTTTCCTGATTGTAGGCAAATGGACATTCTAAAATAAAAATGCTCAAGCATCCTTGCAAATTTATGAGATTACAAGGATTTCTTTAGGGATCACATGGGCAATAGTAGAGAAATTATATCAATAGCAGTGTACCCTGAACAATAGTGGTTTTTAATAGTGACAGTGAATAACAATAGAATTCTGTAGTCAGTCACCAAGAAGAAACCCATCCTGGTTCAGAGAGAAGTGGAAGCTACTGATTGAAGAAAGTCATGTATCCTGGGAATAAAGTTGAAGTTAAAAGTTAAAGTTAAAAAGTTAAAAAGTTATAAAAGTTAAAAAGTTAAAAGTTATAAAGTTAAAAAGAAGCATATGAGGATTCTATGAAGGGAAAAAAATGATTTCTAGTATCAGGAATTGAGAACTATTCTTTTATCATATGCATATTTTTCTCTATTTTGCTTCACTTGTATCATACTTTAGATATAAGCCTGAATTTCTAATGGTTAATGTGGTTTAGGGTCTGGGGAGATAGATTTTCTGTTTGAGATGCTATGTACTTACTATGTATTCTCAACAAAAAGCTTTTCCAAAAGGTAAATAAATATAGAAGTCTGATCATTATTTGAAAACATGCTGATGGGATCACAAGAGTCATAATACTAGAAGCAAAACCCTTAAGATTTCCTAGAACTGCCAGAAAGAAAAGGGATAATTTGCTATTAAGGGACTCTAATCTTAGAGTATAAATTGGGTGAGTGAGCCTCAATTTCTATTTCCAATATTCATTCAAAAATCATTCCCTATTAATCATCTTACACATAACTTCCTTTACATATAACTATTGTATCAAGAATGTAACACATGGATAGACCCTCCTTTATTCTAGGCATCTTCTATTGTCTCCCCACACAATTAATCAATTCAAATGGATTTCTATGCATAGTTAAATTATAACATAACAATTTGCTTCAAGGAACATGATTTTCAAGAATATGTGTACAGCTATATAAGTTTTATAACTCCTCATGTTCAATTTTCTTCCTAAGATTTATAGCCTATAGAATCATCTAAATAAATTTATTGAACATCTAAAAATCCATTTAAAGAATATAAATTTAAAGAATATAAATAAAAAAGAATAGTCTTTGTTATTCTCCATTGAGAGAGAAAAGTGTAGTAAACAGGTTGAGAATTTATATGAACTCCGAAATCACACAAAAGAGGTAACTTCTTTTGCCATTATCATCAAGAG
The DNA here is from genome assembly GCF_037893015.1 of Macrotis lagotis. Taxonomy (NCBI): domain Eukaryota; kingdom Metazoa; phylum Chordata; class Mammalia; order Peramelemorphia; family Peramelidae; genus Macrotis; species Macrotis lagotis. The sequence continues at coordinate 84,625,156 of NC_133659.1, forward strand.
ATAAACCTAAGAGTCAGCTTAATTAATTTGGAAATATGAATGAATTATAGCTTAAAGGTCAAGATAAGAGATAAGAATGTTTTTTTCCAACATAGAGACTTGTTAACAATTCATTTTTTTGTTATTTACCTTCTGCAAAAGAATAGCAGTTCTCATCTTGGTTTTTATTTTCAACATTCATTGAAAAAAATCATTCCTGGTTCATTGCCTTCATATTGTAAAGTTCTGTTACCTTGAATTTAAAATAGCATTAGGCACTCCTATATTCTGTACCTCCTTTAATCTCTCATCACACATCTAATCAATTCACACATATTTATTTGATGCAGACTATGTACAAGATTTTCCAGTCAGTATCTAACTACTAGTCACAGTAAAATTCTCTTCACAAGTTTCCTGTGTCCTAGTGCAGGGAATTGTTTTGAATTAGGTAGCTCTTATATTTTGCTCTATACAATTTGGTGAGGAGAAAAAGAAATTTACATCATTTGGACATTAGACATTTTGTAGAGAAAATGTGGAATTCTCTTTTCTTCTTGTTTAACTTGCCATTGTCTAAAATAATGTCAAAGGATATTAATCTCTTGGACAAATTGAATCATTAGTTAAGTATAATAGAACTGAACTATAAAATGTATAGATATTTATGAAGTACTTATCATATGCCCACAGATAGTGTGGGTGATATAGAGAATACATGATACTCTGTTTTAAGCTAAGTTATATAGAAATGTGAGGGCAAACAACAAAAGCAATAACTCATTTTATATAACTATAATATTCTTACAAAACCTCATGAGTTAAATACTCTGGTTATTAATACCCCCAATTTTCAAATGAATGAACTTGCACAGAATAATTTTAATTACATAGAATTCTCATTGATAGAAATATAATAAGAAACTATTTCTCTACTGATCGTTTAAGAAAAATTGTCACATCTCAGTGACATTCCTTTAAATCTCCATCTTTCTTGAGTTTCTATATTTGAAAATTTTAACACCGTTTTCTAGGTGCACAGAGTTGAAATTTCAGCCTTTTAAAATTTCTTTAAGCTAATTGAAGAAAGTTTTATTTTTAAATTTAAGAACAATTTAATGCTAAGATTTTCCACAATATCCTGTTTCAACCTTAATTTTAATCCTTTCCTCAGAACTATCTTGTGGTAGGATATTTTGCTTTGACTTTCACATTAGATTTATAAATCAAGACCAGCATCTGAAGGAAAAAAAAAAGTCTTTTTTTTTTCTACTGTAAGTACTTTCATCATAATGGTGAGGAAAATATTCATATTAATTTTTCAAAGATTTGGCAAGATTCTTATTTTGTCAAAATTTTTTATTAAAGATTTGGAGAAAGACTGAATCCAGGCTCCTTGAGATTTCTTTCCATTAGATGCCATGCTGCATTTGTTTTTTGTTTTTTTACCAATAGCATGGATCAATATGTTGTGTTATGCTACTAGTTTTATAGTTCACAAAGCAATGAACTCCATTTGAAAAGACAATTGACAAATGATGATATTGGATCAATTATATAAATTGGGTCAAATTATATAAATCAGATGTACGCTATCCTTTGTTTCCAAAGAGAGGTACTATGATTTGGTGTTCAGATAACTCAGAACATTTGGTTTTTTAATTCCTCCCCTTTGCATATACTGGTTTTGTGAACCTTGATAAATTATTGAGCTTTTGCTTGCCTCAAGCAATATTCCAGAAGTAGTTTACAAAGTAATAACAATATTGAATTTACTAGGAGAGAGAATTCACATATCAGAAGTTCTCTATGCTGTTGAAATTGCAATTCAATTACTTATTTGTGTGATTAAATTTTGGTTGAGAAAGGGTGGGTTTGAATAACAACTGATAAACTAAACTAGTGTGACTAAGACATTTTCATACCCAGGAATTGACATATGAATTAACACACTTCAAATTAACTTCTGTTTCCTAGAAAAAAAGAGTATTTAAAATGTAATCAGAAGATCTGAATTTTTGGGCTTAGCAGAGTGTCTTACTTGTATTTTGCATTTGAAAATTGACCAAATTTTGAATTTTAATTGACTATATTTTCAAGAATTCAAGCAAATAGAATATCATGGAGTTTGAGATAACTATAATTCCATGATAGTGAAATTTCTGTCTTGATAGGGGGTGAATATTTAAACTCCAAGGAAATTATTGTCAGTATCATATATTCAACCTTCTTCAATTTCCAGATCTGTGTAATTGTTTGATAAAACATGAAATAATATTAGTAGCCAGGAATGTAGAAAAAGAGTATTTAAAATGTAATCAGAAGATCTGAATTTTTTGAATTAGTTATTCCACAGCATATACTATTTTTTCAATTATATACAATAGTGCTTTCTACTAATCATTTTGCCAGTTTTGAATGTTTCGATTTCCCCCTTCCCCTTCCCTGCCCCCTTCTCCAACAGAAACAATCTGATATTCTTTACATTGTTTCAATGACATGTGTAGAACAATATTGAATGTGTTGAGAGAAAAATATATATCCTCAAGGAAGAAAGAAAATATTAGGAATAGTTAAATTATGTAATACTCGTGACAATTTTTTTTTAAATTGAGGATAACAGTCTTTGGTCTTCGTTCAGATGTCATAGATCTTTCTCTGGACATTGCCGGTTTTCTCCATCACAGTTCTCCCAAATTGTTTCTGATTATTGCACTGATAGAGTGAGCAAAGCCATCAAAGCTGGTCATTACTGCACATTGTTATTAAGGTATATATTGTTCTTGTTCTGCTCATTTCACTCAGCATCAATTTTTGAAAGCTTTTCTCAAATTCCATCCCTCTTGACTTCTAAAAAAATAAGAGTGTTCTATCACATACATATACCACAATTTTTTAGCGATTTCCCAGCTGATGGACTTCCCTCAAATTCCAATTTTTTGTCACTACAAACAGAGCTGCTATGTGTGTGTTTTTTTGCATATGTGAGGTTTTTATCCTATTTCATGATCATTTCAGAGTATGGACACAGTTGTGGTATTTCTGAATCAAAAGGTATACACATTTTTATTGTCCTTTGGGCAAAATTCCAAATTGCTCACTGGAAAGGTTGGATCACTTCACAGCTCCACCAACAATGCCTTAGTGACCCAGATTTCCCACATCCCCTTCAACATTGGTCTTTATCCTTTCTGGTTATATTGGTCAATCTGAGAGGTGTGAGATAGCTAAGACATGCCTTAATTTGCTTTTCTCTAATCAGTAATGATTTGGAGCAATTTTTCATATGACAATAGATAGTTTTGATTTCCTCATCTAAAAATTGCCTTTACCTATCCTTTGACCAGTTGTCAATTGGGAATGGCTTTCTTTCTTTTCTTTTTATAAATTTGACTCAGTTTTCTATAAATTTTAAAAATCAGTCTTTTGTCAGAAAAACTAGTAGAAATAGTTTCCCAATGTACTACATTTCTTTTGATCTTGGATAGAGTAGTTTTATTTGTGCAAATGCTTTTTAATTTAATGTAATTGGCTGCTAGGTGGCACAATGGACAGAACACTGGCCCTGGAGTCAGGAGGACCTGAATTCAAATTTGGACTCGGACACAAAATAATTACCTAACTGTGTGCTTTGGGCAAGTCATATAATCCCACTGCCTTGCCAAAAAAATTGCCTAAAACTAAAACTAAAAACTAAAAAAAATTAATGTAATAAAAATTATGCAGTTTTTTTATACTGTTCTCTATCTCTTCCTTGGTCATTAACTGCTCCTCTTTCCATAGATCTGACTAGTAAATATTCCTTGCTCTCCTAATTTGTCTAAAAAATTGTCTTTTATGTCTAAATACAGTACTCATTTTGATCTTATCTTGGTGTAGGGTATGGAATGTTGATCTCACCCTAGTCCTGCCATGGTTTATTCCAGTTTTCCCAGCAGCTTTTATTGAAAAGTGAATTCTCATGCCAGAAGCTGGTCTCTATGGGTTTATCAAACAGCAGATTACAATAATCATTTCCTGTTGTCACTTTTGCACTGACTCTATTCCACTGATCCAGTACTCTATTTCTTAGTCAATATCAGACAATTTTGATGACTGATGGTTTATAATACAATTTTAGATCTGGTAAGACTAAGTCTCCTATTGCATTTTTTTTTTCATTAAATAACTAGATATTCTTGACTTTTGGTTTCTCCATATGAATTTAGTTACAATTCTTTCTAGGTCACCAAAGTAATTTTTTTGTAAGATTGGTAGGTATGGCACTAAATTAGTAGTTTAATTTAAGTAGAATTGTCATTTTTATTATATTGGTTTGACCTATGCAGAACAGTTGATAATTGTCCAGTTCTTTAGATCTGATTTTATTTGTGTGAAAAGTATTTTCTAGAGTTTCTGAGTCTGCCTTGGAAGGTAGTCTCCCAAGTATTTTATGTGTGTGAAGTTATTTTTAAATGGGATTTCTCTGACTCTTGCTGCTATATTTTGTTGCTGATATATAGAAATGTTAACAATTTATGTGGGATTATTTCTATACTAAAGTTGCTAATTGTTTCCAGTAGTATGCAAGATGATTTTTTGACTTCTGTTGGTATACCATCATGTGATCTACTAAAAGCAATAGTTTTGTTTCTTCCTTCCCAATTCTAATTCCTTCCATTTATTTTTTCTACTCAAAGTTCGCATTTCTAATTCAATATTGAATAGTAGTGGTGATAGCAGGCATCCTTGTTCCACCTTATTAAGAATATTTCAAGCTTCTCTTCATTGCATATACTGCTTGTTGATGGTTTCAGATAGATACTGCTTATCATCTTAAGGAACAATCCAATTATTCCTATATATTCTCTAGTGTTTTAGTAGGAATGGCTACTGTATTTTTTCAAAAGCTTTTTCAGCATCTATTGAGAAAGTCATGTAAGTTCTGTTAGGTTTGTTATTGATATAGTCAATCTCTGCATTCTTAGAATAAATTCTGCTTGGTCATAGTGTATTATACTAATAACTTGCAGTAACCACTTTGCTAATATTTATATTTTTTTCAACCATATTCATTAGGGAAACTGGTCTATAATATTCTCTTTCAGTTTTGACTCTTCCTGGTTTAAGTATCAGCACCATATTGATGTCATACAAAGAATTAGACAGAGTAACACCTTAACCTATTTTTCCAAAAAGTTTGTATAGAATTCGTACCAATTGTTCCTTCAATGTTTGACATAGTTCACTTGTGAATCCATTTGACCATAAATATTTTTGATAGGGAATTCATTGATGGTGTGTTGAATTTATTTTTCTGAGATAATGTTACTTAGGTACTTAATTTCCTCACCATTTAACCTTGGTGATTTACATTTTTGTAAATATTCATCCATTTCACTTGGATAATTAAATTTATTGACATACAGATGGGCAAAATAGTGCTGAATTATTACATTAACTTCTTCCCCATTGGTGGTGATTTCACCTTTTTAATTATTGATAATAGTAATTCAGTTTTCTACTTTCTTTTTTTAAAATCAAATTAACCAAAGCTTTGTCTGTTTTATTGATTTTTCATAAGACCATTTCTTGGTTTTATTTATTAGTTCAATTGTTTTATTATTTTCAATTTTATTAATTTATCCTTTAACTTTTAAAATTTCTAATTTGGTATTTAATTGGAGGTTTTTAATTCATTTCTCTAACATTTTAGTTACATGATTAGTTCACTGATTTCCTCTTTCTATCTTTTATACATATAACTATTTAGAGAAATAATATATCCTCTAATAACTACTTTGACTGTATTCTGCAAGTTTTGGTATGTTGTCTCATTACTGTCATTGTCTTGGATGAAATCATTAATTGTTTCTATGATTTGTTGTTTGGCCAATTCATTCTGCAAAATGTGATTAGTTTCTAATTAGGTTAAATTCTATCTCTCCATGGCCCATTATTGCATAAGATTTTTATTGCATTAAGGTCTGAAAAGGACAAATTCAATATTTCTGCCTTTCTGCATTTGATTATGAGGTTTTTATTCCCTAGTATATGGTCAATTTTTCTGTAGGTGCCATGCACTGCAGGGGAAAAAAATATATTCCTTTCTATTCCCACTCAATTTTCTCCAAAGGTCTATTATGTCGAAATTTTCTGACACTCTATTTGCCTCCTTAACTTCCTTCTTGTTTATTTTTTGGTTAGATTTATCTAATTCTGAGTGAGGGAGGTTGAGGTCTCCCACTAGAAGAGTTTTGCTTTCTTTGTCTTCCTGTAATTTATTTACCTTCTTCTCTATGAATCTGCATGCTACACTACTTGGTACAAACATATTTAGCATTGAAATTGCTTCATTGTCTATGGTACCTTTTAGGAGGATACAGTTTCCTTCCTCATCTGTTTTAAAGAGATCTTTTTTTTTACAGCTGCTTTGTCTGAGATAAGGATTGCTACCCCTGCCTTTTTCACATCAATTCTGCTCCAACCTTTTACCTTTACTCTGTATATATTTCTGTGCTTCAAATGCATTTCTTTCAGCAACATAATGTTGGATTCTGTTTTTTAATTCACTCTGCTTTCAGCTTATGTTTTTATGGGAGAGTTCATCTCATTCACATTCAAAATTATAATTACTAACTTTTTCTTGCGCTCCATGATATCTTCCATCTATGTACATTTTCCCCTTTTTTCTTTTTCCTATTTCCCAGAATTTTGCTTCTGAATACCACCTCCTTCTATGTGTTTGCCCCCTTCTATCCAACCCACCCCTCTCCTTTTTTCACCTTTCTATTTACCCCTCTTCCTTCCCTTCTTTCTGTCAGTTCCTTTATTTCTCTCCCCGTCCCCTTTCCTTCTTAATACTTGAAAGTTAAGATAAGTTTCTAACTTAATTGAGTATGTGTACATATGTATGTGTGTTTGTTTGTGTGTTTGTGTGTGTGTGTTAATCCCTCTTTGAGTCAAATCTGCTGAGAGTAATATTCAGATGGTTCTACTTTGTCCTTTCTTCCCCTCTATTGCAATAGGTCCTCTGCACCTGTTCATTTGATATAATTTACCCCATTCAATTTCCTCCTTCCACCTGTCTCTTTATTGTCCAACCTTTTAAGGGGATATTATTTTTATATCATTCCATCCTTCACAGATAAGTCATGAGTGCCCATTATTTCTGGATAAGTATATTGCCTCTTAGGGAGTTACAATTCTCAAGAGTTATAAGACTCTTTCTCCCAGGTAGAATTATAGTCCATTTTATGTGATTGGACAACAGTTGTTTTTTTCCCCTTTTTACCTTTCCCTGTATTGCTTGAGTCTCCCATTTGAAGACAAAATTTTATGTTTAACTAATATTTTCATCAGGAAAAGTTGAAAGTTTCCTATTTAGTTAAATGTTCATCTTTTTTCCTGGAAGTGAAGACTCAGTTTTGCTGGACAGTGTCTTCTGGGCTGCATTCCAAGATCCCTTGCTCTCCTTAATATAATATTCCAGACCCTTTAATCCTTTATTATTGATGTAGTCAGATCCTGTGTAATCTTGGCTGTGGCTTCTTGGTATTTGAAATGTTTCTTTATGCCCACTTGCATTTTCTCTTTGATCTGATAGTTCTGAATTTTTCCACAACATGCCTTGCTGTTTTCATTTTGAGATCCCTTTCAGGAAGAGATTGATGTATTCTTTCAATAACTATTTTTGCCTTCTGGCTCCAGAATAGCAGAGCAGTTCTTGTTTACTATAACCTGAAGAGTGGAGTCCAGGTTTTTTTTCACTTTCAAGTTTGTAGCAATTTCTATGATTCTTTTTTTAAAAGGCAATGAGGTTTAAATGACTTGCCCAAAGTCACACAGCTAGGTATTTATTAAATATCTGAGTCTGGGTTTGAATTCAGGTCCTTCTGACTCCCGGGCTGGTGCTCTATTCACTGTACAACCTAGCTGCCTCAAGTCCTATAATTATTAAATTTTCTCTCCTGTATCTATATTCCTTGTCTGTTGTTATGCTGGTGAGATATTTTACATTTTCTTCTATATTTTTCAATTATTTTTGGTTTTCATAGATTCTTGTAATCTCATGAAGTCATTTGTTTCCACAGATTCCAATCTTTTATAAGAGAAGTGTTTTCTTCATTTACCTTTTGCATCTCCTTTTCCAATAGGTCAGTTCCATTTCTGAAGGAATTGTTGTCTTATTTTCATTTTTCCCAATTGTGTTTTTGAGAGAATTATTTTCTTTTTGCACTTGTCCAATTGTATTTTCAAAGGACTTGTTTTCTTATTGCAAGATATTAATATTCTCTACATAGGGTTAATTTTCTCTGGCATTTCTTTTCCAATTTTTTCCATTGGATTTTTAAATGTTTTCCTGTTCTCTTTTAAGATGTCTTTCTGGGCTGAAGACCAATTTATATTCTCCTCTGAGCTGGTATTCTAACTTTCAAGGTAACATTTGATGAACCCTGCTGTTCTCAGGTCATTCCCCCTACCACACCCTTCTACCCCTGCACTGTCTCTCTCTGCTCTCTTCCCCTGTCTCACTCATGCTCCCTTTTGTCAGACCTTGTTGGTAGATGTTCTTCTCTTCATTCTGTAAATGCTAATTTAGTTAATATACTTGGTTCATGCTAGTTCTGAGGAAAAGCCAAGAGAGCTTAAAACAGTGACTGACTTCTTTCCACCATCTTGGCCAGAAGTTATTGCAAGTTATTGCAATTGGCAAGTTATTGTTAAGTCTCTGGTTTTCCTTTTCTCTGTAAAACTTGGAGATCCCTTCTAGTTCAAATTCTATGATCCTGTGAAAGAACAGAATAGCCATCATCCATTTGTGAGTGAGTGAGTTATTTTTATACTTCCTTTATGAAGAAGACCATATCATCAGGGAGGTGATGCTGTGACAATAACATGAAATGGATTTGAATGAGGGGGGTACCATACTAAGTCACCAGCCTCATTTTCTCCTCCAGAGCATCTGGGTCCAGTGGCCAGATATGACTCAGTAAAACTGAAGATGGCTCCAGATGGGAGACAATTAAGGTTAAGTGACTTTCCCAAGTCATACTGCTAGTTTCTATCAAGTATTCAAGTTCAGAATCTAACTCTTGTCTTCCTCCTGACTCCAAGAACAGTGTCCTATCCACTGCACCAATCATCCACTTGGCTAGTCTCTGAAGTAATTAGTTGATGATCTAGATTATTGGACAAGTTGCATTTGTTTAATTTGAAATGGGATTAGTTCAAGATTGCTTGGGGGTGGGGAGAATGTTGCTTCTCCAGAAAGATACACTGGAATTGGACCAAGACTACAGTTTGTCTTTGATAGTACTTCATTAATAGGAATTTGTGCCTTTTTCTTGACTCATGAATTGTGTGGCCCCCTATTGGAAATGTCTATAACAATCAAAACATAGTTTACTTTTTGTTTATTAAAAGTAGTTAACAATTATGGTAGGGTTTGGGGCAGTTCTCATTACTCCTGTTTATATTTCTTTGGACTATAGAAGTAACTTAGAACCAAGAAATCAGCTGTCAATGATGTCTACATTTGTGTAGGCAATCCAAGTATGAGAGCAAACTGTAAGACATTTTTTATCTATCACTAAGAGTGAGAACTTCAAGAATAAAAACCTTAGTTTATATATCTAATATGTTAGTCCTTGCTATCATTTTAAGACTACAGTCAATTATTATAAAGGTTATTCAATTTAAAGACAGAAATCAGAAATGAAACAGTCCCTAACTATGAAATTTTATGTTCTATTTGGGGAAAGTTGGCATAGATGCACAGATATGATTGAATATATAAAATATATAATAATAAACAAAGACTAAAGGATTGAGTGAAAATACTAACGTGGGGAATCAAGGAGAACTTTTTAAAGGATTACTTGAGCCAACCTTTGAAGAAATCTAGGAATTCCAAGGAGTGGAGTTGAGGGGAGAGATATTTCAAAGATAGAAGTTAACCAGTGCAAAGATACTGATACAAGAGAGGGAATATTTGTTGAAAAGAATAATAGTTTCTGTAGAACAGAAAATGTTTGAGAGAATGTCATTTGAAATTGTTGTAAAAGTCACTTGAGCTTCACAAAGGATGAATTTATGAGTGAAAGGATAAATGTTCTAGCTGGTTCTGTTTCACCAAAGAGACTTCACCCAACAAAATATAGACAGATTGAGGTCAACTCTGAGAAAGAAGTACTTATTTTCATCCTCTCCAAACACAGACCAAGCACTATTCCAGCAGACAATGTTCTTTAAAAATAGATGGGTGTGTTCCAGGGTTAGTCAGCAGTTGCCTGCTTTGTCCCTGACATAGCTCAGCTGGTCTCTGATTAGACTTCAGGGGAAAGGATTTATTTTTGCTTTAGATGAACAAGAGTTTATTTTAAGCTGAATGGCATTATGGAACAGCTGGGGTCTGCAAGGAAGAGAGCTGCATGAAGCACTAGAGGTCTGACTAGAAGTATTCATTCTTTGGTGTCAGAGCTCATAACCCAACACCCCAATCCATTTCTATGTGATCTTTATATCTTTATACACACACACACACACACACACATACACACACACACATATATGCATTGAAATGTTTGGCTATTGACTTAGAGTGACATCAACTTCCATCTCTGTAGGAAAACAAACCAAATAATCAAGCCATATACTCACAAACACACATGAATGTACAATCAAATGAGTACAACATCATCACAACCTTTGAACATTTCAGTCCTTTCAAGAAATAAAAGAGAATAAATGAAACCATTAACAATACTATTGTTATGATTCTAAAACTAAAGTGTATAGGTCAGGAACCAAGATAGATGAAATCATTCAAAATTCCACTTTAGATTTTGTAGTATTTTAGAGAAACAACAGATAATTTAATGTTATTAGAAAGCTTTCTACCAGTACTCACATAATTTACAATAGATATTGGTATATCACTTTGCTTGTAATTAATGCATATCAAATACTCCAATTAATCTGAAATTTCATAATTTATATCATCTTCTGAGTCTAGTACAGGACTTTCTAAATGTTTATAAATCTCTCCTCTTTTCTGTCTTTGAGACTTTCTTTTACTCTTTATATTAATATTAATCAATAATAATAATAAATATTAATGTTCCTTTCTCCATGTAAGTTTCATGAAGTCATTAATTCTTTCTTACAAATTCCTACATGTTCCTTGTATCAGACATAGTGTTTGTGTTTCGAATTCCCTCTCCCCACCCAAATAAAGGAGAAAAGATCCCTAAAGACAAGAATACTTACATAGCTGTTTCCATTTCCCAGACCCTTGTACATAGATGGCAGTTAATATGCCTTAATTGTCTAAATGTTAATTGGTGCAATGAACTTTTATCAATTAATGTCTAGGATAATTGTAAAATAGAGGTAATTCTTTTCTTGTATTTTTGGGAAGAACATAGTAAAAGATTGGTGACACCTTCATTTTCTATTTAAAGTGTGTTTTTTTATTTCACTGAAACCGATGTACAAATATTTTATTGCATGGCTTTAATTGCAAATTGGCATATCTCTAGGAAAACAGAAGCACAATAAAAAGGAGCAAAAATTCATATTTTTCTGAATGTTTCCATGTTGATGAGACTTTTTCATATCACTATCAAAACATGACAATTCCAATGATAAATGAATAATTTCATAAATTAAATCATATTTTACTCAAAGAAGTATATAAAGCTTTTCAAAAATGCTTTTTCACATGTTAAGTTTGCTTTTGTTCTTTTACTTTCATTTTCTATTCTGATTGCATAGTCAACTACTTCAAGATCGAATTCTAAAACTGTTCATGTAGATATGATTTAACAAATACATAGTTGAACAAAGCCTGTAGTTATCTACAGAAAAAGATTTAGTGAATTTTTTTCATATTAACATTTTTATTATTTTCTTCATATGCACCTGCAGCTATCATTGACCTTCAGGGATTCTTTTTGAGATTATTGGTACTTTGGAGGATTTAGTAAGTAGCGCTAACATATGCCCTAAATGTTTTAAAGAACAATGGAAAATTGTTGAGGAAAAATCAAACTGAGAATTCTAAAGGAGAGAGAATGAAGTTTTCAACCTGCTAAATATTATCTGAAGTCACAAAAAAAACATAATCTTGTAAGCGGAAGAGACTGGAACATGTACATAGATTGAAGGATAATGGGTAGGTAATTCAAGTTTTGACCTCGTATTAGCATAATGTTAAAAAATATATTTCTCAAAGATTTCCAGCTCATTGGATCCTTTATTAAGGATTAATGGAAAGACTTGTTTAAGAATTACCGAGGCAGTTGACAGCAAGCACTGCTTTTATTTTTATTTAATTTTATTTATTCAGACAATATAGTTAAATGGCTTTCCCAAAGTCACACAACTACGCAATTATTAAGCATCTGAGGGCAATTTGAACTCAGGTCCTCCTAATTCTAGGGCCAGTGCTCTATCCACTGTACCACCTAGCTGCCCCAGCAAGCATTATTGAAGAGCTTTACCTTCATTCTAGTTACTCATTTTAAGAGATTTTGACTCCTTTTTTTCTCCCTCATCCCCTTCATATCTAAACAACTTCCAGGTCTTTTGGTAATCCCTCCAGAGCATTTCTTCCATACTCCTTTTCTATAGTAATATGACCACTACACTCATTGAAGTCTTCATCTCTTATTAATTAAAAAAAATCACTTAACTGGTCTCCCTGCCTCATTTGTCTGCTCTTTCAATCAATTCTCCATGTCTGCATAATTGGTATCTATAAAACATAGATATGACCTTGCCAATTACCTGCCTAAAAAGCTCATATGCCCCTCTAATTACTGTGATAAAATATAAATTTTCCTTCACAATCATCTTTTAGTACATTCTTCCAGGCTGATTATATTATTTTTAGTACTGTATTTGTTTTTGTATTTCTTTTTCAAACTCCTCTCTTGCAGTTTTCCATGTTTGATATTTCTCCATCTTTCTCATTGGCTTTGCATGGCTTGGAGTGCACTCTGTTCTCATTATCCTCTCATAGGTTTCCAGAACTGTCATGAAGTCTAAGATTCCACCATTTATTATATCTTACCATATCTTGTCATTTGTTTCATTTAGTTATTATAATTACTTATCAGTATACATATTCTTTTGCTTCAATAAATTATAGAGTTTTGGGGAACAGGAATTATTTTTAGCTTTATAATTCTATCTATTCTATCTGATATAATGTTAGAAAAAATATTGACTTATAAGTTATTTTAATGATGGATTTAAAAAAGATGTTGTAGTAATAAAATTGAAAGTCAATTCAATTTTTAGAATTTAGAATTTAGAAATCAGATGATGAAAAAGGTCACACCACTTGCTAACCATTTGAATATGATGCAGAAGCCAAAGTTAAAAGATTTGCTTTATGATATCCAGTTAATTCTTATGTGGTATTTCCCTTATTTTCTAGAATGACCAAAGTAAATTATCCCAGATTTATTTTTTAAAAACTATAATAATGCTTTTTTTAGCAAGCACATTCAAAGACAATTAACTTGCCTATATTAAGCATATATCTTTAGTCTGTACTGTCTGAATTTAAAAATTCTTCTTGAAGTTGAATTTTATTGTCTAGTATAAGTCATGCATTTATTAATTTTGAGAAAACTTCACTTTCAAAACCATTTCAGAATCCTCACACATAATCTTTAAGTTGCTAGAATTTTTCATCTACATGTAACTCTCAAATATGAATAATAGTTATGATATTTTGAACATATAGCTATTGATATATATGAAGATAACCTATTAAAGGTGCTCAATACTTTTTAATGAATCATCTATCAATTAAGCTATTTTAGAATAAAGTTTTTCATGAAAAAACTTTATAAATCCTATTCAAGGGATTAGTATACATAAATATCAATTCACTAGCCATGATTCCACTATTCTGAGGAACTATTCATGTAAAATAAAAAAAAATTCTCTAACAAAAGTGTCTCTTTTTATGTTGAAAGAAAAAGAAATTGACAGACTTAACTTGAGGAAAAAAATAATTAGATGAAAGTCATTTTTTTTTGCAGTTGAAGGCATTTTTTACTGGTCTTTCCCCCGCTTTTATTGAGTCTGTTAAAATTAATCAATAAATCAGCAAGTGCTTATAAAGTACCTACTATATGAAAGCCACTGAGAATACTGAGAATATATGTGTCTGTCTCAATACCTTTTGTGCTAGAAGAGTTCACATAACTCAATGACACCATGAACAATGCCATTCAGGGTTATCTAAGATGGAGCAGTCATAGTATCTGACAAAAGGTGATCCACTAGTGAAGTAAATGTCAAACTATTCTAGGACCTTTGCCAAGAAATCTTCATGGACAGTACTAAAATGTTAAAAAGATATGACACTGGAAGATGAGCCCTGTAAATCAGAAAGTCTACATCACACTACTGAGGAAGGCATCTATAAGTATCTAATGAAGTAACTGAGTAAAAGCCAAATGGAAGCTCAGCTTGTAGATGTATCTGGGGACCAAGATAAGTCTGAAGCTTTAAAGAACTATATTGTTTAGGAATGTAGAATATAAGATCTATAAAACAAGATAAGTTGAATGTGACCAAAGAGGAGATAGAAAAATTTAATATTGACATCTTTGCTGTCAGTAAACTCAAATGGATGGAAATTAGTCAATTTAATTAAAGCAAATATTGGTTATAGACCAGAATTCCTTGGAAGAAAACAGAAGGCTTCATAATCAATAAAAAGGTTAAAAATAAAGCAGGAATGGACTATAATCTCAAAAACAGCCTAATGATTTCTGATAGAATCCAAATAAACTGTTCAACATTAAGGGAAAATAAGTCTCTGCTCCAGTCACTGATGTCAAAGAGGACAAATATGATTTATGAACAAGTACAACATATTCTATAAATATTACCAAAAAGTAGCATTTTAGGAGGAAATTGGAGTGTTAAAGCAGGAAATCAAAACAGTTTGAAGAACAGCAAGTTTGACATTGGAGTATAAAATGATTGTAAGATTTGTATTATAAGGAAAGTTGAACACCACAGAATTGATGCTTTCAAATCATAATACTTAGAGAAATTTTCAAGAGTCATTTGGACAGGATGGAGATAAAATCAGTCAATATTCAAATAAATTACTCGAGACTATTCTTTGGAAAGAGAAATACCAAAAATAAATGCTGAAAAAGATTGAAGTTAAAATAAAAAGGGGTCAGCACGGAATGAGATGCATAGTATCATGGAATTTAGAAACATGAACTTGGAAATACTTTGGGAGACAGTAAAGGATAAAAGAGTCTGACATTCAATAGACTATGGGGTCATGAAGAGTCAGATATGATTGAATGACTGAACAAAAACAATGATCAAAAAATAAATCATCCCTACTCACAAGGTGCTTATATTCAAATAGGTAGCAGGAAAAAATGAGATAGGTACTTGATATTTTTCTTCTTTTCATGTTGCCACTGGTCTATCTACACCCCAAGTTTGGTATGTAAAATAGGGTTTTTAAGAACATTATTAAACAAAAACAATTCATTTAAAAATTCAGTTGCTTTTCTGATATAATATACAATATTTACATCATTTTTGCTATTTTGTTTATGTAATTCAATTTTTTCAGCCATTCTCCACTTGATGGACATCATTTCAATTTCTAATTCTTTGCATTGCAAAAAAAAGCTGCTATAAATTTTTGTACATGTGGATTCTTTTCCCTTTTAATGATATTTTGGGGGGTACTAGTAGTGATATTACTGGATCAAAGTTTTTATTGTCTTTTGGGCAGAATTCTACATTGTTCTCCAGAATGGTTGGACCAGTTCACAACTCTACCAATAGTACAATAATCTCTCAGTTATTCCCTGTCCCCACCAACATCTATCATTTTACTTTTCAGTTATATTAACCAATCTGATAGGTGTTAAGTAGTACCTTGGAGTTGTTTTAAACTGAATTTCTCTGATCAATAACAATTTAGAACATTTTTTTTCATATGACTATGAATAGCTTTAATTTCTTCATTTTAAAACTGCTTGTCATATCCTTTGGTCATTTGCCAATTGGGGGATGACTTGGATTCTTATAAATATACCTCAGTTTTCCATATATATTATTGTAATGAGGTCTTTATCAGGGACTCTGATGAATAAATTCTTTCCCAATTTTCTTATTTTCTCCTAAAATTGACTAGATTATATGTTTACATAAAATTACTTTAACATAATAAAAATTAATTAACATGCATTTTATAATATTTTTCTCATGTGTGACCATAAATCTATCCCCTCTCCATAGATCTGAGATATAAACTATTTGTTATTCTTCTAAGTGACTTATGGTATCACATTTTATGTCTAAAACATGTACCCATATTGACCTTAGACTGATATAGAGTGTGAGATGTTGGTCTATGCATAGTTTCTGTCATACTATATTGCATTTTAAGCAGCAGTCTTTGTCAAAAATGAATTCTTACCCCGGAAGCTGATATCTATGTGTTTTTTAAACGGTAAATTACCATAGTCATTAACTATTATTTCTTTTTCACATAATGTATTCCACTGATCCATCCCACATACTCATTGCCAAATAGTTTTAATGGCTACCACTTTTTTTCATTAATTCTCTTGATATTCCTATCTTTTTTAAATGAATTTTGTTATTTTTTTAGTTCTATAAAATAAATTTGTTAGTTTGATAGATAAGACTAAATAAGTAGATTAATTTAATGAGAATTGTTATTAGCTTATTCTACCAGGAGTAATTGATTATTTTTCAGTTGTTTAGTTCTGATTTTATTTGTGTGAAAAGGGGATTGAAATTCTCTTCTTATAGTTCCTGGATTTTTCTTAGCAGGTTGATTCCCAAGTAGCTGTCTACAGTTATATTAAAGGAATTTCCTCTTTCTGTCTCATGTTGCTAGACTTTGTTATTAATATATAGAAATGTTGATCAGTCATGTAAGGATATTTTATAACCTGGAACTTTGCTAAAGTTGTTCATTGTTTCAGGTAATTTTTATGTTAATTCACTAGGAATTTTTAAATCATATAATCTGCAAGGAATTGATTCCTCATTGCCTATTTTAATACCTTAAATTTCTTTATCTTCTCACACTGCTAAAGCTAACATTTCTAATGCAATATTGAATAATGGTTGTAATAAGGGGCATCCTTGCTTCTTCCCCAATCTTATTGGGGATTTTTTAAGCTTGTTCCCATAGCATATAATGCTTGAGGATAAGTTCAGATACTATTGCTTAACATTTTAAGGAAAACTCCAATTATTCCTTTGCACACTAGTATTTTTAATGGGTAATGCACATTTTTCAAAGGCTTTTAAAACATCTATTGAGATAAAGATATAATTTCTATTAGCTTACTTATTGATAAATTCGATTATATTAATTATTTTTCCCCATATTCAACCATCCCTGCATTCCTGGTATAAATCACACATGGTCATAATGTGCTATCCTGGAAACAAATTTCTATAATTTGTATTTTTATTTAAAATTTTTGCATCAATATTCATCACATTTTCTTCATTTTCATTTTATATTTTCTTACTTTATACATCAGTAGCATATCTGAATCATAAACGGTATTTGGACAACTTCTTTGCCTTACCACCCAAATATTTTATATAGAATTGCAATGAATCATTCTTTAAATGTTTAGTAAAATTTACTATTTTTGTATAACTTGCTTATTAATCCATCTTACCCTAGGAATTTATTCTTTTATTTCAATTGATATTTTACTTTTCCAATTGCATGCCATGAAAGCTTTTTCAACCTTCATCCACATGCTTATGAATACTTTTAGGTTAAATAATTTCCTTCCATCCTCCCTTCCCACCCCTCTCCCCTCAGCAGTGAACAGTAAGGGTGACATACAAATTTATGTTTAACATGTTTACAGATTAGCCATTTTCAGTATGAGGAATTAAGAGAAAAGAAAGAAAATCATGATAGGAAAGAATTCAATAAAATAAAATTTTTAAAAAGTGAATGACATGTTCATTCATATTCTGTAGGAATTTTGTTTTTGTTTTTGTTTTGTTCTTCTTTGTCTTAACTCTCTGAACTGCTGAGAAGAACTGCAATCCATCAGAGTTGATCAACTCACAATGTTAGTGTTAATGTATGCAATGATCTCTTGGTTCTGCTCCCTTGCCTCAGCATCAGTTATTGTATTTCATCCCATGCTTCTCTAGGGTCTAACCATTCTTGCATTCTTATAGAATAATAGTATTCCATAATAATCATATATCATAACTTGTTCAATCATTCCTCAATTTGTGGACATCCCCTAAATTTCCAATTCTTTACTACTACTAAAAAAAACTACTATGAATATTTTGGAACATGTAGGACTTCTCCCATTTTTTATGATTTTTCCTGGATTTAGGTCTAGTATTGGAATTGCTGGATCAAAGGGTATGATCAGTTTTATTGCTCTTTGGACATAGTTACATACTGCTCTACAGAATAGTGGGATCAGTTTACAACTCTACCAACGATATATTAATGTCCTAACTCTCCCACAACCTCTCCAATATTTTAGTCAATCTGATAGTTATGAGGTGGAATCTTATAGCTGTTTTAATTTGTATTTCTCTAAATAGTAATGATTCAGAGCAATTTTAATATGATCTAGATAGATAGAGAGAGAGAGAGAGAGAGAGAGAGAGAGAGAGCTTTAATTTCTTCATTTGAAAACAACCTGTTAATATTCATTGACCATTAATCAATTGGGGAATGACTTGCAACCTTATAAATTTGATGAAATTCTCTATTTATGTTAGAAATAAGACCATTATCAGAACTTCTAGCTATAAAAATTGATTCTTAGCTTTCTATTTTACTTCTAATTTTGCAGCATTGGTTTTATAAGCATGTAATATTTATTAATTTTATGTAGTCAAAGTAATCCAATATGTAATTTATAATGTGCTCTATTTCTTTCTTGGTCATAAATTCTGCCTTTCCATACATCTGAGAGAAAAAGTATTTCTTGGCCAGTTAATTGGTGTATGCTGTCTCACTTTATGTCTAAATCCTGTAGATATTTTGACCTTAATTTGGCATAGGGTATGAGATATAAATTTGTCTAGCTTTTCCATACTATTTTCCAGTTTCTGGGAATTAATTATTAAGGATTTCATTGATGGATTATTAATTTTTTATCTGAAATGGGATTGTCTTTTATTTCCTCTTCTGTCTTTCTGGATAATTTATAGTTTTCTAAATATTCATTTGTTTAACAAGATTGTCAGATTTCTTGGCATAGTTGGACAAAAAAGTTCTATTACTTCAATTTTCTCTTCATTTTGAGGAAATTCACCCTTTTCATTTTTGATAATGGTAGTATATTGTTTTCTTTATTTTTTAAAAAATCAGATTAACTGAAGATTTGTCTATATTATGTTATATTTTTACAAAACCAATTATTATTTATTATTTTAATAGTTTTATTGCTTTCAATTTTATTAACATCCCTTTTAATTTTCAGAATTTTTAATTTGGAAATTAAATTATATTTTAAATTTGTTCATTTTGGGGTTTGTTTTATTTGAATGAACAATTCATTGATTTTTCTTTCTCTATTTTTTTATGGAGGCATATAGAAAAATAAAGTTTCCTCTGAAACCTACTTTACTTGAATCCCAAAAGTTTTGGTATGTTGTTTCATTATTGTCATTGTCTTAGATGATATTATTGATTGTTTTTATGATTTCCTGTTTGACCACTCATTCTATAAAATTAGATTATATAGTTTCTAATAAATTTTCAATTTATTTTCCATTGTCTTTTATTACATGTTATTTTTATTGCATCATGATCTGAAATGGATGTATTAAATATTTGAGTCTTTCTGCACTTTATTATGAAGTATTTTATGACATAATACATGGTCAGTTTTTTGATAGGGGTCACATACCTCTCAGATAGAGGGTGACTTATAGCATACATTCCAGAAGCCTCCATGAATTGACATTTTTAGGAGGGAATAACAACAGAAGGCCTCAAAATCAAACAGACAAAAAGGAAGTAACAATGACTAAAGGAAATAAAATAGGGAAAATATATATTAGATAAGATATACACATGGAATTTAGCATAGGAATATTAAGAAAAGTGTAAGTCTATTTTTTTAATTCAAGAAACATAGTTTTTCATAGACACAATTTCAAAGGATTGTTTATGTCTACACATAAATGGTTTTATATATATTATATATATATAATATATATCTGTATATATATCCATATATATATATTAACCTATATTGATCCAAAATAGGAGTAGGAAAAAGAAAGAACATTTCTTGGAAAAGGACACTACAACTCTAAGCAGTCCAGAGAATTAGGACAACTGTATTAGACTTACTTTCAACTTTATTATTCCCATTCAGAGGAAGAAAAATAAAACAAAACAAAACACACAATAAAAGCTAACTCTTCAGAATCTTAAGAACACTTTATAAAAAAATTATCTCTTATATATCTTTCCTTAATTCCAATTCCTTATGCCAAAAATTACTAATCTATACATATGTTTATCAAAATATGAATGTACAATGCTAAACTGACTGTTTGCTGCTGGGGAGGGGGGAGGGAGGGGGAAGGAAATTTTGTAATTTAAAAATATACATGTGCATATGATTGAAAATAAATAAATTTTTAATAAGAAAAGGAAAAAAGTAAAAGGACAGCACAAAAGAATGTTAAAGACAAAAGAAGTAGAAAAGGTGAAAAGAATGGAGCTGAAATAGCAAAAGGAACAACTGTGGAAAAGAAATAATAAAAAATAAAAAAAGGAAGGAACGAAGATACAGTAGCAAAGAATGAAAATTCAAAGAATTTAGAATAGAGTAGGTATATAGGAATGGGGAAAAATATAACATTAGACTGGGATCAAATTATTAGATATAAAAGTGATACAAGAGACAAAATTTTAAATTGAGAATAAAGTAGACATTAATACAAACAGAAGAAGAAAATAATATCCTGCTTTCAAAAATGCCTCTTAAAGGTGATCTTCTTTTAATTTATTTATTTTCATCTATATGCACATGCATATTTCCAAGTTACAAAATTTCCCTCCACCGTTCCTTCCCTACCCCCTCCCCTCAGCAGTGAACAGTCAGGTCAGCATTTTGCATACATATTTTGATAAGCATGTTTACAATTTAGTAATTTTCAGCATGAGGAATTAGGATTAAGGAAAAGAGATATATAAGATAATTTTTATAATGTGTTCATTAAATTTAAAAGACTTGCTTTTTTCTGTGTGTTTTGTTTTATTTTGATTTTCTTCCCCTGGATGAGGATAATATAATCCATAAACAGTCAAATACAGGTGTCCCAAGCTCTCTGGACTGCCGAGAGCAGCTGCTTCCATCAAGTCTATTCATTCATCTCACAATGTTGTTGTTGACGTGTACATCAGATCATAAAAATCTTTCCAAGCTTCTCTAAAGTCTGACCCTTTATGGTTTCTTATGGAACAATAGTATCCCAGGGTATTCATGTACCATAACTTGTTTAGCCATTCCCCAACTGAGGGGCATCCCCTCAATTTCCAATTCTTTGTCACTACAAAAAGAGATGCTATGAATATTTTGTAACAAATGGGACTTATCCCATTTTTTTATAATTTCTTCTGGACATAGACCTAGAATTGGAATTTCTGGGTCAAAGGGTATGAACAGTTTTATTGCTCTTTGGTCATAAATTCATATTGCTTTCTAGAAAGGTTGGATCTGTTCACAGCTCCCCTAGCAATGCATCAATGTCCCAATCTACCACAGTCTTTCCAACATAGATCATCATCCTTTTTTTTCTCATTTTGACTAATCTAATAAGTGTGACATGATATTTCATTGCTGTTTTATTTTGCTTTTCTTGAATCAATAGTTATTTGGAGCATTTTTCCATCTGATTATATATAACTTTTTATTTTTTCATTTGAAAACTATCTGTTCATATCCTTAGATCATTTATCAATTGGGGAATGACTTGTGATCTTATAAATTTGATGCAATTCTCTATATATTTTAGAAATGCAATCTTTATCAGAACACCTCCTTGTCCAGATTTGTTTCCCAGTTTTCTGCTTTCCTTCCAATTTTGGCAAAATCGATTTAATTAGAACAAAATCTTTTTTAATTTCATATAGTCAAAATCATTCATTTTGCAGTATATATTGTGCTCTAATTTTTATTTGGTCAGAAAGTTATCCCTTTTCCATAGATCATATAGGAAGAGTATTTTTGGTCTACTAATTTATCTATGGTATCACTCTTTAGGTATAAATTCTGTACTCATTTTATCTTATTTTGATGTAGGGTGTGAGATGTATAGAAGATAGTGTTTAGTTCACTTAAGGCAATTAAATGGAAAAGAGATAGAAAATATGGTCAATGTCTCTACTCTCAAGATGCTTAACATACCTCTGGGGAAAAGAAATGAGAAATTATATAAGCATGGAACTTGAAGTCTCTCTCTCTCTACCTAAGCAGGGAGGAGAATGAACCTTTGTAACTAGGTTCTTTAAGATCTCATTTTGTTCTTGAATAAGCTTGTTCAACAGTTTCCTTCTGACATTAACTTAACCTCAGTTTTACTATCCAAGCACAAGTGAGTCTCCCTTCCTTATGAATCTTAAATTTAACTAATTTAAAATATGGTTGATTTTAGTTATTATTCTCAAGCAGATATATATATATATATATATATATATATATATATATATATATATATATATATATAAATTTGTTGTTCCAGTATTTAACACAGAGCATTCTACATAGTAGGCACTTAAAATTACCTTCTGCTTGAGTTGAATTTAGACCTAGGGTAGCTACTTTGTGTTTAAAATGGCATGGTTCATCAAAGTTGAAATATTTTTTAGGCAACTACAAATTTTAAACTGAAGTTAATTTCAGGGGGTCAAAATAGGGGATGAGAGTTTATGAGGTTTTCCCCATAGAAGTAATTGTTTTAAACCAGTAAGTCCCATCTTTGAGATTATGTAGCTAGCAAGAGGCTGCCTTTTAAGTTCACTTAAAGAAAAAGTTTGAAGAGAAAATATGAGAAAAAGAGAAAGTCAAGATGAAATCCAAGCTATTGTATTATGTCCAAAGTCAATGGAAGAATTTTGACCAAGTGTGATTATGTGAAATGTTGCTGAGATGTAAGGGACTGAGTAGAGCTAACTAATTAATTAGAACAATATACCTTAGTAGATAAAAAAAAATGATAGGATGTGGCAACATACATAGAGGGAAAAAGAAGGACTATGAACAATTAAGGATGAGAGGATGCATATATATATATGTATATATATACATATATATATATTGAAATGATAAAAAGTGAAGAAATTCATAAGGATACTTTTAATCATTTTAGTAAGCAAAATCATCAATTTGAAAATTAAATTAGAAGAAACAAAATTATTGGCTTGAGGAAGTTTTAAATCATCAAAATGGAATAAACCAGTAGCCAAAAAAGGAAAATTAATAATGCTGCATCAGATTGAAGAAAATATTATTATTATTATTATCTAGAAATTTGACTATTTTGCTCAATGCCATACTTGGTACCAGAGTAGTAGCAGAGTGTGAAAAGAACACTGGACTTGGAGAAAATGTGATGTAAGTTTGCATCTGATTTCAGATATTAGATGTATAAAATTGAGGTTACCTAACTTTTTTTCATTCTCCATTTTCTCATTTATAAAATGGGAATATAAGAGAACACACCTTACAAAATTCTGAAGATTAAATGAGAGACTTTATGTTAACTACTTTGTGAACATAAAATATAAATTACTATGTAAATAACTTTATTCAAGACTTTATTGGTGATTTTCTCTTCTTTTATAAAGTCCAATGGTTTGTCCCATATTAGGATGGTCAAAAACTGTCAGTAAAATAAATTAGTGACAAGAAATAAGAAAAGAAAATATATAGCAAGGGCCCTTCAAAATGGTCCAAGTTCATGTCCTTTAAAATTAAGCAATTTTTGAGAGATCATATATAATAATATTTGGTAGACAATAAGCTTCTTAAAGACAGAATATATTTCTCTTTTGCCTTTTCATGGACAGTAGAACTATGAACTTTGTGACTTTTACTAAATCCTTGATAAATTGATTCAAGTTGGGTTGTTCATGAAATGGAATATCTTTTTTAATGATCAAGCAAAAAATATAGTTTAAATTGTTGCAAAAATGTTATATAATTCTGATTTATATGTAATACTAGGGTCTATGTTCAAATTGAGACAATCCCTTATTGTAACTTTCTGGACAATTTCTTCCCAATCCAGGGAACTCCAAGGAATTTCAGTATTTAGTTTAGTTTCCACTTATTTTGTTAGCATTAAAACTAATAAAAGAAAAAAAAACATACAACCAGACTTATTTACGGTGATAATGGAGAAAGAAAAGTAACATATCCAAGTTCTCACCAAATCAAGAGAAACCCTTCATCCTTTTTATTTTATGCTCCTTTCCACTCCATATCCTACATGATCACTTTGACTCATAGTTCTGAGTGAAGTCCTAGGAAAGTGAAAGATTTTTTTGACTATTTTTATTTGCTATTTACATTTATATTTTTCTCTATCATCAATTTGTTAGCTCCATCTAAATACAAGCTCTTTTGACTTTGGACAATTTTGTTTAGAGGTTCCTGGATTTAGGGGTAGTAAGAATTCCAAAGATCATTTAATATTACCTTCTAACTATAGAGATGAATAACCTAAAACTTATCAGGTGAAATGCTTCACACATGTTGTAAGTAATAAAACCAGAATTGAAACATAAAGAGTGACTTACTTGGGGCAGCTAGGTGGCACAGTGGATAGGGCATCAGCCCTGGAGTCAGGAGAACCTGAGTTCAAATAGGACCTCAGACTTAATAATTGCCTGGCTGTGTGACCTTGGGCAAGTCACTTAACCCCATTGCCTTAAATAAAAAAAATTCAAAAAAAGTGTGACTTACCACATTGGCATTTCTTGAGGTCCACATTTGACCTGGCAGCAATCTCATAATTCCTCACATTTTACTAGTTATTTCTTTCTCTGTATTCCATTCTTGCCCATCAGCTTCAACATTAAAGATGGCAAGATTCTACCTGTCTGTGTTAATGATCTAGGTAGGAATTCTGTGATTTCCACCCTCAATATGTCAATGTGTGAGCTCTGTATACGTTATCTACTAGAAAGTGGCTCATTTTTTTTGAATGTGCATTAAAAAATATACACTTTCTTCTTGTTGCTGTTTTTCAGGACAGGGAACTGAAAATGCATGAAAGTTCTGAAGGGGCATTGGCCTCCCATATTAAAGAAACTATGCTGTAACCCCTGAATCTTCTCTATAAAAATACAATTTGATTAAGAAACTTACTATTGATAAGTTTAAAAAACTATTAAAAACAAAATGGTCCTCTATGAAACATGTTTAAAAAAAGTTATGGAATGGTGGTAATGCAAATAGTTTGAAAGAGAAACTTATTGTTAGAATAAACTTGTCCTATCTATCACCTACTGAAAACAATGATAAGAATGATTGTGACTATTGACTCATTTCTCAAATATTTGGGAGGAAAGTAATACTTCAAGAACTTTAGAACTTCCCAAATGAGATTTGATTCTTTCCTTGTAAACTTTGACTATATAAACATATAATATATGTATGTACATATATATATATATATACATATATATATATTTAATGTGAGGCTAATATATAATCACTATTTACATTTTAATAGTATGTTCATATTAGAGGAGATCAAAGGTAAGAGTGATTATAAGTTTATGCATATAGATTCAATAAAATATTAAAAAGAAACCTATTAAAGATTATTGAAGAAATAAAAACAAAAAAACACTGATTATTTTGCAGATTCCATTTCTTTTTCCATTTTGGACTCTGGTACATTTTCTACTCTTCCCTATCTCCCTTTCTGTTTCTGTCTGTCTTTCATTCTAACTGTCCCTGTCTCTATCTGTTTATCCCTGTTTTTTCTGTCTCTATCTCTTTCTCTGTTTCTCTCTTCATATCTGTGTGTCTCCATATATTTTTCTCTGACTCTGACTCTCTGTCTCGCTCTTTCTCTCCTTTCCTGAGTAAATTTGCAGAATATATTCAGGAATACTTACAAAAGTTGTTTTTATGACACTCATGAGGCAAAGAAGGCAGTCTTTCTGCAAAGACCAGGGATGATTACTTAAGAGTTGTAACCCTAGGAGACCCATTAGATTGTGTACTGTGAGTTGAAATTATTTTTTAGTGCTTTCTATTTTCCAGCAAGCATCTAATATATCTATACAAAAACATATGAAAAGTGAAAGTGTATTTCTACCTTGGATTTAATCTGCTTCTTGAAAATACTTTGAATTTTGTATAAAAATTAATAAATGAACATGGGAGTTCTTTCAGAAAACGATAGTGTCTTGAAATAAATAGTTCAATGAATATGAACAACACTAATAAAACAATAATGACTATTTGATAAAATAAAATTTTAACTTCAAGTAAAACACTTTTTTTCCCTAAATACAATAGTGTGGTAAATTTTAAAGGATCTTTTCTATCCTTTGTTTTAAACAAAGAGACAATTAACTTGCTTGTCAACAAAATTGTCCAACGATATAATTCAATAAAAAACTGTTGTTTGTTCATATTTTTTCCATAAAAGAAATCAGTTCTGTCCATCTTATAGAAATATCTCTTTTGAGAAGTAAAAACCTACAATTTGAGGAATAATGTGTGATCTTCAGTTCATAATTATTACTCAATAGTATTACAATCGTATCAAACATCCAGGGTCGAAGAGTGAGTCAAATGAAAAAACATGCAAAAATAACTCTGCAAATCTTAAGATACTTTGTTACACAATGTTATAATACTAAACTTATTAATGAGGAATTAGTAATAATACTATAATAAATATAATTAATATTTTTGTTATTTATCTCTTCCTTATCATTTTGATGATATTTAAAAAAAATCTAGTCAAGACAAAGCTGTTACCTAAATTGTCCCAAAATTCTTAGCAAAGTTAAAACTTTAACATTCAAATTTTTGTACTTGATGTTTAAAAAACTATTGTGCAACACAGGAAAAATATTTTCAGCATGATGTTACTACCAAATGTTTTCTTTTCATAGACTTCAAATTTTTCCTCCAATTCTCATTATTTTGAAAACTTTTTGGTCAATAGTTTAGAGTTCTTAGCCAGATTGAGAAAATCCCTTATAGTAATTTTCTGGACAATTTCTTCCCAAAGGGAACTCCAAGTAATTTCACTATTTATTTTAGTTTCCAGTTATTTTGCCAGCATTCAAACCAACAAAAATTATGAACAAAGATATTGTTTTCTTATTTTTATGGATCATTATCCTCTCAAAAGAAATGTGTGCATTGCATGAGTTCAATTCATAATTATATTCTAGTCTATTTCATTTTTTTTAATTTTCAAGGATTTTTTAAGGTTTCCATTTGAATTTTAGGCATTTGCCATCTGATACATAAAATAGGAAAAAATTTCTTGTTTATAATAGTAAGTTGTAGAGGCTATCTTTCTAGGTGTTTTGTAGATGTTTGCTTTTGCTGGTTTTCTTTTTTTTTAATTTCTTTTTAAAATTTATTTATTTATTTTCGCCCATATATACATGCATATATCCAAGTTGCAAAATTTCTCTCCGCCCTCCATTCCCAAGCCCCTCCTTTCAGCAGGGAACACTCAGGTTAGCATTTTACATACATATTTTGTTAAACATATTTACAAATCAGTAATTTTTGGCATGTTGAATTAAGGTTAAGGGAAAGAGATACAAAAGAGAAGTGTTCAGATTTGGAACGGTAGTTGTTTTTTTTTTTTTTTCTGTGTGCTTCTTTGTTTTGTTTTTCTTCATCTTGTTGGGGATAATATAGTCCATAATCAATCAAATACAGTTATCCTGGTTCTCTGGACTGCTAAGTGGAGCTGGTTCAATCAAGGCTGTTCATTTCAAAATGTTGTTGATGTGTATATTGTTCTCTTGGTTCTACTCCTTTTGCTCAGCATGACATCCTGTAAGTCATTCCATGCTTCTCTAGTATCTGATCATTTATAATTGTATTCATTACCATAACTTGTTTAGCCATTCCCAAAATTGATGAGCATCCCCTCAATTTCCAATTCTTTGCCACTACATAAAGAGATACTATGCCTATTATGGAACATATAATACTTTTCTCATTTTTTATATTTCTTCTGGATACAGACCTAGAATTGGAATTGTTTTATTGTTCTTTGGACAAAGTTCCATATTGCTCTCTAGAAAGATTGGATCTCTTCTCTACTCTACCAGCAAGGCATCAATTTCCCAATCCTCCCACAACCTCTCCAGCATTTATCATCTTCCCTTTTTCTAATCTTGGCTAATCTAATAGGTATGAGATGATACCTCATTATTGTTTTAGTTTGCATTTTTCTAATCAATAGTTATTTGGAGCATTTTTTCTTATGATTATATATAGCTTTAATTTTGTCACTTGAAAACTATTCATATCCTTAGACTATTTAACAAGTGAAGACTTTTACCAATTTTGAATATTATGTTCCCAAATTTCTGCCACTTCTTCCATTCCCTAAATTCCTTTTGTAATTTTGGGTGGGTCATTAACTTATATTAAATTACTACCAGAAAGCATTTCCTTTCTATCAACAAACTGCAATGATTAAGTCCTATATGTGATGTTCAATAATTAGTTATGTATTTGAGTTCTTCTTATTCCACTCAGATTTGGGGCATTTTGGAGGAGATTAAGTTCTTTTGGTCAGTTTTGACTCAAGAACCTATTGTAAATTTCTATTGTTATTGATTTGTAAAATGAGACATATTTATTTGAAAAGTCTTTTGTAGAGCCTTCACCTTTTAATATTACATTGCTTTGAGAAATTCATGTATTTTTTCTCCCAATTTGTGATGTGAAAGTATTCATCCTTCTATGTCTACCTTAGAGTGATAATACTTATATATGTTAATATTTAAGGATTTTTTTGTTTGGATACCTTCTGGTTTCACTTTTTTTTGTTTTGCTTTGTCAAAAGTGTATGTTAAATCTTGTATGGAATTAATTGCTTTAAAGGTGCTTGATTCAATGAATTTTGACTTCAGACTGTCAGAGATATTCTTGATATTATATATATACTAGATCTACTCCTCAATAGTCTTATAAGTCTTTCTTTGAGATAAAGTTATAGGTAGAGATATCTATGAAGAGTTATCTCTCTATTTATCATGATAGACCTGACCTCCTTAAATGGAAGTCTTAGGAAGAGTCATTCAGTCAAAGGGAGAGGCTTCAATGAAAGAGATTCTTCTGAAATCTGAGTTCTAGAATGTAGAAGGTCAGCCCCAGGGAGTGATATTTACATATCCTTGGTGATCTTCTTCATCAAAGATATGCATGGATTATTACTCATTATATAGATCCATTGGCTCACCAGTGAACTCTGACCTAGGATAATCTGTGGCTCCAGGGGTGGTTGTAAAAGGTTTCTTTGATAGAGAAGTATGCATATTTCTAAGAACAAATATTGTAAATTTACCCAAGATATTGTAAAAGTGGGTCTTCTTTAACTGAGATAAGTTTTTGTTATAAAAAGTCTGAGTTTCCAAAAATAAAGTTGGTAGATTTTCACTTCCCAACCTTTCATGTTTGGATATATTTATCTACCTGACTTGACTCTCAGAAATTCATGTCCAGACCTACATCAGACCTATTGTGGGCAATATTAGAACTGAAGCGATCTTCCAGAATAAAGAGGTTTGTGGGGGTCAGGATGGAGAAATCCAAAGTAGAAGACTCTTATGACAAATGAAAATAGTAATTGTTACTATGAATATAGAACTTTAATTTTTTCATAGTTCTTTTCATATATAGGGTGTCCAAAATATCTTAGGGCAGTATTTATTTCAATAATTTTAATATTTTAAAATTCCACTAAAATTTTTGGGCCATCCTACATTATTCCTTTTGAGTCTCACAACAGAACCCTTTGTAAATTAAGATTGGAAATGACTCCTTGACCAAAAATTCTTCAGAGTAAATTGAATCAAGACGAATGTGATGATCTCAAGAATGAAATTTTCCTGAATTCAAAATACATGATTCAAAAAAGGAATAAAGGAGCTGAGGGTGGTCTATCTTAAGAGGCTGTTATTTATTTCAAGTAAAAGGTAATCCATTACAAATTTTATAATGATATAAGAGAGAAATAAAGACTAACAATTAAAGGTGAATACAAAAGAAAAGTATTGTATCAGAAATATATAGAATATGCTGAGGTTCTTGATAAATGCTTAAGTTTAAAAAAGGGGTTGCAATTATTACATTTTGTAGATATTCATTGAAAAGAAGAGGACCAAAGAAGAGTACAATTACTGCTTGATTTAGATGAAATAATTAAGAACAGAAAGGAGTTAGAATGACTCAT
The DNA here is from genome assembly GCF_037893015.1 of Macrotis lagotis. Lineage (NCBI taxonomy): Eukaryota > Metazoa > Chordata > Mammalia > Peramelemorphia > Peramelidae > Macrotis > Macrotis lagotis. The sequence goes on from NC_133659.1 coordinate 84,655,633, forward strand.
TTGTTTAATAATTATCTTTGTACTGGAAAAAAGATATAACAAATTTGTATGATTGATACTTAATTTCATTTTTCTAATTAAATGTTATGAATGTTTTTCAACATTCATCCACTTGCATTCCTACTAAGTTACACATTTTTCCACCAATCTCCATTCCCACTCCGCTCCTCTTAATGTCAAACAGTCTAGAAAAAGTTTTGCATGTTCAATTGAATTAAACATGTTTACGTATTAATCATTTTGTGTATGAGGAATTAGGACCTTGGGTAAAGAAAGAAAGAAAACCATGGGACTAGAAAGAAAAACACAAAAGAAGCTGTAATAAGGTGAACAAAGCATTCCTTCAGACCCTATAAATGGTTTTTGTTTTGTTTTGTTTTATTTTCCACTGGATTAGATGGTGCCATCCACAAAGGGATTCCCAAGGTTGCCCTAAATGCCCAAACTGTTAAGAGGAATGGTGTCCAACACAGTTAGTCAACTCACAATGCTATTGCCAGTGAGCACAAGGTTCTCCTGGCTCTGCTTCCCTCGCCTTCAATTCTTTCCATGATTCTCCAAAGTCTGACCATTCATAATTTCCTATAGAGCAACATTACTCCATAATTTTTCTATGTGAATGTCTTTTTTTTTGTTGTTTTTTATTAAAGATATTATTTAAGTTTTACAATTTTCTCCCAATCTTGCTTCCCTCCCCCCACCCCCACCCCACAGATAGCACTTCATAGTCTTTACTTTGTTTCCATGTTGTACCTTGATCCAAATTGGGTGTGATGAGAGAGAAATCATATCCTTAAAGAGAACAGAATTCTCAGAGGTAACCAGATCAGACAATAAGATATCTGGTTTTTTTTTCCAAATTAAAGGGAATAGTCCTTGTACTTTGTTCAAACGCCACAGCTCCTTATCTGGATACAGATGGTACTCTTCTTTTCAGACAGCCCAAAATTGTTCCCAATTGTTGCACTGAAGGAATGAGCAAGTCCTTCAAGGTTGAACATCACTCCCACATTGCTGTTAGGGTGTACAGTGTTTTTCTGGTTCTCTTCATCTCACTCAGCATCAGTTCATGTAAATCCCTCCAGGTTTCTCTGAAATCCTGTCCCTCCTGGTTTCTAATAGAACAATAGTGTTCGATGATATACATATACCAGTTTGCTAAGCCATTCCCCAATTGAAGGGCATTTACTGGATTTCCAATTCTTTGCCACCACAAACAGGGCTGCTATAAATATTTTTGTACAAGTAATGTTTTTACCCTTTTCCCTCATCTCTTCAGGGTATAGACCCAGTAGTGGTATTGCTGGGTCAAAGGGTATGCACATTTTTGTTGCACTTTGGGCATAGTTCCAAATAGCTCTCCAGAAGGGCTGGATGAGTTCACAGCTCCACCAACAGTGTAATAGTGTCCCAGATTTCCCATAACCCTTCCAACAACGATCATTATCCTTCCTGGTCATACTGGCCAATATGAGAGGTGTGAGGTGGTACCTCAGAGAAGCTTTAAGTTAATTTGCATTTCTCTAATAATTAATGATTTAGAGCATTTTTTCATATGGCTATGGATTGCTTGATCTCCTCATCTGTAAATTGCCTTTGCATATCCTTTGACCATTTGTCAATTGGGGAATGGCTTTTTGTTTTAAAAAATATGACTCAGTTCTCTGTATATTTTAGAAATGAGTCTTTTGTCAAAATCATTAATTGTAAAGATTGTTTCCCAATTTACTACTTTTCTTTTGATCTTGACTACATTGGTTTTATCTGTGAAAAGCTTTTAAATTTAATGAAATCAAATTCATCGAATTGGTTTTTAGTGATGTTCTCCAACTCTCCCTTAGTCATAAACTGTTCACCTTTCCATAGATCTGACAGGTAGACTAGTCCTTGATCTTCTAATTTGCTTATAGTATTGTTTTTTATGTCTATGTCCTGTAACCATTTGGGTCTTATCTTGGTAAAGGGTGTGAGGCATTGGTCTAATCTAAGTTTCCTCCATAATAACTTCCAATTATCCCAGCAGTTTTTATCACAGAGGGAGTTTTTATCCCAGTGGTTGGACTCTTTGGGTTTATCAAACAGCAGATTACTATACTCCTCTCCTGCTTTTATACCTAGTCTATTCCACTGGTCCACCACTCTATTTCTTAGCCAATACCAAACAGTTTTGATGACTGATGCTTTATAATATAATTTTGCATTGGGTAGTGCTAAGCCACCTTCATTTGCATTTTTTTTTCATTAAGCTCCTGGCTATTCTTGACTTTTTATTTCTCCATATGAATTTACTTACCATTTTTTCTAACTCATTAAAGTATTTTTTTGGAATTTTGATTGGTAGGGCACTAAACAGATAGTTTAGTTTTGATAGAATTGCCATTTTTATTATATTAGCTCTCCCTATCCATGAGCAGTTGATATTTGCCCAGTTATTTAAATCTGATTTAATTTGTGTGAGAAGTGTTTTATAATTGTTTTCCAAAAGATTCTGAGTCTGTCTTGGCAAATAGACTTCCAAATATTTTATATTGTCTGAGGTTACTTTGAATGGGATTTCTCTTTCTAACTCTTCCTACTGTTTCTTGCTAGACATATATCGAAAAGTTGAGGATTTATGGGGGTTTATTTTATAACCTGCAACTTTGCTAAACTTGTTAATTGTTTCCAGTAGTTTTTTAGATGATTTCTTGGGATTCTCTAGGTAAACCATCATGTCATCTTTGAAGAGTAAGAGTTTTACCTCTTTCTTCCCAATTCTAATTCCTTCAATTTCTTTTTCTTCTCTAATTGCTGATGCTAACATTTCTAATACAATATTGAATAGTAGTGGTGATAATGGGCACCCTTGTTTAACCCCTGATCTTATTGGAAATGCCTCTAGCCTCTCCCCATTGAGTATAATGCTTCTTGATGGTTTCAGATAGATACTGCTCATTATTTTAAGAAAAAGAGTCCATTAATTCCTACACTCTCTAGTGTTTTTAATAGCAATGGATGCTGTATTTTGTCAAAAGCTTTTTCAGCATCTATTGATATGATCATATGGTTTCTGATAGGTTGGTTATTGATATAATTGAGTATACTAAGAGTTTTCCTAATATTGAACCAACCCTGCATTCCTGCAATAAATCCTACTTGATCATAATGTATTATCCTAGTGATGACTTGTTGTAGTCATTTTGCTAAGATTTTATTTAGGATTTTTGCATCAGTATTCATCAGGGAAATAGGTCTATAATTTTCTTTCTCGTTTTAACTCTTCCTGGTTTAGGTAACAATACCATATTGGTTTCATAGAGTTAGGCAGAATTCCATCTTTCCCTATTTTTCCAAAGAATTTATATAGGATTGGAACCAATTGTTCCTTAAATGTTTGGTAGAATTCATTTGTGAATCCATCAGGCCCTGGAGATTTCTTTTTAGGGAGTTCAATAATGGCTTGTTGAATTTCTTTTTCTGAGATAGGGTTGTTTAGATATTTAATCTCTTCTTCATTTAACCTGGGCAACTTATATTTTTGTAAATATTCATGCATTTCACTTACATTATCAAATTTATTGGCGTAGAGTTGGGCAAAATAATTTCAAATTACTACTTTAATTTCCTCCTCATTGGTGGTGAGTTCACCTTTTTCATTTATGATACTAGCAATTTGGCTTTCTTCTTTCTTTTTTTAAATCAAATTGACCAGAGGTTTATCAATTTTATTGTTTTTTTCATAATACCAACTTTTGGTTTTATTTATTAATTCAATAGTTTTTTTGCTTTTGATTTTATTAATTTCTCCTTTAATCTTTACATTTTCTAATGTGGCATTTGATTGGGGATTTTTGATTTGTTCTTTCTCTAATTTTTTTTAGTTACATATTTAGTTTATTGATTTCCTCTTTCTCCAATTTATTCATATAAGCATTTAGAGCTATAATATATCCCCTGAGAGTTGCTTTGAATGAATCCTATAGGTTTTGGTATGTTGTTTCATTATTATCATTATCTATGATAAAATGGTTAATTCTTTCTATAATTTGTTTTTTGGTCCACTCATTTTTTTAAAATGAGGTTATTCAGTTTCCAATTTGCTCTGGGTCTATATCTCCTTGGCCCAGTATTGCATATGACTTTTATTGCATTGGGATCTGAGAAAGATGTATTCACTATTTCTGCGTTTCTGCAGTTGATCATTAGGTTTTTATGTACTAGTACATGGTCAATTTTTGTATAAGTTCAATGGACTGCAGAGAAAAAGGTATATTCCTTTCTATCCCCATTCAGTTTCCTCCATAAGTCTACCATATTTAATTTTTCTAACAATCTATTTACATCCCTAATTTTTTTCTTGTTTGTTTTATGATATGATTTATCTAGATCTGATACTGGGAGGTTGAGATCTCCTACTAGTAGAGTTTTGCTGTCTATGTCTTCCTGTAATTCTTTCAGATTCTCCTCTAAGAATTTGGGTGCTGTCCCACTGGGTGCATATATATTCAATATCGAAATGACTTTATTGTCTATGGTACCTTTTAGAAGGATAAAGCTTCCTTCCTTATTTCTTTTAACACTATCTATTTTTTGCTGCTGCTTTGTCTGAGATAAGAATTGCTACCCCTGCTTTTTTTACTTCAGCTGAAGCAAAATATATTTTGCTCCAACCTTTTACCTTTACTCTATATGTATCTCTCTCTGCTTCAAATTAGTTTCTTGTAAGCAGCATATTGTAGGATTCTGGTTTTTAATCCACTCTACTATTTGCTTACATTTTAAGGGAGAGTTCATCCCATTCACATTCAAGGTTATGATTATTAATTCTTTATTGCCCTCTGTGCTATCTTCCCTATGTTTGTATTTTCCCCCTTCCCCCCCTTATCCATATTCCCAGTATTTTCTTTTTGAATACCAACCCCTTCAGTATGTTTTCCCTCCTATATCACACCCTCTCCTTTCTTTCCCCTTTCCCTTTTTCTGTTTTCCCTTCCCTTTCTTTTGCTATTTCCCCTTATTTCCTCCACTCCCCTTCCCTTTCTCTGTCCCCCCTACCCTTTTCCCCTTTTAATACTTGCAAGGTTAGATGTTTTATAAATTTACTGAGTATGTGTAGGTTGACTTTAAGCCAAGTGTGATGAGAAGAAGATTCAGGTGTTTCTCCTCTGCTCCCTTCTTCTCCTCTATTACCATAGTTTTTTGTACCTCTTAGTGTAATGATATTTGTCCCATTCAATCTCCTCCCTCCTCCCGTCTCTTTCCTGTCCCCCTTTTTAGGGAGGTTGTGTATTTTTTAGATCATTCTATCTAGGTCATAGAAAATTCTGAGTGTTTGTCCCTTCTAGTTCAGTATATTCTATTGGATAGAGTCAAAATTCCTGAGAGTTATTAGACTCTTTCTCCCAAGTGGGATTAAAGCCAGTTACATCCCATTAGATAGCAGTCTCATGGATAGGTCATGGATGTCCATCATTTCTGGCTAGATGTATTCTCTCTGTTAGAGTTACATTTCTCGGGATTTATGAGAGTCTCTTCCCCCCCCCCCACCCCCGCCCATGCTGGAATATAGCCAGTTTCAACTTACTGGATTGCATTTTTTTTCCTTTTACTGCCCCCCCCCCCCTTTTTTTACCTTTCCATGTGTCCAAATTTTCTGTTTAGTTCTGGTCTTTTCATCAGAAATTTTTGGAATTCTTCCACTTCATTAAATGTCCATCTTTTTCCCAGGAATAGAAGGCTCAGCTTTGCAGGAAAGTAGATTCTTGGATGCATTCCAAGCTCCCATGTTCTTCAAAATATCTCGTTCCAGGCCCTTCAGTCCCTTAAAGATGATGCAGCCAGGTCCTGCGTGATCCTTACTGTGGCTCCTTGATATTTAAATTGCTTCTTTCTGGCTGCTTGCAGGATTTTCTCTTTTATCTGATAGTTCTGCAGTTTGGGCACAACATTCCTTGGTGTTTTCATTTTAGGATCTTTTTCTGGTGGGGATCGATGTACTCTTTCAATAACTACTTTGCCCTCTGATTCCATGTCAGGATAGTTTTCCATCACTATATCCTGTAATATTAGGTCCAGGCTTTTTTTTTTCTCTTCAATGTTTTCAGGAAGTCCTATAATTTTCAGGTTGCTCCTCCTTGATCTATTCTCGAGGTCAGTAGTTTTGTTGATGAGGTATTTTACACTTGCTTCTATTTTTTCTACTTTTTGATTTTGTTTACCTGACCCTTGCTGTCTCATGGAGTCCTTAGTTTCTGTAGACTCCCTTCTTTTTTTGGGGGAGGAGTTTTCTTCATTAACCTTTTGTAACTCCTTTTCCAATTGGTCAATTCTACTTTTGAAAGAGCTTTCCATTTGACCAATTGAGGTTTTGAGAGAATTAATTTCTTTTTGCATTTGCTCATTTGAGAATCTGCGAGATTTATTCTCCTTTTGTGTTTGTCCAATTGTACTTTCTAAGGTTTTGTTTTCTTGTTGCACGGTATTAATTGTCTCTCTCAAATTTTTAAGCTCCTTCCTTATTTCTTCAAGGAAGTCATTCTGTGCTGGAGATGAGAGTGCATTCTCCTCGGAGGTTCCAGGTCTCTCTGAGATAGGGTCTTTCCCTTCCAGGAATTTTTCTATGGATCCACCTTTCCACTGACCCTTCTTCATTATGCTAAGACCTTGATTTGGGGGGGGGGGCTGGTACACCTGGGCTTGGGATTGCTAAAAGCTTTACTGAGTGCAGTTTCTCTGGCTGGCCAGTAGGAGGTGCTAGTTTCCCTCTCTGGTGTGTCTGTGACCTGGCTTGAGAGGCCTTCTCCCTTTGCCAGAAGGGAGGAGTTGGAACTATTGAATTCTTTTGCCTTCATTCAATGGTGGGCTTTACCCTGGCCTGAGGTCATTCCTCAGCTGGGCTGGTTCTTCTGCTCACACACCTGGGCCTGAGGCAGAAGTAGTTTGCATTTGTTTGGGAGGAGGCCTCTGTTCAATGGAGGTGTGGACTCAGAGTTTCTCAGACCTGAGGAGCCCAGGGATGGTGATGCAGCTCTCCTGCACCAGACCTCTCCCTGCAGCCCCTTCCCCAAGCTCCAGGGGGACAGCACCAACACCAGTGCCTCTGCTTCCCCACGGACCCAAGGACCCAAGCCCCCTTCATACATCCCTATGGCTGATCCAGCAGGTCTGGGACTTGGGCCCTCAGACTTCTGGTTCCAACTCAGCTGTTAATCTTGCTGATCCCGGGCTGATCTTCCCTCAGAGCCAGACTCACCTGCTGATACTCAGCCAAGGCTGCTGTGGGAGCCAAATCCTGATGTAGATTTTCCTCTTCTGGCTTTTGTTTCTGGGTTTCCTGATTTGGAATTCTTTTAAGAGGTTTGTTTCATGTGATAGATGGGGAAGAGATCAGGAGACTTTAGAACTGTGCCTGTCTTCTCTCTGCCATCTTGGCATTACTCCATAAATTTGACACATCATAGATTGCTTGGCTATTCCTCAATTCATGGACATTTCTTCAATTTTCAATTCCTTGTCTCTGACAAAAGAGCAACCAATAAATATTTTTGAACTTGTTGAACTTTTCCCATTTTTCATGATTTCCCCTGAATATCCCCAGTGTTGGTACTACTGGACCAAAGGGCATTGCCAGTTCCATTTCTTCCTGCGCATAGTTTAATGTTGCTCTCCAGTTTGATTTGACCAGTTCACAACTCCATCAATAGTATATCACATCTTCCTATAACCTCTCCAACATTAATCATTCTCCCTTTTAGTAATCTTAGCCAATCTGATAGGTGTGAAGTAGTACCTGATAGTTGTTGTTTTTTTCTATTGGTTTTTATTTGAATTTTTGCAAGTCACTGGAGTTAAGTGACTTGCCCAAAGTCACCCATTAAAGTAAGAATTGTTTGAGACTGAATTTGAATTCAGGTCCTCCTGTCTCCAGAGCTGGTACTCTATCCACTGTACCAACTAGCTGCCTCTTTTTGTTTTGTTTTGTTTTTGATATTTGCAAGGCTATGGGGTTAATTAAATAACTTGCCTGAAGTCACACAGCTAATTAAGAATTAAGTTTCTGAAGTTCATCATAGTTGTTTCAATTTGCATTTATTCAATTTGCCCGAGAGGGCAGCTAGGTGGCACAGTGGATAGAGCATGGCCCTGAAGTCAGGAGTACCTGAGTTCAAATCCAGCCTCAGACACTTAATAATTACCTAGCTGTGTGGCCTTGGGCAAGCCACTTAACCCCATTGCCTTGCAAAAACCTAAAAAACTCTATTTTCATTTCTCCAGTCACTAATGATTTGAAGCATTATTTCATATGGGTCTATATAACTTATGTTTCCCTGCTTGAAAAGTAATTTTTATGTCTTTGACCATTTTTCAATGGAAGGACTCATTAACCTATAGAGTTGAATCAATTCTGTATATATTTTAAAAACTAGAACTTTATCAGAACTTCCAGCAATGAAAAGTGTTTCCTAGCTCTCTGTCTTCCCTCTAGTCTTGGCTGCAGTAGTTCCATTAGTATAAAAACTTCTTAGTAATATGGTCAAGATCATCAATTTTGCAATTTACAATGTACTCCACTTCTAGTTTGGTCATAAATTTCTCCCCTGTCCATAGTTTCAACAGAATGAGTAGTTCTTGATACCTTAATTGGTATCACCCTTTATGTCCAAATACAGAGTCCATTTTGATCTTATTTTGGTATAGGGAAAGAGATGTGTATCTATGCCTAGTTGTTGTCATACTATTTTCCAGTTTTCCCAACAGTTTTTGTCAAATAGGTTGTTTTTTTCCCCAGATAATAAAATCAGATTTTCTCAAACAATAGATTATTATGGTAATTTGCTACTGATTCTTTTGAACCTGTTCTAATGCACTGGTTCATTATTCTATTTCTTAACTAGTTCCAATAAGATTTGATGACTGCTGCTTTATAGTTTAGTTTTTAGATCTGGTAGAGTTAGAACACCATCCCCTGCATTTATTTTTTTGATTAATTTTCTTGATTTTCTTAACCATTTGTTTCTCCAGATGAATTTTGTTACTGTTTTTTTCTAACTCTGTAAAAGAGATTTTTGGGAACGTCTGGCTAACATAGCAGACAGAAAGCAGGTACTGCTCTAAGGTATCCTGGCTTTCCCTCAGAACTAACATGAATCAAGTCTCTTATATAATTTAGATCCACAAAAATCCAGAAAAAATCCTATGGGAACATATACCAACAAGGTCTGTCTCAAGGAAGTGTGGATGAACTTGGATCAGAGGATAGAGAGCAGAGTGCCAGCACAGTGGAGGTCGGGTGAGACCTGAGAACCTGAGAACAGCCACAAAAGTTCTGATAGTGTGGGGAGCCCCAATGACAGTATGACTACACATTGATCCAGCCAGCTCCACAGGTTTGAAAGAAGAGGGCTGTGAGCCCAATATTTTCAGCAGAGTCCCCAGATTTCCAGTTGATTCCACTCCACCCCCATCCTTGTGGCAGAAAGTGAATCTTCCCAGAATAAACACTGTAACAACATCTCCCCATCCATGCCCCCTTTAGGTTCAAATGTAGGCAACAGATCTCCCCCCTCCACCAGTGCTGAATGAGAATTAAGGAGATTAACTATGCAGCCAAAGAGTCCAGTCCACATTGTTTGAGGATAACCCAGATCTTGCTGATCCTCTCCCCATCCTATACCACAGCCTTAGGGAGTGGGCCACTAATCAAGGTCACAGACACTCCAGAGAAAGCCTCTAGATTCCCCTACTGGTCAGCCCACTTGAAGTTACCAGCCAGTGAGCAAGGGCTCTAGTGATCTCAACACCAAATGTCTGTGAATCAGCCCTTCCCCCCAACAAAAGTTCCTAGGAAAATGAAGGAAAAACAAGTAGTGAGGGGGGTAGTAAAAATTACCTAGAAGTCAAAGATCCTAAATCAGAGAGATACAGAACTTCTGAGGAGAATATGAATTCAGTCAAAAAAGTCTTCTTAGAAGAGATCAGAAAGGAGTTTAAAAATCAATTGGAAAAATTGGGAAAAGAAACGCAAGAGAAAATTAACACTTTTCAATGAGAAAATTATCACCTTGCAACAAGAAGATGAAAGTACAATTGGACAAGTACAAAAAAGAAAATAATTTTTCACAAAACATTAATTAGGTAAAAGAAAAATGCCTTCAAAAATATAATTGACTGATTGGAAAAGGATTTGCAAAAGGTAAATGAAGAAAAATTTCTCTAAAATATGTTGGAACCTGTGGAAACTAACAATTTCATGAGACAACAAGAATTTGTTAAACAAAAGAAAAAAGTGAAAAAATAAAACAAAATGTAAAATCGTTCATCTGCAAAAGAATAGATCTATCAGAGACAACTTAAGAATCATTGGGCTTCTTGAAAACATTGAAGAGAAAAAATGCCTAGGTCAATACTTGAGGATATAGTGCTGGAAGATTACTCTGATATTATGGAACTGGATGTAAAAGTAGTTATTGAAAGAATACATTGATACTCTTCTGAAAGAGATCCCAAAATGAAAACACCAAAGAATAGTGTGTCAAATTCCAGAACTATCAGATAAAAGAGAAAAGTTTGCAAGCAGCCAGAAAGAAACAATTTAAATTCCAAGCAGTCACAGTAAGGATTACAAAAGACTTGGCTCCATCCACATTAAGGAACTGAAGGACCAGGAATATGATAATCAAAAAAACAAAGGAGCTTGGAATAGAGTTAAGAATTCACTTTCTGGGTTAACTGAACCTTCTCTTCAAGGGGAAAAGATGGACATTTAATGAAAAGGAGACTTCCAACTTTTCCTGATGAAAAGACCAGCACTGAATAGAAAATTTATACTTCAAAGAGGAGACACAAGGCATATATTAAAAGGTTAATAAAGGGAAAAGAAAAAAAAAAACCTGTCATCCAGTAAGATGAAATTGGCTATATCCCCATCTTGGAGAAAGATTTTCATAACTGTTGAGAATTGCAGCTCTATTAGAGAGAATATACCTAGCCAGAAGTAATGGACACTCATGCCTTGATTGTGACTCTGATAGAATGATTTAAACACAGCATCTCCTTAAAACAAGGGGACAGGAAGGAGACAGGAGGGTGGAAGAGAGTGAATGGAGTAGATAACATTACATGAAGAGGTACAAAAGACCTATTGCAAAAGAGGGAAGAAGGGAGGAGATGACAGCTTCCTAAATCTTAATCTCATTAAATTTGACTTAAATAAGGATCAACACAAATGCACTTAATTATGTTTAGAAACTTATCTTACCTTTCAAGTATTAAGATGGGAAGAGGGAGGGGGAAGTAAAAGAGGAACTGAAGGAAGAAGAGGCAAAGTGGAAGGGGAAAGAAAGGGAAGGATGGTTGGATATAAGGGGCAAACCCACTGAAGGAGGTAATATTCAGAAGCAAAATCCTGGGGAATATGGATAAGGTCAATAAAGGGGAAAATACAGAGGGAAGATAGCAAGGAGGACAATAAAGAGTTAGTAATTATAACTTTGAATGTGAATGGGATGTACTCTTCCATAAATCATAATACAGCAGAGTGAAGTTAAAACCAGAATCCTACAATATGCTGCTTACAAGGCACTCATTCAAAGGAAAGAGATGCATACAGAGTAAAGGTAAAAGCTTGGAGCACACTATATTATGCTTCAGTTGAAATGAAAGTGGTAGGGGTACCAAAACAGTTGCAAAAAAATAGATCTCATTAAAAGAGATAAGGAAGAAAACTGTATCCTCCTAAAAGCTATCCTAAGCAATGAAGTGATTTCAATACTAAATATATATGCAGCAGGTGACATAGCATCCAAATTCATAGATAAGAAACTAAGTGAGTTAAAGAAGACATATACAGCAAAACTCTACTAGTAGGAGACCTCAACCTCCCTTTCTCAGAATTAGATAAATCTAAACATAAAATAAACATGAAAGAAGTTAAGAAGGTAAATAGAATGTTAGATAACCTAGACCTGATAGAGAAAACGTAATGTGAATAGAAAGGAATATAACTTTTTTTGTGCAATACATGGCACCCACACAAAAATTGAACATGTACTAAGGCATAAAAAGCTCATAATCAAATGCAGAAAGGCAGAAATACTGAATCCATCTTTTCCAGACTGTAATGCAAAAAAAATCCCATGCAATAATGGGCCATAGAGAGGTAGACCTAAAACTAATTGGAAACAAAATAACTTCATTTTAAAGATTGATTGGATCAGAATGCCTATCAAATGGGCTAGTTATGGAACATGATTACTATGGAATATTATTGATATATAAGAAACTGTAAATGGTTGGATTGTAGAGAGGCATAGAATGACTTACAGGATCTGATGCTGAGGGAAGGGAGCAGAACCAAGAGAACAATAGACACATTAGTAACAACATTGTGAGATGCTCATTCTTAGCAGAAGCAGTTCCTCTGAGCATTTCAGAGAGCTAGGACAACCATATTAGACCAGCTATGGAAAATGTTATTCCTATTTAGAGGAAGAAAAACAAAATAACAAAAAAAGAAAAACCAACTCATCAGAATCTAATGTATAAAGTGTCAAACACTTTATAAAAATTATCTCTTATATATCTCTTTCCCTTAATCCTAATTCCTCATACTGCAAATGCCTAATATGCCCACATGTTTTTTTTCCAAAATATGTATGCATATTGCTAACTTGACTCTTCACTGCTGAATGGAAGGGAGTGGGATAGGAGGGTAAAATTTTGTAACTTAGAAATTTAGATGTGAATGCAAATAAATAAATAAATAAATAGATGAGTGGACCAAACAACAAATTACAGATAAAATTAAAGGTTTAAATCAAGATGATTACAATAATGAGACAATATACCAAAACTTATGGGATACAGCCAAGGCAATTATTAGGGGATATATTATATCTTTTGCTTACATGAATAAAATGGAGAAATAGGAAATCATTGAACTAATCATGTAACTAAAAAAATAGAGAAAAATCAAATAAAAAAAACCAATTAAATCCCAAATTAAAAATTCTAAAAGTTATAGGAGAAATTAATAAAATTGAAAGCAAGAAAACTATTGAACCAATAAGTAAAACTGAGTTGGTTTTATGAAGAAAAATAAAATAGATAAACCTTTGGTTAATTTATTTAAAAAAAGAAAGAAGAAAACCAAATTACTAGTATTGTAAATGAAAAAAGGTGAATTCATCACCAGTGAGGAGGAAATTAAAGTAATAAGTCAGAACTGTTTTTTTTAACTGTATATCAATATATTTGATAACATAAGTGAAATGGATGAATATTTACAAAAAACATAAGTTGCCCAGGTTAAATGAGGAGGAAATTAAATTCCTAAATAACCCTAACACAGAAAAACAAATTCAACAATCCATCAATGAACTTCCTAAGAAAAAGCTTCAGGACTAGCATTCACACATGAATTCTATCAAACGTTTAAGAAACAATAGGTCCCAATGCTATATAAACTCTTTGGAAAATTAGGTGAAGATGGAACTCTTCCTAACTCCTTCTATGATACCAATATGGTGCTGATACCTAAGCCAGGAAGAGTCAAAACAGAGAAAGAAAATTAAAGACCAAATTTCCTAATGAATATGGATGCAAAAAATCTTAAATAAAATCTTAGCTAAGCTATTACAGCAAATTATCTCTAGGATAATATAGTATGAACAAGCAGGATTTATCACAGGAATGCATTTCAATATTAGGAAAATTGTCAGTATAATTTGCTGTATCAATAACAAACCTAACAGAAATCAGATGATTATCTCAATAGATGCTTAAAAAGACTTTGACAAAGTACAGCACCCACTTCTACTAGAAACACCAGATAGAATAGGAATAAATGGATTGTTCCTTAGAATAATAAGCAGTGTCTATCTGAAACCATCATCAAGCATTATATGCAAAGGGGATAAGCTAGAGCCATTCCCAAAAAGATCATGGATGATACAAGGATATATGCCATCACCACTGCTATTCAATATTGAATCAGAAATGCTAGCTCCTGGGGGCCGAGCCAAGATGGTGACATGAGAACACACTTCCCCAGGAGGCCTCTTCATAATATTTCAAAAGCCTTAAAATTATGACTCTAAATAAATTTTTGAGAGACAGACACCACACAAAGTTCTAGTGAGGCAATTCTCCAGTCCAAAGGCACCTGGAAGATCTTGGAAGGCTCTGTTCCATGGGTTTGGAGGGGGCAGCAGTACAGTCAGGATCATGTTGCTGGAGTGAATGAGCTCCAGCTTTCCTGAAATAGCCATCAGGGTGCCGGGTTTCCTGGGAGTGCTGGGTCATGGCAGAAGAAGTTTTTCCTGACTTACCAATCCAGGAACACCAAGCACAACTTGGAAAATGAGAAAGGGAAACTTATGGCAAAACAAGCACAAAGCCCAGGCCAACATCACCCTAAGCACAGCCCAGATCCCTGGAAGCAGGCGCAAAGAGTTGTCCATTCAACCTACAGAAGGCAAAGGGGTGAGGGGACATAGTCAAGATGTCCTCTCTGTACCTGGGACAGGACTCCAGTGCTTTGTCCAAACTCAGACCTTGGTCACAGTCTGGGCACCCATATTACCATAGAAGAGCTGTGACCCTCCTCACAGCTCCAGGGCAGAGGAGTGTGTTTGTGGTCATTCACAAATCAAAACACAGGCCAGGAGAGCAATTAGAGTCTCTCATAAGACCATGGAGGAACTGAGGTCCTTACGGGGGTGTCCCAATAATACTCAAAAGTTCCCAAAGCACCCCCCAAATCATGCCAAAGACTGGGAAAATGAATAAACAGACAAAAAGGAATATAATCATAAATAATTACTTTGGTCCCATGGAAGATCAAAACACAAACTCAGAAGATGTCAAAGTCCATGCTCCTGTATTCAAAGCTTTCAAGTAAAATAAAAATTGGGCACAGACTTTGGCAGAGATCAAAAAAGATTTTGAAAGTCAAGTAAGTAAGGGAGGTAGAGGAAAAATTGGGAAGAGAAATGAGAAAGATTCAGGAAAAACATGAAAACCAAATCAGCAGGTTAGTCAAGGAGAACAATAATGCTGAGGAAAAGGACATATAAAAACCAGTTTAACTTAAATGGATAAAAGCAGTCCAAAAAAGTTAATAAGGAGAATACCTTAAAAAGCAGAATTGGTCAGATGGGAAAGAGATAAGAAAGCTTTCTGAATTTAGACATAAAGAGTGATACCATAGAAAAATTAATAGATCAAAAAATATTCTACCTTATATTGTGACCAAACAAGAATTAGACAGATTATAAATGGCAAAATGAATGATTTGGGGGATATTAAATTAAAAAGTTTTTAGCACTATAAAATCAATGCTGTCAAAAGGAAAAGGAAAGCAGAAAGCTGGGGAAAAATCTTCACAACTAGGAGTTCTGATAAAGTTCTCATTTCTAAAATATATAGAGAATTGCATCAAATTTATAATATCACAATTCATTCCTCAATTGCTAAATGGCCAAAGGATATGAACATACAGTTTTCAAAAGAAGAAATTAAAGTTAAATATAATCCTATGAAAAAATGCTCCAAATAACTATTGATTAGAGAAAAGCAAAATAAACCAATGAGGTATCATCTTAGATTGACCAAGATATGAAAAAGGGAAGATGATCAATATTGGAGAGGTGATGGTAGGATTGGGACATTGATGAATTTCTGTTGGAGTTGTGAACGAATCCAACCTTTATAGAGAGCAATATAGAACTATGCCGAAAGAGCAATAAAACTGTTCATACCCTTTGCCCCAGAAATTCCAATTCTAGATCTATATCCAGAAGAAATTATAAAAAATGGGAAAAGTCCTACATGCTACAAAATATTCATAGCAGTTCTTTTTGTGGTGACAAAGAATTGGAAATTAAGGGGATGCCCTTCCATTATGGAGTGGCTAAACATTGTGGTACAGGAATACTATGGAATACTATTGTTCTAAAAGAAACCATAATAGGTCAGACTCTAAAGAAGCATGGAATGACTTATGGGATCTGTTGCTGAGAAAAGGGAGTACAACCAAGAGAATAATGCACACATCAACAATAGCATTATGAGATAAACAACCTTGATGGAAGCAGCTCCTCCTAGCAGTCTAGAGTTAGGATGATTGTATCTCTCCAGTTATGGACTATATTATCCCCAAGCAGAGGAAGAAAAACAAAACAAAAAAAAAAACATGCAGAAAAGAACAGCCCTTCCAAATACTATTGAACTTCATAAAAATTATCTCTTATGTTACTCTTTCCCTTAACCCTAATTCCTCATGCCAAAAATTACTAATTTGTAAACATGTTTATCAAAATATTTATGTAAAATGCTAACCTGACTGTTCCCTGCTGAGGGGAGGGGGACTGGGAAGGGAGTTTGGGGGGGATTTTGAAACTTGGAAACATGCATATACATATGGATGAAAATAAATGAATAAATTTAATAAAAAAGAAAGCTCTCCGAAGAAAACAACTTCAAATGTAGAAAAGAGTTCATGGAAGCTTATGACTGCTAGAAATCAAGAATCAATAAAATAATACCCCAAAAATGAAAAACTAGAAGAAAACCTGAAAATTGGAAAAACAATTGACCTAAATAACATAAGAGACAATTTAAAAATTATTGGGCTACCTGAAAGGCATGTTCAGGAAAAGAGCTTTGACTACATTTTTAAAGAATTTCTACAGGAAAATTGCCCTGTTATCTTAGAAGCAGAGGGTAAAATAGAAATTGAGAGAATCCCCTAATCTCCTATTGAAAAAGACAAAAAAAATAACCCCCAAGAATATTATAGCCAAGGACCAGAATTCCCAAGTCAAAGAGAAAATATGACAAGAAGCCAGAAAAAATAATTCAAATGTCATGGAGCTACAGTGAGTATTACAAAGGACTTAGAAGCATCCACATTAAGGGCTTGTACAACTTGGAATATAATTTTCCGGAAGGCAAGAGAGCTTGGAATGCAACCTAGAATCAACTACCCAGCAGAACTGAACATCCTTTTCCAGGAGGCAAAGTAGACTTTCAATAAAACGGGAATTTCAGATGTTTCTGTTGAAATGTCCCGAATTGAACAGAAAGTTTGATCTTCAAGTATAGGTGAAGCATGAAGAGTGTAGATCAGAAGGGTAAATTATGAGTATTTTAATGATGTTGCTTGTATTCCCACATGGGAAGATGATATTGTAACTCACATGAGCTTTCTCATTTATTAGAGCATTTAGAAAGACCATATAAAGAAAAGGCACAGTAAGTTGAATTTGAAAGTATAATATATTGCAGAAATTGAGTAAATGTTTGAAAAGGAAATGTACTGGGAAAAAAAGGGAAAGGAGAGGTAAAATAGGTTAAGATATTTTATGTAAGAGAGTCAAGCAAAAGCTTTTGCAGTGGTATGGAAGGGGAGGAAGATGAGGGGGTATGAGGGAGCCTTCATTCTCATTGGCAATGGCTCAGAGAGGAAATAACATACATACTTAATAGGGTATAGAAATCTAGAGGGAACATAAGTGAAAAGGGTTGGGAGAAAGAGGATGGGGGTGGGTGGAGGACAGCAGGGGCATTGTAGATGATAGAGGAAAGGTTAGTCAGACATAACACATTTTCTTTTTCTCTTTTTGAAAGGTGGTGGGCTTGGGTGGCCTGTCTGGGATCATGGGGCTGGATGGTTGCTGCATCTCTGGCATGGGATGTAGTCTTGGGGCCTCTAGGCCCCAGGGCTGTTGCTCTGTGTGCTATGCCACTCAGCTGCCCCACAGTTCACTTTTGAAGAGGAACAGAATGAAAGGAGAGGGAAAATATAGTATTTGTAGTGGGGAAGAATGGATAGAGGGAATTATAATCAGCAACAACTACTGTGGAAAAATGTTAGTTCTATGATGGATTTATGATAAAGAATGCCATGTATCCCAGAGACAGAGCTGATGGTATTATAACAAAGACTGAAGCAAATTTTTTTTCTCTTTCTTACAATTGATTTCTCTTGAGATTTTTATTTTTATGGAGAGGAAGGGGAATTTTGTTTTCTCTTAGAACAAAACTATATTAGTAATGTGTAAATAAATAAAAAAAGAAATTAAAATTAAAAAAAGAAAAAGGAAATGTTAGCTTCAACAATAAGAGAAGAAAAATAAATTGAAGGAATTGGAAAGGGGGAAACAAAACTCTCAGTCCTTGCAGATGAAATGATGGTATACCTAAAGAACTCTCAAAAAATCATCTAAAAACCTGCTAGAAACAATTAACAACTTTATCAAAGCCGCAAGACATAAAATAAACCCACAGAAATCATCAGACTTTCCATACATTACTAGCAACATCAGCAGCAAGAACTAGAAAGAGAAATTCCATTTAAAATAACTTTAGACAATATAAAATACTTGGGAGTCTACCGACCAAGGCAGACTGCAAAATACTTTCCACACAAATAAAATCAGATTTTAAAAACTGGGCAAATATCACCTGATTATGGATGGGGCATGCTTTTATAATAAAAATGACAATTCTACCTAAATTAATCTACATATTTAGTGCCTTACCAATCAAACTTCCAAAAAATTACTTTGGTGAACCAGAAAAAATTACTAAATTCATACAGAGAAACAAAAAGTCAAGAATATCAAGGGGTTTCAAGAAAAAAAGTGCAAAAGAAGGTGGCTTAGCCTTCCCAGATCTAAAATTATATTATAAAGAATTAATCATCAAAACTGTCTGGTACTAGCTAAAAAATAGTGTGGTGGATCAGTGGAATACAGTAAAAGAGACAGCAGGAAATGCTTATAGTAATCTGCTATTTGTTAAACTCAAAGTGTCCAGTTCTGGGATAAGATCTCTCTCTTTGATAAAAACTCTTTGGAAAATTTCAAGATAATATGACAGAAACTTGGATTAGATCAATATTTCATACTCTGTACCAAGATAAGATCAAAATGGGTGCAGGATTTAGACATAAAGAACAGTATTAGAAGCAAACTGGAGAACTAGGAATAGTTTACCTGTCTGCTCTATGGAAAGGGAAGCAGTTCATGAGCAAGGAAGAGATGGAAAACATCATTAAATACAAATTTGATAATTTTGATTACATTAAATTAAAAAAAAACTTTTGCACAAACAAAACCATTGTAACCAAGATCAAAAGAAATGTAGTACATTGGGAAACATTTTTTGCAACTAGTATTTCTGACAGAGAACTCATTTCTAAAATATACATATAACTGAGTCAAATTTATCAAAAAACAAGCTATTCCCCAATTGACAAATGGTCAAAGGATACGCAAAGACAATTTGCAGATAAGGAAATCAAAGCTATCCATAGTCATATGAAAAATTGCTCTAAATTATTACTGATTAGAGAAATGCAAACTTAAGCCTCTCTGAGGTACTTCCTCATACCTTTCAGATTGACCAATATGTCCAGAAAGGACTATGAGGAATGTTGGAAGGGGATGTGGGAAATCTGGGACACTAATGCATTGTTGCTGGAGTCGTGAACTGGTCCAACCTTTGTAGAGAGTAATCTGGAATTATGCCCAAACTGAAATAAAAATGTTCATACCCTTTGATTCAGCAATGCCTCTACTGGGTATATACCCTGAAGAGATCGTGAAAAAGGTTAAAAGTGTCACTTGTACAAAATGTTATGGAACATTATTTTTCTATTAGAAATCAGGAGGGATGAGATTTCAGAGAAGCCTAGAAAAACTTGCATGAATTGATGCTGAGTAAGATGAGAAAAACAAGAACATTATACACCCTAACAGCAACATGGGGAAATTATCAACCTTAGTATACTTGCTCATTCCATCAGTGCAATAATCAGGGACAATTTGGGGGGATCTGTAATGGAGAATACCATCTGTATCCAGAGAAATAGCTGTGGAGTTCAAACAAAGAGCAAAGATTACTACCTTCAATTGCAAAAAAAGAGAGAGAGAAATCTGGTAGTTTAATTAGTAAGTCACTGAATAAGCATTTTAATTTGGGTAGAACTGCCATTTTTATTATGTCAGTTCAGCATGATTTTTTTTCTATTTGTTTATAATCTGGCTTTATTTGTGTGAAAAGTATTTTGTAATTGTTTTCATATAGTTTCTGGTTTTGTTTTGGGAGGTAGATTCCTAATTATTTTATGTTGTCTACAATTGCTTTTTTAGTTGTTTGTTTTTTGTAAGGTAACAGCTTTAAGTGACTTTCCTAAGGTCACACAGCTAAGTAATACATTAAATGTCTGAGGTCACATTTGAATGAGTCCTCTGGATTCCAGATTATTGTGCCACCTAGCTGCTCCCTAGAGTTTCTTTCAATGGAATTTTTCTTTCTATCTCTTGCCCTTAGGTTTTATTGCTTACATATATAAATGCTGATGATTTATATAAGTTTATTTTATAGCTTGCTACTCTGCTTAAGCTGTAAATTGTTTCAAGTAGTCTTTTAGTTGATTTTCTAGGATTCTCTAGCTGAAAAAAGTGAAAATTTTGAGGCAGCTAAGTGGTACAGTAAATACAGCACTGGGTCTGGAGTTAGGAGGACTTAAGTTCAACTCTGACCTCAGACACTTAATAATTACCTTTGTGACCTTGGGCAAGTCACCTAACCCCACTGCCTTGCAAAAAAAGTGAAAGTTTTACTTCCTCATTGCCAATTCTAATTCCTTCAGCTTCTTTTCTTTTCTTATTGCTAAAGCTAACATTTCTAATACTACAATGTATAGTAGTGGTGATAATGGATATCCTTGTTTTACCCCTGATCTTTTTGGAAATGCTCCTAGTTTATTCCCTTTACATATAATACTTTTTTTGACAGTTTTAGATAGATACTGCCTGTTATATTAAGGAAAACTCCATTTATTCCTATACTCTCAATTATTATAAAAAGGAATGAAAGCTGTGTTTTCTCAAATAATTTTTAGGCATCTATTGAGATAATCATGATTTGTATTGACTTTGTTATTAATATGTCCAATTATGCTGAATTTTTTCCTAATATTGAACCATTCCTCCCTACATGGTAGAAATCCTATTTGATTGTGGTTTTTTATCCTAGCTGTAACTTGCTGTAATCTCTTTGATAAAATTTTATTTAAGATTTCTACATCAATGATGATTAGGGAGATTGTTCTATGATTTCCTTTGTCTGCTTTGGCTCTTCCTGGTTGAGATATCACTATTGTATTGGTGTCATTAGAGGAATTTGGCAGAACTCATCCTCTACTTTTTTAAAAATAGTATACTTAGAATTGGAATTAATTGTTCCTTAAATGTTTGGTAGAATTCTCTTGTAAATTCTCCTGGGTCTGGAGATAGTGTCTTCATTTTCTTTTTTTTTTTGAAATGGAGTTATTTAAGTATTTTATTTCCTCTTCTGTTGATTTGGGATGTTTTCATTTTTTTTATTTATTCATCTATTTCCCTCAGATCATCAAATTTACTGGCATACTAGTTTGGCCAAATAGCTCCAAATTATTTCTTTATTTTCATCTTCATTGTCTTATCATTTTTGATTCCGGTAATTTGGTAGCCTTCTTCCTATTTTATTTAAAATCAGATTCACTAAAACTTTAGCCATCATCTTGGGTTCTTTTTTCATAAAACCAACTCTTAGTTTTATTTGCTCATCAGTGATCTCTTTCTTTCAATTTCATTTATTTCTCCTTTGATTTTCAGATTTCCTTAAATGGTATTTAATTGGGCATTTTCAATTTGTTCTTTTTCTAGGTTTTAGTTGCAAGCCCAATTCATTGATCTCTTCTTTCTCTGTTTTATCCATATAAGTAGAGATGTACAATTTCCCTTCAAAACTGCTTTGAGGGTTGGCTAGGTGGCATAGTGAATAAAGCACCGGCCTTGGAGTCAGGAGTACCTGGGTTCAAATCTGGTCTGAGACACTTAATAATTACCTAGCTGTGTGGCCTTGAGCAAACTACTTAACCCCATCCGCCTTGCAAAATCTTTAAAAAAAACTGCTTTGACTACATCCTATACATTTCAGTATGATGTCTCATTATTGTCATTTTCTTGGATAAATCTGTTGATTATTTCTAGAGAATTTGTTGTTCAAGCCACTCATTTTTAAAATTAGGTTATTTAGGTTCAAATTAATTTTTGGTTTATCTTTCCATGGCCTTTTATTAAATGAAATTTTTATTGCATCATAATCTGAAAAATATGCATTTATGGTTTCTGTCTTTCTGCATTTAATTGTAAGGTTTTATGCCTAAGAGCATAGTAAATTTTGGTATAGGTGCCATGAACTTCAGGTAAAAAAGGCATATTTTTTTCTACATATGTATCTTTATAATGGGAAAAAGAGATAAAAAAATTGATATACTTAAAGGCATAAACTATTAAATATATTTTGTTTGTTTCCTCAAAGTTTAACATAGTATTTTGCCCTTAGCAGGATTTTAAACACATTTATTCAGTTAGAATGAATTGAAGAAAGAAACTCAAGATAAAGGAGAAAATTTTTTAAAGTGCACATGGCAACCAAGAAACCACAAAAACTTGAGAACACATTAAGCAATAGAACCAGTACTACAAAGCTAGACGAAATGAAATAATTTCTTCTTTTAAGAAGTTTTTACTCAATAAAAGTGACAGCAAACACTAAAATTGAATTCTTCTTTCCAAGTGATTTTCAAGTCTCAGGCCAAACATGGTACCTCCATACTTAATAAAATTGAGTGGCTTCAAATCATCTCCAAGAACAAATACAAAATCTTCTATATTATATGAAAAGCTCTTCATAACCAAGTATCTCTTTACCTTTCAAGTCTTCTTATGCCTTTCTCTGACTATCTATTCTTTGATGCAGGGAGGCTGACCTCCTTTGCTGTTCCCTTAACAAGTTACTCTGGCTCCAAGTTCCAGTCGTTTCCTCTTCTATTTCTCTGCAATTAATCCTGTATATAACTTGTTTTTACATCTTTTTTATTTCTTGTCTCCCCCTTAGTTTATGATTTCCTTGAGAGTAGGAACTGTTTTTTTTGCCTTTCTTTGTATTCTGATACATATGAACTTTTAATTTCTTATTGACAGACTAATTGATGCAGGAGGCCCAGAAAAAACCCTACATATGCCCCAAAATATATAACTTAAATTGATTTTTTAAAAATTTTTTTTAAAAAAACATTAGAAATATATCACAGTATTCAAAGAAATATCCTAATATTCTAAAAATATATTAGAGTCTTCAGGCTCTAAGGCAGTAAATATTTTACTATGTTTCCTAGTGCCTAATTTTATTTTATTCATTTCTTTTTCTTTCACTTTCCTTGCTTTGTTTGCATTTCTGTTTTTCTAAAGAGTTTCCTCATTCATATGCTAAGACATGATAGGTTTATTGATAATATGCCTCTCAAGGTATTATATTTTATACACATGCTAAGATATTTTCATTTTTGAGATTAAGATCAAAAGGACTTATTGATGAAAATAGATAAAGCAACCCATATGCATAATCATATTTATTTTTTTTAGGCTTTTGTTTTTGCAAGGCAATGGGGTTAAGTGGCTTGCCCAAGGCCCCACATCTAGGTAATTATTAAGTGCCTGAGGCTGTATTTGAACTCAAGTGCTCCTAACTCCAGGGCTGGTGCTCTATCCACTGCACCACCCAGCTGCCCCCATAATAATATTTATAATAGAAATTTTATGGTAGTAAAGAAAAAGTAGATTCTTCACTTAAGGGATTGGCTAAATAAATTATAGTGCCTGGTTAGTATGTAATATCACTGCATTGTAAGAAATAGTAATGGTTCTGAGAATCATGGAAAGATCTGTATACTGACAAAAGTGAAATAAGTAGAATCAAGAAAAAATACATATTGATTGCAATCATAAATAAAAGCCCATCAACCATAAAAATTGAAAATTAATTCTTCGACGTTATAATAGCACAATTTACCAGGGGAAAAATGTCATGAGATGATGCTTCCCCTCTATCCTTTTGTAGAGCTGAGTTTTCAAGGATATTGAGAATTTCATATAATGCCAGACTTTTTCACTATAATGATTGGTTTTATTGGTTTTGCTAAATTTTTTTTCATTATTCTTTTTTATTTATTGTCAGGAATAGCTTTTTTGATGGGTGATAAGGGGAGGAAAAGGATGTAAAAAGACAATGGCACAAAAAAGCAAAGAGAATCAATAAAATCAACCTTTAAAAAGATTCCAGTGTCTACAAAATGTTTAAAAAGCCCACTCATGCTAATATCTGCTTGAGAGCCACATTTCCTTGTTAGAAGTACATTGAAATGACATTGAAAGTGTAAAAATATACTATCTCCCATTCCAAGGGGATAGGCCCTAGAGAGTCTCATGAATAAACAAATCTGAAAGCATTTGTTTTTGATAGAAAATGTTTCAAGCAGCAGTTCACTCTCTCTTCAAAATTCTTTTTCTTCCAATGTTCTCTTGATTTTTTTGATTACATCAGGGAAAAGGCCTCAATTAAATGTTAATAGCATTTAATACCTCATAATCTTCCTTTTAACATGGAGGGTGTATCCCTGGATCCAAGCAATATTCAGTCAACAGCTGGGTAGGCCTGGAGATTGACCCAAAGGAATGGTAGGCACTAAAGTTTGGAAACAAAAATCCAGAATCCACAAATCAAAAGACTTTTTTGCATAAAATTCAAACTTAGAAAACAACTTGATGAAAAATTTTACTCAAGGACAATTTTTTATCAACTATAAAAAGAGTCTTATGATCCATCCAGAAAACTATTTATTGGCATTGACAATTTCCTGCTTAGATCACAAAATGAATCTTGAATGTCTTTAATAAGGAGATTGAGAAAAGAAAAAGAACTCTCATTTATCTAATGATTTAATATTTGTATTTTTTCTTAAAACAAAACTATATGATTGACAGAAAAAGTAGATTATGCTCATTTTATAAGAAATGGAGTAAAAATATGAAAAGAAATAGCAATAAAGTATTTAAAATGCATAGAAAGGAACAAAAGGACAAAAGAAAACAAAATATAGCAGTTTTGAATATATACAAACAAATATACATTAAAACAAACTATATGCAACAATATTATAGTTTTATATAAACATTTTTATAATTCTTTATATAGTGAAATATTTATGTTTTATCTAATAAATTCACAGGTTGGAATTAAGAAAAGCTATTGATTTATTTTTCGAGAAAGTGAATCATAAATTTAATTGACATTTTGACAGTCATGCAGCTAGTATTTGATTTGATGTTTTGCTTTTTTCTTAAGTTCAGGTTTGAGGTTCATAGATATATTGCAGAAAAGATACCGCAGATGTTTTAGTCTAAACTATTCACTTCACTAAGGAGAAAATTGATGTCTAAAGAGGTTTAGTATCCAAGATTCAATTGCTTCAGATATGGTTTCTGTCTTTGTCTAGGGAATACAAGGATCATGTCACTACAGCAAACTCACCTATGACCTTTAATTTTAATCTTGAGATTTTTTCAGAGAGCAGATTGACCAAGACCAGACTGGATTCTTATGACCTCTGTGATCTTGACCCTTCCCAGATAATTCTGCTTTCCCCTAGATCCAGTCAGCTTTTGATATTTTAGTTTCTGGTACTTCTCAGGGACTTGAAGTCATCCCAGATCCTACATCCTTCCTTAGTGTCCCTTTGTCTTCAAGGTTTTCCCGACATATTTGTCCTAGTTTCAAAAGTCAGTCTTATGGCTGTTTTATCCCACAATTTTCACCAGTGGTTCTAAGGCTATTCAGATGAAATCTTCTCAAATTACCAACTCCTACCTTGTGTGTGGTCTTTTTCAGGCTTTAGTTTTATCTGCTCCTGTCTACTGGGAGTTCACCTTTCTGGACTTGTCAAGACATAAGAGCAACTCCTGCTATTAACATGGAATTACGGGATGGAGGGGACCCTTTCATGTATAACCTCTTTTCTTCAATGGACTTATCTCTAATTATTAACAACAAGTCAACAGACATTTCTAGTTGACAAAGATTTGCTAAATGTTTAACATTTACCAGGAACTAGATCAAACAGAGAAGTTACAAAGAAAGGGAGACACAATCCTGCCTTGAGTAACTTAATCTTATGGGATAAGACACATAAAGAGAAGCTAATAGGGATTGAGAAGTGGGAAGAGTATAAAGCAAGGCTATATTGAAATCCTGCAGCTAGTTAGAAAATGATGAAATATCTACCTTGGGTTATTCCTTAGAGTATCTGGGAATAACTCTTTAGCAACGTCTTTCTGTGCTTTCCAATAAGATGGAGAAAAGGGGTTCAAAGGAAAGTGGTAATATGTAGTTATAAATTTCAGAGTTAATTTGAGATTTTAAGAAGATGGGATTCTGAAGAAAATGGAAAATAACCAAATGATCTTGTTGGAAGGGATGTGGGAAATCTGGGACACTATTACACTGTTGGTGGAGCTGTGAACTCATCCAACCCTTCTGGAGAGCTATTTGGAACTATGCCCAAAGGGCAACAAAAATGTGCATACCCTTTGACCCAGCAATATCACTACTGGGTCTATACCCTGAAGAGATGAGGAAAAAAGGGTAAAAACATTACTTGTACAAAAATATTTATAGCGGCCCTGTTTGTGGTGGCAAAGAATTGGAAATCCAGTAAATGTCCTTCAATTGGGGAATGGCTTAGCAAACTATGGTATATGTTTGTCATGGAACATTATTGTTCTATTAGAAACCAGGAGGGACAGGATTTCAGGGAAACCTGGGGGGATTTGCATGAACTGATGCTGAGTGAGATGAGCAGAACCAGAAAAACACTGTACACCCTAACAGCAACATGGGAGTGATGTTCAACCCTGAAGGATTCGCTCATTCCATCAGTGCAACAATCAGGAACAAATTTGGGCTGTCTGAAAAGGAGAGTACCATCTGTATCCAGATAAGGAGCTGTGGAGTTTGAACAAAGGGCAAGGACTATTCCCTTTAATTTAGTAAAAAAAATATCTTATTTTCTGATCTTGTTACGTCTTAGACTTCTCTTCTCTTTAAGGATATGATTTCTCTCTCATCCCACCCAATTTGGACCAAGGTACAACATGGAAACAAAATAAAGACTGACAGAGTGCTATCTGTGGGGGGGGGGGAGGAAAGCAAGATGGGGGAAAATTGTAAAACTAAAATAATATCTTTAATAAAAATAAATTAAAAAAAAACCCAAATGATCATCCAGGGGAAATTTTGATTTGTTACCCTGGTGTTCCTCCTTAAGGGTCATCATTACCATCATCATAATCATCACTTATTTCACATCATATCATAAGGATGTATAGTGCTTTACAATTATTATATCATTGAATTCTCATATCAGCCAAAGATAGTTGTGATTATTATTATCCTCATTTTATGGTTGAGGAAACCAAGATAGAAGCTAAATGACTTGCCACATAGTTAGGAATTATCTAAGACTGAATTTGAATAAAAAATATCCTATCATCATATGGGTGGTGAGAGATACTTAGGGGCCAAGAAAGTTATGAAGTTGTAAGTCTAAGGGATTGGTAGAATGGCTTTGCCCTTTATGTTAACAGGGAAGATTGGAGTGAGAGGTTAGAGAGAAAGATGATGAATTCCATTGTGGACAAATTTAATTAAAAATTATTACTCAATAAAATTCTAGTATCTATCACTTTCCAGTATATACCATCTTTCCTTTCTTTCTCAAAATGATTAGTTCCTGGTGGATAATTTTTGTTTTCTCCCCATTTTTACCTTTATTGAAACATATATAGAACAACACATATATTGATTTACCTTCATAAACAGTAACTTTCTAGTTCCTCAATTTAGTAATTTACTATGACTTACTCTTCTAGTTCATCTTAACTACATAGAGATGATGATACCATCAAATTACTATCATTCATAAGTGCTCAACTCTCATATTTGGAGATGTGAGTTTTTAATCTAATATTAATGACATTGTATCTTTCCTACTGCTTTTGATCCCTAACCTTATTTTCTCATTCTCATTCTGAACTCCCTCAACTCTTCACATCTTTACCATAAATTAACTTAGTATTGGATGCATTTTCCTACATCCCTTGATGAATCTTTTCAGTTCTTTCTCAAGTCCCTTGTCTTCTTACATATGGCACATCTTCCATTGTGAAGCCCAAAATTTATATTACTCCCACTATCTCTTGCAATATGTCTAAAAATAGGGAATCTGTATAAAAGATAGGAATCTTGAGAAGCATATTAGCAATTATTCATTAACCTGAATTTAGCCCTTGCATATTACTCTAGAGCCAGAAGTGTCCTTCAAGGTCAATCTTGTTATATTAAATTTGTGAAAACTGAGACACCTATAGGTAAAGTGATTTCCCAATGTCACAGAGTTAAGAAGCAAAATTGTTGTTATTTAAATGAAGGTCATGTGACTTCAAAGTCAGTTAGCATTTTTTTTCTACAGTATATTATTGCAATTTTTCAAAACTTAACCTCATACTTTCATAAATTTATGACATTTGTGAATATCTCTCTTTTCCTCCTTCTTCATCTAACTTCCCTCTGATGTCTTCCCAACTATGGCCTCCTTCACCCTTGTTTCATGTCAATAAATGTGGCTTTTCTTTGTCTAGGCTAACCCCTCTATGTGTGCTCTTGGTCAAATTCAATTTCATTTTCTTCCACAGAATGAGTTGCCCCTTCAGTTAGACATTTCTTTCACTAATCTCATCTTTACTACTCCTCCTAACTTATTTTGCTGACTACTTCCTTGTTGTTTGCAAAGATACTCATGTTTTCCTTATCTAAAAAAACAAAGAAAAACAAAAACCTTTAAAAAATAAATTTCCTTTATTGAATCACAATCTAAGAATTTATGAACCTGGAATATTGATCCAAATTCATGTTCTTTAATCATTGAAAGTGAAATAATTTTTGCTATCTAAAAACAAATATACTCTGAGCAATATAAAGGATCAGAAGTTCTAGACTTAAAGTAATCCAAGTCGATTCAATAAACTATATATGACACATTTACTTAGAAAATATTTAAAATGCAATGTGTAAAGGAGCTGTGCTAACACAATATTTATAGCTGTATACAGTCGAATAAAGAGAATTTAAAGCCCAAGGTGATGGACCGAGGGATTTGACAGGGATTTTAGAAAAAAAAGACATTTAAAAACAGACATTTAAAAGGGGAGTAGGCTAGGAGTAAATGGAATTATGAAATTATTCTTTTTTCATAGAAGGTCCCAAAGGAATCCCTAAAAGAGACCTTAAAGTTGTGATTTGAAGAAAGTCAGTCTAAAGTGAGAAGACAAGGGGAATCTAAGACTAGGGTAACAGGAGTGACCCTTATTTATCTGTTCCAAGGTACTATTCCAAGACTTGATTTTCCTCTAAAGAGAACAGTAAGTCAGACATTTATATCTTGCTATCATTGACAAAGAAATTAATTTACTCAGTATAGTCATTGAGTTCCCATTTTCCCCTTCTCTGGAGCTCCCTTTCTCACTGTTCACTAACCTTTATCACCTAGATCTTTGTAAGTCTCCTCCTTGTCAAAAAAATCATTTTGGGTAAGGGAATACTCATTTACACTAAGATATAAATGACTGATAACATTTTAAATTAATACTTGTCAATTTTAATGAAGTATCAACTCTATTACAATGGAGAATATCTTCAATTATTTAAAAAATAAGTCATCATCAAATCAGTAAGTGAAATATTTTCAGGGGTCAGTCAGAGTTTCTAAGGATCTCATAAACCAGTTAGTCAATAACTATTTGTTAAATTCTTACTATTTGCTAGGTTCCATGTAAGCAAGCACTTAATCTTCCTTTTAATAAAGCAATGAGGTTATGGATATATCATCCATAAGTCTTCAATGTCAACCTACATCTTGGATTTGCTTGTCCAAAAAGCATTTATTAAATTTCCACCATCTGCATAGTCCTTGGTAAGGTACTAGGATGGCATTGATAAATGATTTGGTTTATTAGATTTGATGGTCTTGTCTTGAACAGCATAGTAGTAATGATACACTTGTATGAACGCAGCCATTGCATCATAGATCTAGAACTGAAAGTAGTCTTCAAGTTCAATCAACTTTTTTTGAGAAAATTGAGATCCATATAGGTAAAATGATTTGATTCTCTTAAAGGATAGAGTAAAGAGGAGATGACCTTAAAATTAAATTAATTTAAAATTAAAATTTCTTCCTCTCAACTTTTTAAAAAACGCAGGATTATTTTCTCTATATTAGATTTTTATGTAATTTTTGGTGAATTACCATTTGCTAAGGGGAATATACTGAAGCCTAGAGATGTGCAATGAGAGATTGACAAAAGATCATATACCAGTCAGTAAGACATGTGAGGCTTGAACAGAAGTGTCCTTGATGTTTAACACAGTACACTATTCAAGGTAACATTTTACATTATTAGATGTTTGCTATTAATTAGAAACCTTCACTTTTTGTAGGAGATACAAAAGTTTAAAAAAACCTGAGGTTGCTTCTTTTAAGTCTTACAAATATTCATATTTCAACAAAGAAGAATTGTCAAGTCTAAATAAAGTATTTAATTAATGTTACATTTCTTAAATGGACAACTATCACCCTTCTAACCTTTCCCAGAAACTTAAGTCATTTAATATTGTGCTTCATTTGTTGAAGTAGAGGTGATAATGTAATCATTTGAGGGAAAAAATAGAAAATAACAACAAAAATTTTTCTATTAAGATTATGTATCCTGTTACATAATTTGTTCCTGCATTTCCCATTTTTTTCTTAGATTTTATTTCTGTATGTTTAAATGTACCAAAATTATCTCTCAGTTAACAACTAAAAGAAATTACACAAGGTTTAAAGACTCATATTGCTTCATTCTATACTCTCTGCATTTAAATAGAAAGTAAAAAAAATTTTTGAATAGTATAAGCATGCAAGAAAAAATAATTGTGGTAAGTTTAATGGCAAATATCAGTTTGAGACTATGTATGAGTTGACACAATGAGTTTCATGTATCACATATATAGGTAATTTTCTTTTAAATAAGAGGTTTTTAGATTTAGAGTAAAAAATGACATTTACCTCTAACTTGAAAAATTGCAGTAATATACTGTAGAAAAAAATGCTCACTGACTTTGAGGTCATGTGACCTTCATTTAAATAACAACAATTTTGCTTCTTAACTCTGTGACATTGGGAAATCACTTTACCTATTTCGGTCTCAGTTTTCACAAATTTAAAATAACAAGATTGACCTTGAAAGTCATTTCCAGTTCTAGAGTAATGATAAAAGGGTTAAATTCAGGTTAATGAATAATTGCTGCTTTGTTTCTCAAGATTCTTGTCTTTTAGACAGATTTCCTATTTTTAGATATGTTTCAAATGATTGCCTTTCTAGCTCTTGTTTGCCATAATGCATGAAAACAAAAGAGTCAAATGAAACAAGACATTTTAAAAGCTTTGTTTATTTAAATTATTTTGCTATAGTTTAATTTCTCACATCTGTTCAAATGTAATTTAAATTTAAATAAATGCAAGCAGATATTCTAATTTGGCATTGTAATGAACATTTTCATCCTCTGTTTCGTATGTGCAAATGCACTGTGACAATTGATATAGCGTGATCCTTCTAAGTATTGTAAAATTATATTCCTTTTAATGCTAATTAACTGATATTTTAGCAAGGACTGGAAAATATTAGCAATTTACCAATCATGCTGCAAATGTACCACCTGTAGATAATCAAGAATTCAGTATTTGTCCCTTCTGAATAAGGATTTTATTTGAGGAATTCAGTTCAACACAGATTTATTAAATGTCTGCTATAAAATAGGAAGAGAGGGAGGTAGATAAGTCATAAGTTATAATTAAAAGTCTCTACCCATGTGGAGCTTACCTTCTACTAGGGAGTTATTTTGTACATGAATAGAAAACTTCCAATTATATAAAAATAATTATAAAAGGGATATAATATTAATACTGTGAATATCATTTCTTATCTAAAAGCTTAATTTTTATCTATCAGGGAAGAAGTATATATATATATACATATATATATATATATGTATATCTGGAAGATTGTATGGTTGATGGTCCTAAAATTTTGTAGGTATTAAATTGAAAAATGAAAGCAAAAGATCTCTAATCACATACCCTTTTTTCTACTCTTTAACAACTTATCTTCATTACCTCCAGCCTATTACAATGTCTTCCTAATTTGTTTTCCTGCCTCCATTTCCTCCTATAGCTGCCTAAGTGATTTTTCTTAAGCACACCTCTGACAATGTGACTCCCTAAATTTATGGAACTCTAGTATCTTCTAAGTGTCTATAGGATAAAATACAAACTCTTCCAAGTTTAAAAGGATGTTTGCAACTATCTTTCCACCATAAATATGGATTACTTCTTTTCCTCCTCAATATGACCCAGCCAAACTAGACTTCTTTATGTTCCTCAATCATATCCCATGTCTAAGCTTTTTTATTGATCATTCTTCAAAAATTATCCTTATACATATAAATGAGATTCTAGAAAAAGTTCTAATATAATGTCTAGGGAGAAACTAGTTGTCTTAGTGGATTCAGCTCTGGGCACAGGGTCAAGAAAACTTAAGTTTAAATATGGCTTCAGACACTGTGATCTTGGGTAAATTGTTTAACTTGTTTGGCATAATCCATTGGAAAAAGAAATAGAAAAAAATGAACTCTGGTATCTTTGGCAAGAAAATTCCATGGACAGTATAATCCACAGCATTATGAAATAACAGACACAAGTAAATGATTGAACAACAGGTTGATGAAATAAATTATGGAACATGGAAGACAAAGGCATAGCACGATGAGCTGGCTTGCATCCAAAATGTGTTGTACTCTTTAAGCAAAGACAAAATGCAGCGGCTCAAAAGAAACATAAGATGTAAAAATGTAGAGATATCTCCTCTCCAAATGTTTATATGGATTATCTGTGTCCAACTCATGGTAGTAGGTCTTCTGAGTTTGTGTTGGTCTGATTAGAAGCATTATACCTTGACCCCAAAATAGTGATGTCATGTTGTAAATCAATCCAAGATTGATGAAAAACAGTCATTTCTCAATAAATATCATCAGACATGAAAAAGGTAAAGTAATAAAGTCAAACCAAAAAGAGGATGTTCATACAATTAAGAGAGAGGTCAACCCCACCTCAAATTGATAATCGATCCCTTTAGTTGGTTTTCATATTGAAAGTTAATAAAAGAGTCTGTCTATCATTCAGTAAGTGGTTAGTAGACAAGAACCAGTTATAAAATCTGTATTTGGAAATTAAAGATGAGCCCTTCTTTTACAAAACATTTTCAAGGAAGTATTTCTATTACACATAATCATATTATCAATATTTTTAAGTCAACAAACTAATCAATCTCTTCCACAGGAATAATAGACATCTATGTATATTTTCATATACTTCATATGTTGTTGAAAATACCTGTCCTACCATTTGTAGAATGTTTCCTACAAATCTATTTGTGAAGAACCTGGGGAGCCTGCTTACTAGAACATACACACATACACATACACACACACACACTCATACACACACACACACACACACACACACACACACACACACACATATATATATGATGGATTGAAGCACTTGATGAATACATGTGAATATTTATTTTTATATATACATATATTATCAAAATGGAAATTAAGTACAGTTGAGGGGTATGAACCCTAAAATTGTAAGAATCTCAAAAACATAGGGATAAAATAACAGAACAAAAAATATAGATTAGGCATGAATTTTTATTCTCTGTGTATGTCAAAAACAAAACCTATAGGTAATGGAGGTCATCTCACGTGAGTGGATTCTTATACCATTTGGGAAATAGGAGAAATTCTTAACATCCTTAGGGGCCTATGCATAGGAAATTGCACGGTATCTCTAATCAAATCTGATCTGTAAAGATTATCATTTTTGTATTTCTTCCTGATTTCTTCTCTTGTTTCTTCCTGGGAGGATGGTCTCCTTCCTTACATTCTGAGCATTGTTTTATTAGATTTTGTTATACACACAGGGCATTCAATTTCTAACTAACAAGGCAGTGACCTGATAGGAAACCTAATATTCTCTAAAGGAAATTAATCTTCATTATAATTATGATAGATTATTACTCCTTTCAAAGGGGATTATAGGAGATCACCTATATGTCTTCAATAAATTTAAAGGTCTTGGTCTGGATGAACTATATTACATAATTCTGAAAGTAATTGGAGATATAGTTACTAAACTGTTCTCAGAGATCTTTGTGTAATCATGTAGAATAGAAGAGGTGCTACAGGAATGGAGACACACAGGAAGAATTATTTTCTAAAGAAGAATATTAAAAATATTTTGAACTATAAACCTATGATTTTCTTGTTATTTCTGGTAAAATCTGGTATCAGTTAGTAATATTAGTTTGTAAGCATTTAGAATAGAAAAATAGTGACCATTAAAACTAGCATAGATTGACAAAGAATAAATAATCTAAGGGCTTCTAGGTGACCCAGTGGATAGAGCACTGACCCTGGAGTCAGGAGTACCTGAATTCAAATCTGTCCTCAGACACTTAATAATTACCTTGCTGTGTGGCCTTGGGCAAGCTATTTAACCCCATTTGCCTTGCGAAAGAAAAAAAAAACTGAAAAAAGAATAAATAATATAAAATTAACTTATTTGCAAATTGGACAATGTGCCTAGATTGATAAATTCAATTTAATTTAATTTAATTGATCTTCTACATCAAGGTTTAATCTATGACATTAGAAATTGTCAGCATATTTTTGTGACTATTATGGAGAGAAGAGAAATGAAAACCATTTGGGTGAATTTGAAAGCACTAAATACACTAAATGTTAGAGGGGATGAAGGGCACAATAAGTAGTTCATGAACTACAGGTTCAATGTGAATCAGCAATGTGGTGTAGTAATCAAATATGCTAATGTAATCTTAGGATGCATAAATAGAAATAGAATGTCAAGAGCAGTGAAGGTCATAATCCCTCTATACACTGTCCTTGTCAAACTAAAATTGGAGAATTACATCTTATTTTAGGTATCATTACAGGAAGGATACTGCCAAATTAAATGTATCCAGAATGAGGAAAAGGGGAGGCAGAGTGATGAAAGAAATAGAAATCAGTTGCCCATCTTTTGATAAGAATACCTGTTGATTTCACTTTTGCAAAGTCTCTCAAATTTGTTCCTTTTTCTCCTCTGATATTATGACTATCCTGGTACAGGTAGAACCTCAACACCTCATACTAGTTGGTCTGCCTGCCATATGTCTCTCCCCAAATCAGAATATTCTCCATTCAACCTTTAAAATGAATATACAGTGGTGCTTACCTCCTTAGCAATAAACTCAAACAACTCATTGACACTTTTGAGATAAAAAAATTCCTCTGCTTGACATTTAAAGCCCAAACCAACTTCCATTAATGCCTTTCAACTCCCTGCATACTTTCTTACCTTCGCTTCCACAAGTTCTTTGATCCAAAATTACTGGTCTCCTAGCTGTTCCATGAAGAATGAAGATCTTTGTCCTTCTTTCTTGAAGAGGACCATGACACATCAGGGAGATGATGCCATGAATT
Organism: Macrotis lagotis; assembly: GCF_037893015.1. Classification (NCBI taxonomy): domain Eukaryota; kingdom Metazoa; phylum Chordata; class Mammalia; order Peramelemorphia; family Peramelidae; genus Macrotis; species Macrotis lagotis. Next base: position 84,691,207 of record NC_133659.1, read on the forward strand.
GGATTTTAGTGAGGGGGTGCTGTACTAAGTCACCAGACTTTTTCCTCTGGAACCATCTGAGTCCAGAGGTCCGCTATGGATCCTGATGACTGGAGATGACTAGATTTAAGGCAATCAGGGTTAAGTGACTTGCCCAAGGTCACACAGTTAGGTAGTTATTAAGTGTCTGAGACTGGATTTGAACTCAGGTCCTCCTGACTCAAAGGTCAGTGCTCTATCCACTATACCACCCAGCTCCAGGCATTTTCTCTGATGGTTTCCCCATGGCTAAAAGCTTCTCCTTCCTTATCTAGACTCATTCCTTTAAGTTCCAACTTAAATTTTACCTAATACTAGAAGCCTTCATAAACTCTCTTAATTCTAATAATTTAACTGTTACCTAAAATCCTTGCTTCTATAGAAAGTCTTTCCCAATTGTTCTTCTAGTAATTTTAATGATTAATCCCTAGCTTTAGTATTTCCCCTTTAATCCTTTATTTTGTTTTTTGTCTCTCCCTTAAATTGTCAGTTCCTTGAGGGCTGGGAGTATTTTAATTTAATTTGTATCCCCAGAGTTAGGTCTAGTTTATTACTACTTGTTAAAAGTACTAGAACAGTTGCTATATAAATGTTTATTGCTGCAAGTAGTAAGTTTAAACTTTGAGAAAAGAAAAGCACAATGTGATAATGTGACAGCAATATTCAAATATTTGCTGAAAAATATTTCAAATATGTAATAGTGAATGAATATGTTCATCTTTACCCCAGAGCAAAACCGGGACCACAATTTAGTTAAAATTGTAAGACATAGTAAATTCATTTCAGAAAAACATTATTAAGAATCAGAGTTATATAAATATCAAATAAAATATCTTAATGAATAGCAAATGTCTTAGTATTGAGATTTTTCAATTAGAAACATCAGAATGTGGGAGACATGATTCATACTTTGGGTGGGTGTTTGGATAGCTTTTGAAGTTCTTTCTAACTCTATTTAATTCCCAAACATTTACCAAAAGATTATTAGCAAGAGACTAAGTTTGCATAAAGTGATAATCCCTTTAGTAAAAGTATTTGGGAAAAGATGGAAGAATCATAAGAGACATTGCAAGTAGGATCCATGATTTATCTAGTTACTGAACTAGATGACCTATGAGGTCATTCAACTCAAAATTATATGATGGTATATGTGATAGATGATCAATTAGACTCCTATTTATTCCAAAAAGTATTAAGTATTTTGATATTATTCTGTAAGTGTAATGAGTATAAATTCTGATCAATAGATCTCATGGTGTAATCCTACATGTGACTCTTGCTTGCTAGTAATAAAGCTCATTTGTATAAACATAGGAATGCTGGCATTCCATGTCCAAGTCTAGTATGGGTAGGAAATATTGACATAATATGGAAAGTCCCCTAATTTGTTTTTGTACCTCCAGACAACTCTCTCTAATCTAACATGAGAAGGTGACCCTGTTCTAACCATTTATTCATCAGAGATAACTCTTACCTTGCCCATCTTCTCACCATGCTTACTGATTTCTGGTTCTTCTGGATACTAAAACGCAAAGTCTGCCAACCAAAAAGATTTTGGTTAATTTACAAACATGCCTCTTTTGTGTGTTTAGGTATTAAAGCTTATACAAGTATGCCCTGGGAAAACAACTCAGATTATGAAGAAAATGAAAGGTCCTCTTCATCATAGGAAGCCCATGGACCCTTTAATAAAGAGCTATTGACTTAAAGCTCTGCCTCATTTCTTTTTTTCTTGCAGATTGGACAAATTTGCACCACACAATTATTAATTTTTAAATGTATGAAAGTTAATTATTAATTGGGTATACTAATATTCCTATATTACTAAATTTATCTATATTAAAATCCTGTTTTTAAATTTTCAAGGAATAGAATGATACCTTTTTACATGTACACTATAATTTTATCAGTGAGGAAATCCCTATTTAGTAGAAATGGCTCCAATCCAGAACTATTAATGAATCAGTATTTTAACCCTAGTATTTCTTATTGAGACAGAAATTAAGTGACTGTTTTGCCCAGTGTCAAGGAGTTAAAACTATATTTTTCTGACTTTAAGCAAATGATACAATATGCTACTTATATATCAGAAATTGAGATCAAACTGTAACTCCCCAGAGGATAGAATATAAGCTACCAGAATTTCTGTTTAGCATAATTCCACTAATATTTTGTATAAAGTCAAATACATTACAAGATGTTAAGTAGAAGCCTGTCTCTTGTAATGCATTTTTTCCGAAAAGTTATACTTCAAAATTTTAAGGGTTTCTTATCTATCAGTGGAATTACACATTCTTTTGGCAAAAATAACAATCCTTGTCTATCTTTGTAGAGAATATCAATGAATAATTAAATTTAAAATATCTGTATATTATGGACAACCTGGTAAAAGGTTTTCTAAGAATACACCTGTTCTCTAAAAAAAAATACACAACCATCTGCATCAATTCCAAATCATATAAAATTGGCTTCCTAATATATCATTGTCAAAACCATGATGTAATTATAAGCAATTAATTTTGTTCATTATCCTAATGCAACCTGTACCAATTCCGAGATTCAAGTTTAGTATTATCCCTTTTTCCTCAAAGCTAAATTTGAGACTTCCTTTCTTTTGTTACTTGCACTTTGTTCATATAGTTTTATTCCTATACATAGTAGCAGTTGAAAATTCTCATAAAGTAAATTCATTTCTATATAGATGATAATATCAGATAATTAATACTTATCTATCATAGTTTGGCTCAAAATAAGAATTAGATAAATGAGTATTGATTTATTGATTTTTACTCTTAAAGTCTTTCAGATAGTCTGTTAATATTATTAAAACATGAATAAAAACAGTCATACTTGAAGTTTATGGTCATTTCCTATAAAACAAAGATATATTTAGCTTTCTTTCTATCTACCACTGAGATGAACTATTTTTTTGTAAAATGATACATTTAATTATTTACATGACAAAAATGCCTGCTTAACACTTCCAAGATGTCTTTTGTTTTCATGTATATTACTATACATTTAATGTCTTATTTGTCCAAATACAGATTATTCATTAAACCTGCTTAAAGAAAAAAGACAAACAAACATACTGGACAAAATATCCACTAAAGACCACACTCCAAATTTATTCAATCATAATTTGGGAAAATGTACTACATTTGGATCAGTGTGGTCTTTAGATACAGTTATGACTTCAGGTCTAGATGTGTGTTTTAAATTGGATAATGTCCATGCTATGTTTTGCACTAAAGCATCCATCATAGTAGTAGGGTTTTACTTTTTCCATTAACATATTACATTAACAGAGTTCCCTTGAAAACTTTAAAGAAAAAACAGCTCCATGGTAAAAAATAAAGTACATGGCATCTATAAGTTCAGTGTGACTATTGTTGAAAAATTAAACCCATGGCAGCCATAACCACAGTTACAAATTTAATTTTGAATTATTTAATATATGTTTTATTCATTTGCTTTCCAGTATTAAATCAGGATAATACCAGAAGGGGTACAATATCAACTGATGAAACATAGACAAGAGGAAGTAAGGGATAATGTCTGGTTTTTCACATTAAATGATAAATATCCTAATGCATATCCTAGAGAACAACTGGTTCACATTGTCTTAGGAGGAAGGGTAATAGTTCTCCCTTTTAGCCCTCCAAGTTTTATAAGAATTATAAAATAACTATATGTTATCGTATTTTGGGAGTTTAGTTTATATTTTAAAATATTCCCTCATTAAAAACTGATGTGCCAAGCATTTTTAAAGGGTATTGTAATAATGAACTTTCATCAGTAGCAAAAACCATGCTACACCTATTGGCTTCAAGTGCCAATTCAGAGATGAATGCCAAAGAAAGAAAATGGACTTCATTTCCCAACTGAATTTTACATAACATTAAGATAGTCTAGTTTGAAGAATATATAACTTGATAGAGTAAAATCTAAATGTATGATTCAGAGGGTTTTGTTTGTGTTTTTACCACAAATGAATTTTGCTCTACCTAGTCATATCTTGTTAATTATTGGCTTTTTATCTTCTACTAAAGTTCCCCAAGAAAAATTATTCCTCAATCTCATTATTAAAATGTTACATTGAAGAATATCAGTGCTTATCCTGGTCCACACTCCCTAAAGGTCAGAGATGTTAAATTTTATCCCAACATCAGAATTTTTCAGTACCTTTAGGGGAGTTTTTGGGGGAGTATCCAGACTTTTTGTCATTATCTCCTAGCATGCATGCATCAGTTGCATTGAATCAAAATGGGGGTACGCTGTATGTCAGTTCTATTTAAACATTTCAGAATCAGATTAGTAGCAAAACATAACCACCAACACCTTGCACCACCTTGGTCTCTGAAAACAGAAAAGTAATTAGATTTACATCTAAATTCACACCTTAGATAGTCTAGTGTTACCAAGTTCCAAGTTCCATGTCCTCTTTCAGAATCCCAAGGGCTCTTGGCTTCTCACGGCTACCTTGCTAGGCTGGCAACATCTGTTCTAAGATTCTGCCTCAAAGTTCACTAAGACTGTATTCCAGTTTGGAGAATGGCACCATCTTTACCTTGAACTGAAAGTGACAATCCAATCAGATGAAAACAAAACCCCAAGCATGATCCTTGGGGCCACAATCCTAAGAGAGGATACCTGGGGGTGGGGTAGGTTTCTTCTGACCCTATTTAGTTCATGATGCCTGTGTTCAGAAGAACAGAATCCTGCTCACCCCTGTGAATGAAGGTCACAAAAACAGAAAGCAAGGCTGTTCCATTCTGGTAAATTTTAAAACATGCCATCTTCTTGTAGTGAGTAGAAAGAGATGATTTGTTCCTGTTCAGTAGAGGAACACAGAATCTCTTCTCTCACTAGCAGGAGACTAGTATCTTCTATTTTGTTTACCTTTATATTAGGTAGTCTGGACATGTATAAAGCATAACCTATCATGAAAGAACTATAAGCCTCTGACTAACTATATGATTCAGTGGATAGAGCCTTGGATCTAGAGTCAGGGACACTTGAGTTCTAAGGTGACCTCTCAGAATTTAATTAGTTGGGTGACCCTGAACAAGTAATTTAATTTCTTTCTGCTTTAGTTTTCTGAATTGTAATACAATAGTAATCAATACTTGCCACATAGGTTTGCTATTTTGATGAAATGATGACTCTTTAAAGCAATTAGTGTGGTCTCCAGGACATTGAAGGAACTTAATAAATATCTTCTTTACTTCCTCTATTTCGTGATTAAAGAGCCATATTTAGAAGATAATTATCGAGTAACATATTAAGGCACAATAATAAGTTAAAAGGGAAAACTACCAGATAACCAAATGAATTGAAGTCCTTCCATATTCCACCCCAATTTCCAAAAAAAAACTAGAGCTGCAACCATTGTTGTCTGGCTCTTAATCTCCTTCTCCAATCAAAGAAAGATATATCTTTTGCCACTTGTTTTGAGTGCAAAATTTCTTTTTAACAATTCTTATTTTCCATAATTGAACATCAATTCCATGCCAATGCTAAAACCTTTGTGTGTTCTTGACTCTATTCTCTTCAAAGGATCTAGTATCTTGGCACCTTCTTCTTCCCTTTTCTCATCTTTAATCTTTGCTTATCCATATGGTAACTTCATCATAGGTACAACCATACTCCATTAATCAATTAGCCAAACACCAATCATATAACAAACACTTAAACTATACCAGTTGCTTTGGTTACAAATGTAACAGCTAAAATTATCTGCTTGTAATTTAATAGGTATTCAGTATATATATATATATATATATATATATATATATATATATATATATATATATATATGTATATATATATATATAGATATATATATATATAAACAGGTCATTCAAACAAGTTCTAAGATGTTATTACACATTACACACAAGTCTAGGCTCTGAGAATATAAATATAAGCAAAAATGATAGTTCTTAGCCCCAAAGAGCTTACATTATAATGGAGAATAAAAACACATAAAAGGAAAAATGCAAAGGGTTGATTGAAGGAGTTATCCTATGTAGGATACTTGATTGAAAAGTTGAGAAGTATGTAACTTGTAGGAAATGAAGAGATGAAATCTTTGAGAGAAGACAATGGATCAATATTCCTTGAGAGTGAAAGTGAGGTAGGGATAGTTTGTTGGAAGCCAAGATGCATCATCTAGTGTTGATACCCAATCGGACCATAAATCATGAAAATGATGATGACATAGTGGACCAAATAGTTATGCTATCACCACCAAGGGGAAGCAGAGAAGCACACATCTTACACTTTTTTGAAGAATCATTTTAAATCCTACTTTTTCTTACGGGTCTCCCATAACATTCCTATTAAATTGTTTGTTTTCAAAATATAGTTCTCAATATCTTGCTTTGCAGTATGATTTAATCATTTAAAGCCATACAGCAGACTCACTGTTGGCAAAAAAAAGGATCTCCTACTGTACTTTTGCTACTTCATTATTCTAGCATTTTACACAATTCTATTTATTGAGCAGGAACCTACTAAAATACTTTTTGACTTAAGAGAGATAAATATCATGTGGTTTCCTATTAATATTGGAAAAATATTTCACTTCCTGTGGTGTTTAACAATAGACAGTAAATTGTAATTCAGTCAATTTAGTTATTATTAGCTCAGGCAAAATAATTCATTGGTTAGAATATTTGTATTAATATTTCTAATGCAGTGGTGCTGTTTCCTATGTAGTAACTTTGAAATTCCTTAATGATTATTTGTAAAAATAGGGCAGAGCAAAAAATAAGAATTCTGGAATATTTGTAAGGAAGAAATAAATCCAAATCCTGCCTTTTGCTATTATTAGTTTCATTGTCACCTAACATTGACCTGTTATCTTAATTATAAAATGGAGATGAGAATTGACTCCCAAGATTTTTTAAGTATCAAATGATATAATTATAAAGTACTTAGATTAGTGACTGGCATATAGGGAACTATATGCTGTTGTAGTTAATGTTACTGCTATCTAGCTTTTTTATATAGAAAAATTGTTCAATTTTTATATTCCTCAAAAATTCCCTTGAGGTGCAATTTAGGGAAGAGCTACAAGCTGCATCAGTGAAGGAAATTCCCACATTTAAAGTGAAAACACTGGCAAAATGATAGACTTTGCTTCTATTATCATTATTATTATTATTATTAGGGGTTTTGCAAGACATTGGGATTAAATGATTTGCCAAAAGTCACCCAGCTGGGTAACTGTTAAGTGTCTGACATCAGATTTGAACTCAGGTGCTCCTGACTCCAGGGCTAGTGCTCTACTCACCACACTATTTAGCTGCCTGAACTCCTTGCTTATTTATGAGTTTACTAATGCAGATGATTAAGGTTGAATGTAAAACTAAAGAAGATTGTCTTTTATTTTAAATCTTCCCTCCTCCCCAACAAAACTCTAACAACTACCACCCTGCTATGTAGAGTTTACTTTGTTATATCATGGAGTCCCTACCTTTCAGGGCCAATTATGTGAATGTCCAGAAATATGCATTCAACATTATTATGCCAACAGGTTAATTACTGCCAGAGAATCCACTGTGTGATTTGCATTAACTTCCAAAGGTTTCCTGTGGCCTAAACCAAGTAGTCCATCGCCTGGGGCTAGCCTCCTGCCAGTAAATACTTACTTTAGTGCTTTCACACAGCAGCTCAAAAGATGTTACCATTGACACAGCATAATGAAATTATCTATGAGGCTCAAAAGGCCAGGTCTATACCAACAGAAATGATTTGGTTATTACCTCCTCTGTACTACTATTTCCAAATTTGATAATATAGAACACAGGCCAATGTAATACCCTGGATGAATGGAAGAATATATGGGCCTATCTCCCAGGAAATCAACATTTTTAGATTCAAAATCTAGAAATCCTGAACTTGATTTTCTAGAAACCTGACTTCCAAATTATCTCATAAAGAGATTGCTAGTGACAATGTTGATGCTATTGATATTTTTAGTTCTTGAATATTACATATAAAATTATGTAAAAGTTATGAAAAATGTTGATTATGAATGACAATTATTTTATGACTTTTATTCTAAAAAATATGAAATATAAAAGTACTTCCCAGTAGTATTCCAAACAAAATTGTGAAATGGGGGTGAGGGATGGGAAATCTAGATTAGGAGCCATATACATATACATGACGCTCACTAGCTATGTGACCTTGGCATGGCACAATGCCTCTGGGCCTCTTCAGGGATGAATTGTAAGTTTTCGTCCAACTCAACCTCTATGAGTATGACCTTTCGGTTCCATCAATGCATTTCAAGTCAAAATTCTGTGATAAAATTTGTGCAACTCTATCCTAGAATTCTCACAAAGAAAAATTTGTATACATTATACAACTGAAAATCTCAGTGACAGAATTTGAAATATAAGAAATCTTATTCGTTAAAACAAATATCCACACATTATCTAAGTCTTATCATTACCATTGAATGGAGGAAAGAATTCTCTATAAGTCATTCAGGGGCCAACAGATTCTGATAAAGAAAACTGATCAGAGAAGGGACGGACCATATCTATGACTTCTAAGAATAATGGAAAGCACCCTTTCTAGTCCAATCATATCCATTCTTTGACAAAGAAGCAAAGGAAAAAAAATGCCTGAAGCGACAACGTATGAATAATTTGTTTCCTGACGCTTCATTAAATTAAAAAAAAAGTTTTCATCAATTTGAATGAATACTAGGAGATAGAATTTCTTTCCCTCATGCTTCCCTGAAGTTGCTATATTTCCTAAACCGTTTATAATGTTTGTCCTTCATTTTTCGAAGAAGACCACAACATCAGAGAGGTGATGCCATGACAGCCATGTGAATTGGATTTGAGTGAGGGGGACTGTGCTAATAAGTTACCAGTCTCATTTTTTACTCCAGTCATCTGAGTCCAGTGGACAGATATAAATCAGGACAACTGGAGATGGCCCTGGATGCCAGGCAATCAGGGTTAAGTTATTTACCCAACGTCACACTGCTAGTAAGAGTCAAGTGTCTGAATCTTTATTCAAACCCCTGTCCTCCTGACTCTGGGGCCATTGCTTTAACCACTGTGCCACCTAGCTGCACCTTGAATACTAAATATTTTCAAAATATTATAAACTTCAGAAATAGTTTCCAGAATCTCAAATTCTGTTAACACCTTTCCCACTAAAGGTTAGATTTATATAAAATACCTTCTCTCTCTTTCTCTGTCTCTGTCTCTTTCTCTGTCTCTGTCTCTGTCTCTGTCTCTGTCTCTCTCTCTCTCTCTCTCTCTGTCTCTGTCTCTCTCTGTCTCTCTCTGTCTCTCTGTCTCTCTCTTTCTCTCTCTCTCTTTCTCTCTCTCTCTCTCTCCCTGTGGTGTCTCTCCCTCTCTCTCTCTACACACACACACACACACACACACACACACACACACACACACAAACACACAAAGACAAACCCTGAAACAATTTCAGCCTACTTGATCTTGCTAGTCTGGAACTGTGATTATTAGGCATCTCTGAGGAAAATGTTCTTCCCATGTGTTAACAAGGCTTGGATTTATTACCTGGAGTGAAAAGTAGATTTTCCAAATTTCTGACTTTAAGAATTCATTATTTTCTTTCTTGGAGACAAATCCTTGCTGCAATTAAGCATATCACCAATAAAGTTTCTAATGTCTCCATTTCAAAAGTCCATATTTACATTTTCATCCTTGTCAGTTTTCCTTGCTACATACCTCAATGTGTCTATGGAGTTCACTTCAGCAGTCCCAATCAATTACTCTGTACAAAACAATTCTAATTTACTTTATAAGATTTCATTTTTCTCAAAAGCATAGACAACTTTCTCTTTTTCTCTGCCCTTTTATGAATAACCTCAAAAACTGCTTTTTCATGGGACAAGAAAGTGGTTCATATATTATAGACAACATTTTAACAATTCAAGTAAGTTTCAAAGTGTGTGCTTTTTTGATAACTTAAGAGAAATACTGAAAGAATTAATTTTATAAAACTAAACTATGGTACCAGTAGAACAATCTCATATCTGATAATTGTCTTTCCTTCATATGTCAGCTCAGAAGATGGCAGAGGTGAATGCAAGGAAAGGGCATAATAGGAAAATGAATTTCATACTTACATTAAAGTTTTCTTTGTTCTTTCTGTGCAATTTCCCCCCAAACAAACATAAAATTGTACAGAAAGGTAATTGTAAATAGACTTATTTTTATCTATCCATCCAAATCCTACCCATTTTAAAGGCTTATCTCAAGTTCCAACTTTTTAATAAATACTTTGCTATGCATTTTGTCTTTTATTTACTCCATTATCAGTTGGTTTTACTTTCTCAAAGACTTATTAAATTTAATGTCAAAATTTTTTTTCAGAGTCACAGTTCTGTAATAAAAAAAAGAATTCTAATCAAAACTTGTTTGTGTTAACCACAACAATACTTGAATAAATGTCTTTAGTCCCTAAAATTTCTTCCAGGTCATAGTTGGTCTTTTACATGAATTCTTTCAGTTCCTTTAGCCAACTATATTTTTCATTGCAAACAGTAGGAAATAACATTTATAATGATGTGAGAAGAATTTCATTTTGTTCCAAGAAATTGGAGAAAAAGAGGAAATATTGGGGAAAGTTGTCAAAAGGTTTTATGATAAAAAGGGGATAGTGAGCTAGAAGAAAATTACCTTGATTGTTGTGAAGTAAAAGACTTCTGAAAATAGGACAGGAATATATGTTGTGTGATGCAAGAAGAGAGATTAGTTTTGGAATAGTCACCATGATGAGTGATTTCCTTACTATAGCAAAGGCCCAATTGGTTACTATAAATTTGCTGTCAACATGGTTATACAACTTAATCCAAATCCATTCAGAAGCATATCAAGAAAACTGGTTGGAACTTGGCAAGGTATAAATTTACTTGCTGAACCTTAGCTCTGGAAAACAGTATGCTGCCTTGAAGTAGGTTAATATTAGAAGAAATAAGTTCTATAATTAATGTATTCTCTCTTCACTTATCATATACTTAAATTAACTTTTATTAACATTGACATTGACATTCCATTGTCCAAGCTATGTGATGTGGTCAATGACAAGGACACAGTAAATTCCTGTACCCAGGCACAAAAGCTCTGATCAACAAATAAGGGGATCCTTGCCTCAGCCTGAAAGGATTAAGTCTTTGTCATACCATTCCTCATTTACATTTCTCTCATTTCCGCTGATCTCTAAGCTATCCACCACTCGCTAAGTCTCCCTATATCCTTAAAAGCTCAGCTCATTCCTCAGTTGAGCTACTCCTCTGCCTTTGGAGGACAAGCTTCTCTGTTGGGAGTGTCATTCCCTCCAATAACCTCTCTCGTACTCTTTCTGCCCTCTTAGCTGTTCTTGATGATCTCACCAACCCAACTTGTGGTTTTTCCTTCTTTACTTAATTCCACTACTTCTACTGAAATGTTCTACCTTACTTGCTTCTCCAAAGAACTTAGCCTGTGAACCTTTTGTAGCATTTTGTAAATATTTTTCCTATTCCATAAATTAAAATTTAAGCATTTTCTTATCTACCTGAGTTTGAGAGCCTGGTGAATTCTTCATAAAATGAACCCACAAAGATGGATCAATTTTCCTGAAGTTCATTTTCTCTTAACAATTAGATACTTTGATTAAATAAAAGGGAGAAAGACTAGATCATTTGAGCATAAAACTTAAAAAATGAAAGAAAATTAAAAAACAGCAATCTTTAAAAGTTCAATTAATGGTAAAACAGAAAAAAAGTTTGGAGCCAAAGAAGAAATTAATAAAATTAACAGCTAAAGTGAATTAATAAAAACAGGAGTTGTTTTAAACAATTTAAGAAATCATTACTGGATTTTTTTATGAAAATGGAAACTGATATGTCAGTATCAGAATTCAAAAAGAATTATTTGCATCAATTGGAAAAGAAACAAAAGAGGTTATTTAGTTAGTCAATTAAAACAATTCAAATAAAAAAACAGCAGCAGCAGCAGTAGTGTTGTAGTAGTTGCAACAGCAAATATAGCCACAGAAGTAGCAGTAGTAGTGAAAACAGCAGTAACAGTAGTGACAGCAATAACAGTAGCAGTAACAATAGCAGTTAACAGTAGCAGTAATGTTTGTCCCTTCATTCTTGAAGAAGATCCTGACATCAGGGAGGTGATGCCATGACAAGCACATGAATTGTATTCGAGAGGGGGTGCTGTCTAAGTCACCAGCCTCACTTTCTCCTCCAGAGTCATCTGGGTGAAATGACCAGATATGAATCAAGATGATTAGAGATGACTCTGGATGGGAGGCAATCAGGGTTAAGTGAATTGCCCAAGGTTATACGGTAAGAACTGAGGCTTGGATTCAAATTCCTGTCCTCCAAGGCCAGTGTTCTAATCACTCTGTCAATAGCAGGAGCAGTGGCAATAGTAGTAATCATTGTAGCAGTAGCAGTAACAGCAGGAGGAAGAGCTGCAGTGGCAATGGTAGCAACAGCAGCAGCAGTAGTAAAGCAGTTGTAGTGGTAGTAGTAATAGCAGCAACAATAATGGAAGTAGTAGTAGTGGCAGTATATCAGCAGAAGAAGCAGCAAATACAGCAACAAAAGTGGTGGTAGTTGTGATAGCAGCAGTAATAGTAGCAGTACCAACTATCTATCATATACCATAAAACTATAATCATCAAAATAATTTGTGTTGGCTAAAAAAAAAAGAAAGCAAACAGACAGACAAATAACCAGAAAGGTGGATCGTAGGAACAGATTAGCTACAGAGTTTAGCATAGTGCTTGGTACATAGCTTCTACATAATAAATGTTAAATGACTGAAAATATGCAAAAATAGTGAAATCTTAAAGCCTGAATTTAAATAAATACAAAGTTCAGCTATTGGAGTAAAGATTCAATTATTTGTTTGGTTTTGCAAGCAATGGAGCTAACTGACTTGCCTAAGGTCACACTGCTAGGAAATTGTTAAGTGTTGGAAGGCTGATTAGAACTCAGGTCCCCTTGACTCCAGGGCTGGCACTCTATGAAATTCTTTTTTTTTATTAGTATCTATTTTTTTCATCCTTATGCACAAGCATATTTTTAAAATTTCCTTCCACACTCCTTTCCCACCCAGCTTCCTTTAATCAGGGAACAGTCAGGGTAGCATTGTACATACATATTTTCAATAGACATGTATACAATTTAATCATTTTGAGTATGAGGAAATAAGAATAAGGAAAAGAGATACATAAGAGATAATTTTTATGAAGAGTTCATCAGATTCTGGAGGGTTGGTTTTTTTTTGTTTGTTTTGATTTTCTTCCTCTGGATGAGGATAACATTGTCCATAGCTCATCTAATAGGGTTGTCCTACCTCTCTGAACTGCTGAGAGAAGCTGGTTCCATCAAGGTTGATCATCTCACAATGCTGTTAATGTGTACATTGTTTTCTTGTTTCTCCTCCCTTCTCTCAGCATCAGATCCTGTTATTCATTCCATGCTTCTCTAGAATCTGACCATTTATGGTTTCTTATAAAAAAAATATTCCATAGAATTCATGTACTGTAAATCTTTTTTTTTTTTTTTGCAAGGCAATGGGGTTAAGTTGCTTGCCCAAGGCCACACAGCTAGGCAATCACTAAGTGTCTGAGACCGGATCCAACCCCAGGCACTCCCGACTGCAGGGTCGGTGCTCTATCCACTGCACCACCTAGCTGCCCCGTACCTTAACTTATTTAGCCATTCCCCAATTGATGGGCATGCTCTCAATTTACAATTCTATGTCACTACAAAAAAGGCTGCTAAGAACATTTTGGAATATGTAGCACTTTTCCCACTTTTTTATGATTCCTTCTGGAAATTGGAATTGCTGGTCAAAGGGAATGAATATTTTAATTGCTCTATGGCCATAGTTCCATATTACTCTCCAGAATGGTTCGATCCCTTCAAAACTCCATCAACAATGTAGCAATGTCCCAATCTTCTCACAACCTCTGCAACATTGATCATTTTACCACTTTCTTATCTTGACCAATCTGATAGGTGTGAAGTGATATCTCACAGCTGTTTTAATTAATATTTCTCTAATCAATAATGATTTGGAGTATTTTTCATATGATTTTATTACATATATGTGTGTGTGTATGTGTGTGTGTGTGTACAATCTTTATTTTCTTAATTTGAAAATTATTTACCCATATCCTTTGATCATTTATCATTTGGGAATAACTTGTAACTTATACATTTATTGCAGCTCTCTATATATTTTAGAAATGAGACCATTATCAGAACTCCTAGCTGTGAAAATTGTTTCCCAGCATTCTGCTTTTCTTCTCATTTTGCTAGCATTGATTTTATTAGGGCAAAACTTTTTTAATTTAATATAATCAAAATCATTCATTTTGCGGTTTAGAATGTATTCTAATCCTTGTTTAGTCACAAATTTATCCCCTTTCCATAGATCTGATTTGTAGACTATTTCTTAGTCTATTAATTTATCTGTGGTGTCACCCTTGATGTCTAATTCCTGTACCCATTTTGACCTAATTTTGATATAGGGTGTGATTTCTAGATTTTACCAAACTATTTTCCAGGTTTCCCAACATTTTTTGTCAAATGCTGGGTTTTTATCACAGAAGTTGTTGTCTTTGGGTCTGTCAAACAGTTTCTTGCTGCAGCCATTTATTATGGTTTCTTTTGAGCCCATCCTAATCCACTGATCCATTGCTCTATTTCTTAATCAGTACAAGGCAGTTTTGATGACTGCCACTTTATAGTTGAGTTTTAGATCTGGTAGAGCTAGGCCGACTTCCTTTACATTTTTTTCTCATCAGTTGCCTTGTTATGCTTGATTTTTTGTTGCTCCAGATGAATTTTGTTACCATGTTTACTAGTTCAGTAAAAGAGGTATTTGGTAGTTTGATAGGAATGGCACTGAATAAGTAATATAAAATGGGTAGAATTGTCATTTTGATTATATTAACTCGATCTAATACCTTGAGCAATTGACATTTTTCCAATTATTTAGATCAGACTTTATATGGTAGAGAAATACTTCATAATATGTTCATACAGTTTCATACAGTCAAGGAGATAAGAGAGCAGGGAAAGCCAGCAGGAGGCTTTTAGCCATAGTGCAATCCAGTTTCCCAACAGCTTAACAATAGCAGGGGTCCCAGCAGCTAGATAGAAAGCCAGCAGGAAGGATTTGTCTTGGGAGTTAGATTCCCAAGTATTTAATGATGTATATAGTTATTTTAAATGGATTTACTCTTTTTATCTCTTGATCTTGGACCTTGTTTTTCATATATAGAAATGTAGATCAGTGGATTTATTTTATAATTCTGCTGCTTTTATGATTTTGTTAATTATTTGTTTCAAGGGGTTTTTTTAGATGATTTCTCTGGGTACTCAAAGAATACTACCATATCATATGCAAAAAGTGAAAACGTTGCTTCCTCATTGCCAATTCTAATTCCTTCAATTTCTTTTTCTTCTCTCATTGCTACTGCTAGCATTTCTAATACTATAATGAATAATAATGGTGATAATGAGCATCCTTGTTTTATCCCTGATTTTATTGGACATGCTCTGAGTTTATTCCCATTACATAGAATATTAGATTGCTAGTTATCTGATTACAATTTGTTATTTTAAGGAAAAATCCATTTATTTCTAAATTTTCTAATGTTTTTAATAGGAATGGATGTTGTATTTTATGAAAGGTTTTTTTCAGCATCATTTGAGATAATCATATGATTTCTATTGGTTTTGCTATTGGTATATCCAATTATGTTCAGTGTTTTCTGAATATTGAACCATCCCTGCCTACCTATCAATCCTACCTGATCATGGTTTTATTATCCTGTTAATAACTTGCTGTAGTCTTATTGCTAAAATGTTCCTTAAGATTTTTGCATCAATATTCATTAGGGAAATTGGTCTATGAATTTGTTTTATCTGTTTTGGTTCTTCCTGGTTTAGATGTCACCATTATGTCATTGTCTTAAAAGGAGTTTGGCAGAACTCCTTCTTCTCTTAATTTTTAAAATAGTTTATGAAGAATAGAAATTAAAGTTTTGGTAGAATTCAATTGTTAATCCATCTGGATCTGAAGACTTCATTTTTTAGATTTTTCAAGGCAATGGGGTTAAGTGGCTTGCCCAAGGCCACATGGCTAGGTAATTATTAAGTGTCTGAGGTCAGATTTGAACCTAGGTACTCCTGACTCCAAGGCCGGTGTTCTATCCACTGCGCCACCTAGAAGCCCCTCTGAAGACTTTTTCCTTGAGGAATTTATTGATGATTTCTTCACTTTCTTTTGCATGAATTGGGTTATTTAAGCAATTTATTCCCACTTCTGTTAATCTGGGTAGTTTATACTTTTGTAAATATTCCTTCATTTTACTCAAGTCATCCAATTTATTGGAATATTGTTGGTAAACTCATTCTGAATTATTACTTTAATTTCCCCCTCATTGGAGGTTAGTTCACCCTTTTCATTTTTGATACTAGTAATTTGATTTTCTTTCTTTTTGTAAAAATCAGATTAACTAAAGGTTTGTCTATTTTATTGACTATATCATAAAACCAACTCTTAGTTTTATTTATGAGATCAATTGTATTCTTGGTTTCAATTTTATTAATCTCTCCTTTGATTTTTAGAATATCTAATTTGGTATTTAATTGAGGATATTTAATTTGAAATTGTTCTAGCTTTTTTTTAACTTGCATTCCCAATTAGTTTTTCTTCTCTTTCTCTATGCTATTAATATTGTCATTTGGAGATGTAAAGTTTCCCCTCAGAATTCTGGGGCGGAGTCAAGATGACATCTTAAAAATAACATACTCCTGGAACTTCCCCCTACTAAAAATGAATGAAGTCTCTACTCTGACATTTACACTACAACTCCCACCAAGAAAAAAAGAGAAATTTCAAAAACATTTTCAACTGTAGACATTGTGGAGGGTCTTCAATGAAGATGTCATTTCTGGGGAAAAGGGGAAGCAAAGTCAAGGAGATGAGAGAGCACGGAAAGCCAGCAGGAGGCTTTAGCCACAGTGCAATCCAGGTTCCCAACAGCTTAACAATAGCAGAGGTCCCAAAATCTAAATAGCAAGCCAACAGGAAGGATTCCATCCCTAAACAAAATTGGAACCCTGAAAACACTGGGGTAAAAGACAGGACTGGGTTGGGAACAATCCACTTTTAAGTCAGAACCTGGACATAAAGGATTGAAAACAACAACAACAAAAAAAAACTTCTGTGAAAGTAAGGCCTGGGGGTGGCTAGGTGGGTAGTGGATAAAGCACCTGTCTTGGAGTCAGGAGTACCTGGGTTCAATCGGGTTCAGACACTTAATAATTACCTAGCTGTGCAGCCTTGGGCAAGCCACTTAACCGCATTTGCCTTGAAAAAACCTAAAAAAAAGAAATTAAGGTCTGGACTGCTTAGGCAACATATTGGTCAACAAGAAGCCAGGGATCAGACCCCAGCCCCAGCAAAATAAAATCTTGGACCTATACACCACGTACCACAGGAGCAGAACTAAAACAGCAAAGATGAACAACAAAGCTAAAAGAGTGCTCACTACAGAAAACTACTTTGCAGACAAAGATGACAGAAATGCCATTTCTGAAGAAAGCAGTGAAAAATCACTCACATGGAAAGTCTCAAAACAGTCTATAAATTGGATTCAAATAAGAAAGCTCATCAAAGAGTTTAAGAAAGAAGCAAAGAAAAAATAAAGAAGAGAGGAAGAAGAAAATGGAAAAAAAGAGATGAAAATCATGCAGGAAAATTATGAAAATTTGACCAAAGAAATCAACTGTTAAAAGTAAAAGTAAAATTAACCAGCTGGAAAAGGAAACACAGAAGGTAATTGAAGAAAATAAAACCCTAAAAATGATAATTGAACAAATAGAAACCAATAAATCCACAAGATTACAAGATTCCATCAAACAAAATGAAATGGCTGAAAAAAGTTAAATAAAATGTAAATTTTTTTTAGGGAAAATGAATGACCTGGAAAATAGATCTAGAAGAGACAATCTATGAATCATCAGACTACTAGAAAGCCTGGACCAACAAAATAATCTGGAAAATATCATGCAGGAAATTATAAGGGAAAACTGACCAAATCTACAAGATAACAATATAAATTCTGAAAGAATCCACAGAACCCCGCCAGAAAGAAACCCCAGAATAAAAACTCCAAGGGCTATAATTGTCAAATTCCAGAACCCATAAATAAAGGAGAGAATATAGCAAAAAAGAAAAAGAAAACAATTCAAAAATAAAGGAAACATAATCAGACTCACACAGGACCTATCAGCCTCAACACAGAAGGATCAGAAGAACTGGAACAGCATATTTCAGAGAGCAAAGGACCTGAAATAATAAACCAGAATGTTACCCTGAAAAGTTCAGCATATACTGTCAGGGAAAATGATGGATGTTCAATGAAATAGAGGACTTCCAGAATTTCCTGACACAAAGAACAAAATTGAACAGAAATTTCAATTGCCAAATGCACAAATCAAGAATTCCATTTTAAAAAAGGTAAATGAAAAGGGGAAGGAAAAACAAAACAAAACAAAACAAAACAAACATTGGTCAAGACTATCAAATTTTATACAACCCTAAAAGGTAAGATATAACACTTCTAATTCTTTAGAACTTTACTTCTCTAAGGATAATTAGAGGGTAGGAAATAATTGAATAAATTTGATTTAAAGGATATTGGTATAATTGGATCTTATCTCTTCATTGTAGAGGTCCAAGATCAAATCTCTATGTTTGAAACAAAAAAGCCCTGAAGCAAAGAATGGGTGTTAACTATAAACTTAAGTTTCTCATTATTCTTTGACTCAATTAAATTACATGGTACTTAGCACCTTGTCTAATGAGAGTATCATAAATTGCAAGGACCTGAGTCAGTGTCTCTATAGTTTACAATCATCTGTAAAGTTTTCAGTTGAGACCTTCAGAGGCTCCCAATATTGAGAGTGATGAGAGAGAAATCATATCCTTAAGGAAGAAACAAAAAGAATAAGAGATAACAAGATCAGACAATAAGATATCTGTTTTTCCCCCTAAATTAAAGGGAATAGTCCTTGAACTTTATTCAAACTCCACAGGTCTTTATCTGGATACAGATGTATTCTCCATTGCAGACAGCCCAATATTTTCCCGATTGTTGCACTGATGGAACGAGTAAGTCCATCAAGGTTGATCATCACCCCCCATGTGGCTGTTAAGGGGTACAGTGTTTTTCTGGTTCTGTTCATCTCACTCAGCATCAGTTCATTCAAATCCCTCCAGGCTTCCCTGAATTCCCATCTCTCCTGGTTTTTAATAGAACAATAGTGTTCCAAGACAAACATATACCACAGTTTGCTAAGCCATTCCCCAATTGAAGGACATTTACTTGATTTCCAATTCTTTGCCACCACAAACAGGGCTGTTGTTAATATTATGGTACAAGTGATGTTTTTACCATTTTTTCATCATCTCTTCAGGATATAGACACAGTAGTGGTATTGCTGGATCAAAGGGTATGCTCATTTTTGTTGCCCTTTGGTTGTAGTTCTAAATTTCTCTCCAGAAAGGTTGGATGAGTTCACAGCTCCATCAACAGTGTAATAGTGTACTAGATTTCTCACAACCCTTCAAACAATGATCATTATCCTTTCTGGTCATATTGGCCAGTCTGAGAGGTGTGAGGTGGTACCTCAGGGAAGCTTTAATTCGCATTTTTCTAATAAGAGCAATTGTTGTAGATTGCTTTAATATCATCATCTATAAATTGCCTTTGCATATCCTTTGACCATTTGTAAATTAGAGAATGGCATTTTTTTTAGAAATATGACTCAGTTGTCTGTATATTTTAGAAATGAGTCCTTTCTCAGAATCATAAGTTGTAAAGATTTTTTCCCAATTTATTACATTTTTTTTATCTTAGTCACAGTGGTTTTATTTTTGCAGAAGCTCTTTAATGTAATGTAATAGAAATAATCTAGGTTGTTTTTGGTAATGTTTTCCATCTCCTCCTTAGTCATAAACTGCTCCCCTTTCCCTAGATCTGACAGGTAAACTAGTACTTGATTTCCTAATTTGCTTATAGTAATGGTTTTTTATGTCTAAATCCTGTATCCATTTGGTTCTTATCTTGGTAAAGGGTGTGAGGTGTTGGTCTAATCTGTCAATTTTATTGGTTTTTTCATAAAACCAACTCTTAGTTTTATTTATTAATTTAATAGCATTTTTAACTTTCAATTTTCTTAATTTTTAGAATTTCTAATTTGGTATTTATTTGGGTAATTTTAATTTGGTCTTTCTCTAATTTTTTTAGTTGAATATTTATTTCATTGATTTCCTCTTTCTCTAATTTATTCCTGTAAGCATTTAAAGATATAATATATCCCCGACAGCTGCTTTGAGTGAATCCCATATGTTTTGGTATGTTGTTTGATTATTGTCCTTATAAAGGATAAAATGATTAATTCTTTCTATCATTTGATTTTTGGTCCATTCATTCTTTAAAATGAGGTTATTTAGGGACAGTTAGGTGGCATAGTGGATAAAGCAAACTCCTTGGAGTCAGGTGTACCTGGGGTCAAATCTGGTCTCAGACAGTTAATAATTACCTAGTTGTGTGGCCTTGGGCAAGCCACTTAACCCCATTTGCCTTGTGCCGGGTTTTTATTTACAACGCCGGCTTCTTAATGCTAGTCCGTCCTCTTACTCACCAGTCCAATGCGTGGTGAGTCTTCGGGGTACCTCCGGCCCCCACTCTTTGATGGGGGAAGAACCAGACAGAGCGCCTGAGGTGGGTCATGAGTCTTTATTCTTCTGTGATCACATTCCCGCTTCTTCCCCCCAACCTCTCAGCAGACCCTTTTATCCCCTCTGTCCTCCCTCCCATGAACTCTTACTCAATGAGGGGCCGAGTTCTGTAACATTCCCTTATAAGGTGATTATGTTTCCCCTCTAAGCGACCGCCAAGCCTCTTCCCCCCGCCCCCAACATCTCCCCCTTTCTGTTTTACAAGGTTATCACTTGGTGTGACCTTAAGCGGTGCTGAGGTTAGCCTTAAGCGGTGTCATTTCTACTGGCCTCTGATAGCCGGGGGCGAGGAACCCTGTCTTAGGTCATCTCCTTCAACCCAGGACCTTGCCCGTCCTAGGCGCCCGACACCCTCAGGGCCTGTCTTAGGTGGCTGGGTGAGGAGAAGTTGCCCGTCTTGGGGTTTACCTCGTCTTACCCCTAGGTGTCACATGTCATGCATGGCGGCTAGCCAGACTTGGGGATCCTCCGGGGGCGAGGAACCCTGTCTTAGGTCATCTCCTTCAACCCAGGACCTTGCCCGTCTTAGGTGGCTGGGTCAGGAGAAGTTGCCCGTCTTGGGGTTTACCTCGTCTTACCCCTAGGTGTCACATGTCATGCATGGCGGCTAGCCAGACTTGGGGATCCTCCCCCGTCTCCATGGCCATGAAGGCTTTCTGAGTAAGAAGCATATAGCCCCTCTGTCGCCTAGCTAGGCGGCAGAAACAGACAACAAGTAGGGTGATTCCCAGAATCAGCGTCCTTGTTCACCCTCAAGGGGGTATCCTCCCGCCATCTGGCAATCCCTCCATGGTATGGGATCCTCGATGTCTTCCCCTGTGGCCACACATGAGGGGCCCCACCGAGGCAGAAGGGAGCCCCATCGATGTATTGGTCACTAGCAGGCGAGGGTAGATCGGGGAGTTCCGTGCTACCGGAAGGGGAGAGGGAATAACTCGGAGTATTCCCCATGTCGGATTTCCTTCAGATGGAGCACCTCCAAGGATCCCTACGATGATCAGAAGGCCTGAAAAAGAAAGAAATTCCTCTCACCCCGTAGGGTTGGGCATTAATCAAGGTCTCTTATCTTGTAAACAGGGAGCCATCTTTCTGGCTCTTCTATCTTATCCTCGGGATGAAATGACAGGTGGCCCTGTCTTCTGTTCTTTACCGTTACAGGGCCATGCCAACCTCCCTCTTCATCTCTCCACATGACTTTAGAGCCTGGTAGGGCCTTGGTGGGAGAGGGCAGGAGCGTTGGTTCTTTCTTAGCATGTCCTTTTGGGGAGAAAAATCTCTGGGCGGCTGTAGTGCCGTCATCCCTGACTTGTAGGAAATTCATGGTAAATAGTACCTGAGACAGGTCTGAATGGGTCGGTGACCTGCCAACTCCCCCTTTCTGTTTAAAAAGATAGGATGTAGCAGAGTATCCATGTAAAGCTGGCACAGGGTGGGGCTATTGGCCATTCCCTGAGGTAGGACGGTGAACTGATAACGTTTACTGGGGGCTTGGAAATTGATTGCGGGGAGGGAAAAGGCAAATTTTTCTTTGTCCTCCGGGTGGAGGGGAATGCTATAGAAGCAGTCTTTAACATCAATCACTATAATAGTCCACCCTTGCGGGACTGCAGTGGGCATAGGGAGACCAGGTTGGAGGGTCCCCATGGGTACCATGTTGGCATTTACTGCCCGAAGATCAATCAACATTCTCCAACTCCCCCCTTTCTTTTTTATGACAAAGACGGGGGAGTTATACGGGCTAAGGGACGGTTCCACTTTGTTCTCGTGCAGGAGGGTCATTACTATGTCTGTGAGGGCGATGAGCTTTTCTTTTGTCAGGGGCCACTGCTCAACCCAAATAGGTTTCTTATTAATCCATGTTATTCTGGGGGAAAAGCTCATCTCTAGAGTGGCCCCAATTAATTTCCCCGCAGGCTATCAGGGGTGGCAAGTGTCAGGTTAAGCTGGCTCAAGATATCTCTACCCCCATAATGCATAAGGGAGGTCGGGTAGGCACAGTGGGGTGAAGAGTCCAGATTCTTCCAAAGCTGACCACCGTAGGGCGTGTGCTGCTTTCATGGCAGAGCTATTGCCCCCCACCCCCGTCACTGCTTGAGGGCTCTGTAGGAGTGGCCACTCGCGCCTCCACTGTCCCCTATTTATGACAGAGCAATCGGCTCCAGTGTCAATTATCCCTTCGAGCTTCTGATTTTCCACCGTGATGGTTAACAGTGGTCGCCCAGAGCTGACCGGGTGGACCCAGTTCACATGAGCGGGAGGGGTCCGCAAGGGCAGCGCCTTTCCTACCTCTTGGCCCTGTTTTACCAAGGTGGGAAAGGGGTGGGGGTTTGTGACCCTTACGGATGTGGGACTTCCGGGACCAAAAATGACCTGGGTATGGGTGACTAAGTCCACACATCTCTCAGCCCCTGTGATGAGCGCTGGGAAAATATTTAGCTCAATGGGAATCATCGAGGTTTCCCAAGGCCCGATCTCTCTCTGCTGTGTGTCCCTTCTCTATAGTCAACCCTCACGGGGATAGTCACAGTAATGGGGCCGCTGTCTTCGAGCACGGGGGGGGCCCCGCGGGCCGGGCCCCTCCCTTTCCCTTTTCCCGACTTCCCTTTGGATCGGCAGAACCTGGCTATGTGACCTGGTTTTCCACAGGAATAACAGGTCGGAACTGAAGTGGAGGGGGGCTGCTGCCTGCACTGTGCTTTGAGGTGCCCTGGCTTTCCGCACCCAAAACAGGTGGGTCTCACCTGCATACCGTGAAGGGCGGTCAGGAGGCTATCCTCCCGGTTCTCCATGGCAGTCACTAAGGCTTGAATTGAATCCTCGCTGGGCATGTCCAGCAATTTGTCAACAATTCCTTCTAATGAAGCGTCGGGGGGAAGGCTGCTAATGGCTGCGATCCCTTTGGGGCGAAGACCCTCTTTAATCAATTGTCTCATAAGTAGATCAGATCCCGGGGTGTCTCCCATTATACGAGTCACTGTCTCTTTAACCTCGTTCACAAATGAGAGGGGTGTCTGATCTGCTCTCTGCTTCAGCCCAACCAACTTCTGTGTGGCTCTCCCCCCTTTCATGGCTCCAATCTTATCCCAAGCTGCAACATGTGTTTCTTTAACAGTCTCTAGCTCAAACTGGCCATACTGGGCCTGAACAGCAGGGTCAGTATAGGCTCCAGTTCCACACAGGAGGTCAATGGCTAAATCCAGGGGAGTATAACCCCGGGATTTTGCCAGCTTAGAGGCCTCTCTGCGGGCCTGAGCCTTAAAAGCTAAATATAAGGAGGCATCTAGGCACGCGGCTGCAATTTCGTCAAAGTCAGCAGGGGTCCAAGGGTGCGTAGCAAAGAGGTTTTGCATCAGTCTTTTTACATAAGGGGAGTTTGGGCCGTATTTAGTCACGGCCTCCTTAAGTTCCTTAAGCATCTTAAAAGGGACAGGGCGGTAGTCTCGGGCTCCGGTAAGGGGGTCCGTAAATACCGGGTAGAGGCCCCAGTCATCCCAGTCCACCTCCTCCCCTTTCTCTATTGCTATGGAGGCACTGGTGGCAAGTAGGCCGGATGGGCGGAGCCCTTGAGGGGATCTCTGAAGGGCGGACAAGGAACACGGGGGATTTTTTGCCTCTGTTTCCTGGCTGGGCCGCCAAGCCTGGGGCGCGGCAGCTGTCCAATCAGCGCGGACTTCTCCCTCCTCGTCAGCAGCCTCCCGGTCCCACCTACTCACGCTCCTCTTCCTGCCACCCCTGAGGGCTGTTTGCACCCCTCCCTCCCCGCGCTCGGAAACTTCCGGCCCTGAATCTTCTCCCTGGGGGCCCCTTGTTCCCCCATTGTTTCTTCTAAGTTCCTCCCACGGATACAGGGGAGGGAGTGGCCTTCCCTCTTCCTCTGAGCCCTCTGAAT
The DNA here is from genome assembly GCF_037893015.1 of Macrotis lagotis. Classification (NCBI taxonomy): domain Eukaryota; kingdom Metazoa; phylum Chordata; class Mammalia; order Peramelemorphia; family Peramelidae; genus Macrotis; species Macrotis lagotis. The sequence goes on from NC_133659.1 coordinate 84,715,957, forward strand.
CCGATCCCGCCAACGAGCTACCCACCTGAGTGCTGATTGTTCGTGCTAAAGTCACCTTCTGGGGATGCAGGGCTGCATCCACTATCTTATACACTGTAAAATCCTCAGGGGTCAGTTTTCCCGGGCAGGTGTCATTATAGGAGGCCATCTGCTGCCCTACCACCTTCCATTTATCTGGTTGGATCCCACTATGTTGCACCCAAGGGCAGATGTTCCAGATATTCTCAACAAAAGCACGGCACGTCTTGATAGGTAATTTACGACCATGCTTAGCGCAGAGTTTATAAAGCTGCCCTGCAACGGCCTCTTTTTCCTCCGGCTCAAAGGCGGGAATACTATTCCGGCCCCCCATGCTGTCTACTAGCCGAGGCTGCAATCCTAACAGGTGGCAGAACTGGAAAGTTCCCGTTCGGCAAAAGAGAAGGAGGAAGCAGGGCACAATCAGACAGGCCAGCACGGCAAGGAGCGTGATTAGAGCAGAAGGAGAAAGGGGAGAGAAAGAAAGCATAGTCAACACAATAGGGATATGTCCCTCAGGCAATATCTGAGAGTAAACGCCCTCTCCTTCCTCCCGGTCAGAAACGACCGAGGCTGTCTGGAGAATCCGACCAGCGGATTCAGACGTTCCCTAGCAAAATCAGGTCCCGGGTTTCGGCACCACTTGCCGGGTTTTTATTTACAACGCCGGCTTCTTAATGCTAGTCCGTCCTCTTACTCACCAGTCCAACGCGTGGTGAGTCTTCGGGGTACCTCCGGCCCCCACTCTTTGATGGGGGAAGAACCAGACAGAGCGCCTGAGGTGGGTCATGAGTCTTTATTCTTCTGTGATCACATTCCCGCTTCTTCCCCCCAACCTCTCAGCAGACCCTTTTATCCCCTCTGTCCTCCCTCCCATGAACTCTTACTCAATGAGGGGCCGAGTTCTGTAACATTCCCTTATAAGGTGATTATGTTTCCCCTCTAAGCGACCGCCAAGCCTCTTCCCCCCGCCCCCAACACCTTGCAAAAAAGAAACCTAAAAAAAAATGATTTCATTTAGTTTCCAATTGGTTCTGGGTCTATGTCTCCTTGGCCCAATATTGCATATGACTTTTGTGGAATTGTGATCTGACAAAGATGTATTCACTAATTATGCCTTTCTGCAGTTGATCATTAGGTTTTTAAGTCCTAGTACATGGTCAATTGTTGTATAAGTTCCATGTACTGCAGAGAAAAAGGTGCATTCCTTTTTATCCCCATTCATTTTTCCTCCATAACTCTACCATATCTAGTTTTTCTAACAATATATTTACCTCCTTAACTTCTTTCTTGTTTATTTTATGATTTGATTTATCTAGAACTGACAGTGGGAGGTTGAGGCCTCCCACTAGTTGAGTTTTGCTGTCTGTGTCTTCCTGTAGTTCTTCCAGCTTCTCCTCTAAGAATTTGGATGCTCTCCTAATGGGTGCATATATATTTAGTATTGAAAATTATTGTCTATGGTACCTTTTAGGAGGATAAAGTTTCCTTCCTTATCTCTTTCAAAGCTATATATTTTTGTTGCTGCTTTATCTGAGATAAGGATTGGTAGCTCTGCTTTTTTCACTTCAGCTGGAGCAAAATATATTTTGTTCCAACCTTTTACCTTTACTCTATATGTATCTCTCTGCTTCAAATGAGTTTCTTGTAAGCAGTGTATTGTAGGATTCTGGTTTTTAATCCACTCTTCTATTTGCTTACATTTTAAGTGAGAGTTCATCCTCTTCACATTCAAAGTTATGATTACTAATTCTTTATTGCCCTCCCCTGCTATCTTCCCTATTTTTGTATTTGCCCCTTCCCTCACCTTTATCTGTGTTCCCCAGTATTTTGTTTCTGAATAACAACCCCTTCAATGTGTTTGCCCTCCTATGTCCACCCCCTCCCTTTCTTTCCTCTTCCCCTTTTTCCTTTTCTCTTCCTTTCCTTTTGTTAGTTCCCATTTTTCCCTCCCCCTCCCTTTCTCCATCCCCCCTCCCTTTTTCCCCCTTTTTGTACTTGAAAGGTTAGATTTTTTTAAGTTAACTGAGTATGTATGTAAGTTAACTTTAAGCCAAGTTTGATGAGAAGAAGAATCAGGTGTTTCTCATCTGCTCCCTTCTTCCCCTCTATTACCATAGGCATTTTGTACCTCTTAATGTTATGAGATTTACCCCATTCAATCCCCTCCCTCCTCCAGTCTCCTTCCTGACCCCCTTTTTAAAGAGGTAGTATTTTTAAAATCATTCTATCTGAGTCATAGAAAATTTTGAGTATCCAACACTTCAATCTAAGTACATTCTATTTAATAGAATTAAAATTCTTGAGAGTTATTAGAGTCTTTCTCCCAAGTGTGGTTATAGCCAGTTTCATCCCAATAGCTAGCAGGCTCATGGATAGGTCATGAATGTCCATCAGTTCTGGCTAGGTATATTCTCTCTGTTAGAATTACAATTCTCAAGAGTTATGAGAATCTTTTTTCCCTGTACTGGGATATAGCTAGTTTCAACTTATTGGATAGCAGTTTTTTTCTTTACCCCCCCCCGATTTTTTTTTTACCTTTTCATGTGTCTCTTGAACCTCCTGTTTGGTGTGCAGATTTTCTATTTAGCTCTTGTCTTTTCATCAGGAATTTTGGGAATTCTTACATTTCGTTGAATATCCTTCTTTTCCCCTACAAAAGAAAGCTCAGCTTTGTGGGATAGTGGATTCTTGGCTGCATTCCAAGCTCTCCTGCTCTTTGGAATATCTTGTTCTACCCTCTTCAATCCATTAATTTTGATGCAGCCAAGTCGTGTGTAATTCTTATTGTGGCTCCTTGGTATTTAAATTGTTTCCTTCAGCCTGCTTGCAGGATTTTCTTTTTTTATTTGATAGTTCTGGAATTTGGTGTTTACCTTAGTGTTTTCATTTTAGGATCTCTTTCCAGAGGGTACCGATGTATTCTTTCAATAACTACTTTGTGCTCTGGTTCCATGATATCAGGTCAATTTTTCATCACTAGATCCTGTCTTCAAGCTCTGGAGGGTCAGCACCAACACCAGTGCCTCTGCTCCCTAGTAGACCCAATCCCCCATGGCCTAGCTCCACTGCTGATCAAGTAAGTCCTGCACTAGGGTTCCAATCCATCCCCATATTGGGCTGATCTGCTGCTGATCTGCCCTCTGCAGATGGACTCACCCATGGCTGAGGAAGACAAATCCTGAGGTAAATGTTTTTTCTCCTGGCTTTTCTTTCTGGTTTTTGTGGGTCAGATTTCTGCTAAGAAGTTTGTTTTATTTCATATATGGGAAAAAATCAGGAGACTTTAGAACTGTGCCGGTCTTCTTTCTGCCATCTGGGCTGGAAGGATATGATAGTCTTCTGGTGAAAACCTAATGAGGATAGAAAAGAATATATCTTTACCTTGTCTGTACATAGCACCTTTACCAAAACTGACCTTGTATAAGGGTCCCAAAACCTTATAATCAAATGTAGAAAGGCAAAATTAATAAATAGACACTTCTTATGTCATGATAAAATAAAAATTATATGAAATAGGGGTCAGGGAAAGATAAATCAAGAACAAATTTGATTTTAAATAACTTTATCTTAAATAATGGGTGGATCAAAGAGAAAATACTAGAAAAAAATCAATAATTATATCTGAGAAAATGATAACAATGAGACATCATGGCAAAATTTATGGGATGATGCCAAGACAGTTTTGGGGGAAAACTTTTTATCTCTAAATGTCTATATTTATAAAATAGAGAAAAAGGAGATTAATGTATTGGGCAGGCAACTAAAAAGCTAGAAAAAGTACAAATTAAGTATCTCCAATTAAATACCATATTAGAAATTTTGAAAATTCAGGAAGAGTTTAATAAAAATTGAAAGCAATAAAAGCATTATAAATAAAACCTCATAAATAATACTGAGTCTATTTTATGAAAAAAACAATAACATAGCCAAACTTTTCTTTAATATGAATTTTAAAATAAGAAAGAAGAAAACGAAATTACCAGTATCATAAATGAAAAGGGCGAACTAAGCACCAATGAGGAGTAAATTAAAGAGATAATTCAGTTACTTTGCTGAACTTTATGCCAATAAATTGGATAACTTGAGTGAAATGGATGAATATTTACAAAAGTAAATATGGCACGGATTAATAGAAGAGGAAATAAATTAATTAACTAAGCCCATTTCAGAAAAAAAGAAAAAGGTTCCACAAATCCAGATGGATTTACAAGTGAATTCTATGAAACATTTCAGGAACAAACAATTCTTGTTCTACATAAACTATTTAAAAGAATGGGAAAGGAAGGAGTTCTGCTAAACTCCTTCTATGATACAAACATGATGCTGATACCTCAGCCTTGAAGAACCAAAACAAAGACCATTATAGATCAATCTCATTAAGAAATATTGATGCAAAAATATTAAATAAAATTTATCAATGAGACTACAGTAAGTTATTACCAGGATAATATATCATGATATGGTTGGATTTATATCAAGCAACCAGGGATGGTCTAACATTATGAAAACACTGAACATAATTAAACATATCAATAGCAAAACCAACAGAAATCATATGATTATCTCAGTAGATTCTAAAAAAGACTTTGAAAAAATAATGCATGCATTCCTAATAAAAACACTAGAAAGTTTAGGAAGAAATGGAGCTTTCCTTAAAATAATAAAGATTATCTATCTAAAAACCATCAACAAATATTATATTTTATGTGAATAAACTCAGAATATTTCCAATAAAATCAGGGAGGAATCTAAGATGTCCATTATCACCATTACTCTAAAATATAGTATTAGAAATTCTAACAGCAGCAATAAGAGAAGAAAAAGAAATGGAAGGAATTAGAATTGGCCATGAAGAAGCAAAATTTTCAGTCTTTGTGGATGATATGCTGGTAAACATAGAGAACCCAAGAAAATCATCTAAAAATCTCCATTAAACAATTAACAAATTCAGCAAAGTAGCAGGATATAAAATAAACCCAAATAAATCATCAGAATTTCTATATATGAACAACAAAGCACAAGAACAAGAAATAGAAAGAAAAAATCCATTTGCAATAACTGTAAACAAAATTACTTTCTTGGGAATCTACCTCTCATGACAAACCCAGAAACTGTATGAACATAATTATAAAGCACTCTCTGCTCAAATAAAGTCATATATAAACAATTGGAAAAATGTCAAATGCTCATGATTAGGTCAAGTGAATATAATAAAAATGACAATTCTACCCAAATTAAATTACTTGTCTGGTGCCATGCCAATCAACTCTACCAAGTAATCACTCTACATAGCTAGGAAAATTAGTAACAAAATTCATGTGGAGCAAGAAATGGGAAAAAATCACAAGGAAACTGATGAAAAAAAATGTAAAGGCAGGTGGCCTAGCTCTACCAGATCTAAAACTTGACTGTAAAGTGGCAGTCATCCAAACTGCCTGGTACTGGTCAAGATATAGAGTAATGGATCAATGGATTAAGATAGGTTCAAAAGAAATTGCAGTATATAACTACAACAATCTATTATTTGGCAAACCCAAAGATTTCAGCCTCTGTGCTAAGAACTCACTATTTGGTCAAAATTTTGGGGAAAACTGGAAAATAGTATGGCAAAATCTAGGCATAATTCCACAGCTTACACCCTATACCAAAATAAGGTCAAAATAGATACAGGATTTAGACATAAATGCCGAAAACACAGATAAATTAATAGACCAAAATATACACTCTATCTGATCTAAGAAAAGGGATAACTTTATGACCAAACAAGAATTAGAGCACTTTATAAACTGCAAAATGAATGATTTTTACATTATTAAATTAAAAAGGTTTTGCACTAACCAAACAATGCTGCCATAATTAGAAGGAAAGCAGAAAGCTGGAAAAGAATCTTAACAACCAGGAGTACTGATAAAAGCTCTCATTTGTAGAATAGAGAATTGCCTCATATTTATAAGATCACAAGTCATTTGTCAATTGATAAATGGTCAAAGGATATGAACAGACAGTTTTCAAATGAAGAAATTAAAGCTATATATAATCATATGAAAAATGCTACAAATCACTATTGATTAATGAAATGCAAATTAAATCAGTAAAAACATTTCATCTCACATCTATTAGATTAGCCAAGATGAGAAAAAGGGAAAACAATCAGTGTGGGAGAGGTTCTGGGAGGATTGGGATGTTGATGCATTGCTGGTGGAGTTGTGAACAGATTCAACCTTTCTGGAGAGTAATATGGAACTATGCCCAAAGAGCAGTAAAACTGTTCATACCTTTGACCAAGCAATTCCAATTCTAGGTCTATATTGAGAAGAAATTATAAAAAATGGGAAAAGTCCTACATGTTCTTTTGTAGTTGCAAAGAATTGATAGTTGAGGAAATGCCCATCAATTGGAGAGTGGTTAAACAAATTAGGATATATAAATATTATGGAATACTATTGTTCTTAGAAACCATAAATGGTTGAACTCTAGAGAAACATGGAATGACTTAAATGATCTGATGCTGAGTGAAATGAGTAGAACCAAGAAAACAGTGTACACATCAATAGCATTATGAGATGAACAACCTTGATGGAAGCAAGTACATTCATGGTTATAATTCCAGGTCCTTTGCTCTCTGATATATGGTAACCCAGGTATTCAGATCCTCCAATGTATGAGTCTTATTGTGCTTCCTTTATATTTGAATCATTTTCTTTTTGCTGTTTTATATATTCTCTCCTTTATTTGAGAGTTCTGGAATTTGGCTGTAACAGTCCTTGGAGTTTTGATCCTGGGATCTCTCTCTGCAGGGATTCTGTGGATTCTTAGAATTGTTATTTTTTTTCCTGCATTAGGTTCTTTTATTGTTCTAGGCTTTCTAGTAGTCTGATGATTCATAGATTGTCTCTCCTGTATCTGTTTTCCAGATCAATTTTTTTCCCCTTAAATTTTTACTTTGCTTTTACTTCCCCTCAAATTTAAAATTTTACATTTTCTTCAATTTTTTCAGTCTTTTTATTTTTTTTTATGGAATTTTGTATTCCCATAGATTCATTGGTTTCTATTTGTTCAATTCTAATTTTTAGGGTATTATTTCCTCAAATATTTTTTGTGTTTCCTTTTTAAAGGTGTTGAATTCTCTGGTAAAATTTTCTTTTTTAATTTATTTGTTTGCTTGTTTGTTTAATGGGGTTAAGTAGCTTGCCAAGTTCACACAGCTAGGCAATTATTAAGTGTCTGAGGCAAGATTTAAACTCAAGTCCTCCTGACTCCAGGCTTGGTATTCTATCTACTGTGCCACCTAGCTGACCCTCTGGTCAATTTTTCATAATTTTCCTGCATGACCCTCATTTATTTTTCCATTTTCTACTTCCTCTCTTCTTTGTTTTTTAAATTCTTTTTTTAAAGCCCTCTGATGAGCTTTTGCATTTTAGTCCAACTTGTAGACTGTTTTGATATATCTCCTGTGAGTGACTGTTCTCTGATTTCTTCTTCAGACAGGACATTGCTGTCATCTTTTTCTGTAAAGTAGTTTTCTATAATGAGCACTCTTTTAGCTGTTTTGCTCATCTTGGTTGTTTTTAGCTATGCTCCTGGGGTATGAGTATAAATCCAAGCTATTTTTTTGCTGGGCCTGGGGATCTGATCCCTGGCTTGTCATTGGCCAAGATGTTGCTATGCAATCCAGGTCTTGCATTTCCAGATCTTTGTTTCCTCTTTTATTTCCGGGTTCTGACTTAGCAGTGGTTTGTTCTTGACAGAGTCCTGTCTTTTGCCATCTGCTCCCAGGGTTCAGACTTTGTTATGGATTGGAATCCTCTTTGTTGGCTCTCTTTCTAGATGCTAAGACCACTGGTGTTATCAAGCTATCAGGACCTGGACTGCTCTGTGTCTAAGAATCTCTTCCTGGATTTCCTGCTTTCCCTGCTTCCTGGATTTTACTTCCTCTTTTTTCCCTAAGTGAAAGACCTTCTCTAAAGATCCTCCACAATATCTATAATTGAAAAAAACTTCTTTAAATCTTCTTTTTTCTTGATGGGATCTGTGTTTTTAAATGTCAGAGTAGAAGCTTCATTTATCTTTGGGAAAAGCTCTGGGAAAATGTTAACTACTTGCTACCAACTTGGTCTAAAGTTTCAATTTTTTTAAAAATTTTATTTATTTAAGGCAATGGGGTTGTGTTACTTGCTCAAGATTACACAACTAGGCAATTGTCAAGTGTCTAAGGCCAGACTTGAACTTAGGTCCTCCTGACTTCAGGGCTGGTGCTCTATTCATTGGGCCACCTAGCCACCCCTAATGACTAAATTCTTAATAAAAAAAAACTTCTTGAAAAATTTAATAGCATACTGGTAGATATTAGTTATGGGATAAGATCTCATACCATATTCAAAGACAAATTTCAAAAGTATAAATGAAAATTTATATAAATATCTATAATTTATATAAACATATTTATTTATAATATAATTTAAATAAATTTAAATATATATTTAAATATAAAACAGAAGAAATTTTGGTAAATATATATGTATGATTAATTTATGATCAAAACATAAGCATAAAAAGATAACTTGGATTACATAAAATTAAAAAATAATAAAATGCAATTATGTACTAAGATTAAGAATTAGACATCAAAGTTCTTTGATAATATCTTATTTCATATAAATATGGAGAACCAATTAAAAGAATAAACATGTTATTTTCTAATTAGGAAATGGTCAAATGATTTGAATAGAAAGTTCACCCACAAGGGAAGAAATTCAAGCTATCAATAGTCATAGAAACAAATATTCCCATTATCTAATAATTAAATAAATTAAAATTAAAATATCTATCAATTTCTATCTCATTTCTGTCAGACTGGAAGTATTTTAAAAAAGGAAAATTCCACAGTGATGAGCTGAAGGAAAATGAACATGATTATTTATTATTAGTGGATCTGATATTTATCTAATCATTCAGAAAAGTAACTTGGAACTATGCCCACAAATTCAATAAATTGTGTCAATACCCTTTGATTCAATTATGCCTCTGCTGAATCTATAATAAAAAGATATCAGAAAATGAAGAAAAGTTCTTACGTCATATACATACACACATATGCATGTATATATATGTATTGTTTTTGTAGTAATAAAGAACTGGAAGTCATAGAGAAATGACTAATTATGGTATTGATATTAAAGAGAGTACTAGATACCATAAGCAATGATGGATTTCTGAGAAGCTTCAGCAGAGTTGTCTAACTAATACAATGAATAGCTAACATTTATGTAGCACTTTAAGTTTTTCCACACTTTACATGTAATATTTCATTTGATTCTCATACCAACCCTTTTAAGTAGTTGCTATATTAGATGTGCAAACTGAAGCTGAGAAAGGATAAATGATTTAGACTGATTCACAAAGTTATAGTGGTACTGATTGTCTGAAGCAGGATTGAAACTAACTCCCTAAACCACTTCAACACTATCCATTGTACCAACTAGTTATCTTAAAAAAAATTTATCTAGTTAGAACCAGATAATGAATTTATATGACATTAATGGTATTGCAAAAGAATTTTGAAAAACAAGACTTCTATTCAATGCAATAATAAGACTATAATAAAAATTATTACATCTTGATAGAACTGATAGACTATGTAGAATGAATGCCAATTTTTCAATGGCCAATATTGGATCTTGTTTTACTTGTCTGTGCAAATTTATACAAGAGTTTTGTTATTTTTTTTAATTGGGTGTTTGAGGAAAAGAAAATATTTACTTGCTAAGTGATAAATTCCAAAAAGAAGTAAAAAGTGAGATATCAGATTTCAAAGTAATTAAAGGAACTTAACTTTCTGGTTTCCTTATCAGCCTGTAGAAATAATTCTATATCAGCATATTAGTCATAATAGGTCTGGTTAGATAAGGAGGTATTTACTTTTTCTTGTTGCTATACATTCATTTTACTTTTAAAGGGTTTTGGTAACTTAGTATGCATTCTCTATGTTTTGACAACTACCATTTATTTAACATCATTTTTTTCAAAATATGTATATATGAATAATTGAAACTTCATGTTCCTCTTATTAGTTATTTGCATATCCTCAGTATTATGAGAGCAGAATCCTGTTATAAACTTATCTTGCATTTCTTAGATTTAGAAAATCAATAGTTGACTTTGTCTGCTATATATCTGTGGGTACACAGGCTATTCTAACAGCCATGACACAAATCATCTCCAAGTAAACCGCCACCTGGATAGTCGCAGGAGCTGGCTTGCTGCCCTGAGAGATAAGGTGAGCTGGAGTCCTTGGGAGCCAGAGTCCTTGGGAGCTGGACATTCCACCCCACTGTCCAAGGGCACTAGACACAGCTATACCTTATCATCTCCTCCCTAACGTACCCTCCTACCCTGTAATGCAAGAAGCTGCGTATACACATTGCTTGCACCCCCTAACCATTAACTCATCATTCTTTGTTCTACCCTGGAAGACCTAACAGTATATATGTAATAGCTAAGCAATAATAAAATTGAGCTAGAGGCATAAGGCAGTAGTGGCTTGACTCCTTATTCTCAGCTCCCCTCCTGGAGGGAGGTCACTGCTGTGGGCCCCAAGGAAGAAAGCCACAATATACATCTTTTCCCCTACATTATGAAAGCTTTTATGTTTCATGTTCTAGGCATTCAAAATGAAACAAACATTCACATCGTCAAAACACTCCAAATACTTTTTATTTGAATCTAACCAAGTATGACCAAATTCAATGAACAGATTAAGAGATTGTTATGGCCTGTTGAATATTGATTGCTGAATAAGAAGTTACTCAAAAGATTATTTTTTCCAATTTTGTTTCTAATGCTTGTAAATACCCCTATAGAAAATTCTCAAAAGAAGAATGAGATTTGGAGAAAATGTTTGTCTTTTTCAACTTGGTCCTGATGTCAGTGATCTCTGTCTTGAGGTAATCTGTTAACAGAAATGTGCTTTATATAGATGAATATTCCTTGTTCCAATACAGGTGATAACAAAACATCAATCCTCTTTCTCTTTGAAGTCAGAGATCAATCACAAAACAAGATTGCTCTTTCTGTTATTGTTTTCTTCTTCATTATTCCAATATAAACCTGAAGTTACATGAATTCATTTACTTGCCAACCATTCTTCCTTTTCCACAATGAATAAATAAACAAGCAACTAAGAAATGTAACTTATAGTTAGAATGATTCAAGTACTATTAGTGACTATTCTGATTTATACAAGGAGAATATAAACATACATGAGATAATACTTTGTAGAAACCCAGAATTCATGATTTATATCAACAAATACCCTGGTCCTTCTACATTACTTCATACAAATGATTATATAGTCTAATTACTAATCATTTCTCATTGTCTATGATATTTCCTGTATACTTTTATGTGTTATTGTGTTAGAAAATTGTTAGATTTTTGTTTTTTTTGTTTAAAATTGAGATATTTTCAGGCATTTTTGTTTTTTCTCACTTTAACAATATTGTGTTTGAAATTGAGAACCACTTCTGCATTGATATGCTCACTATAACTGATTTTTTTTAGCTTTTTCAAGGCAGTGGGGCTTGCCCAAGGTCACAAAACTAGGTAATTATTTGTCTGAGATCAGATTTGAACTCAGATCCACCTGACTCCAGGGCTGGTGCATATTCTTTCAAATTCATGCCTATAGATTCTAAGGGTAGCCTAGGAGCTCAAAGCACAAGACTTATACTTCCATTTGCATGTCTAAACAATCTATGTATAAAACAATCCATTAATAAGTTGCCAATTTCTTCCTCTAGTTTTTTCCCCTTTTCTTTTTTCCAATATGCAATAAAAGACATTATCTTTTTTACAATGGATAGTTCCTCCCCTTTTTGCTCCCTCTAACATGATGAATCAATTAAAATATCACAAAGATAAAAGAAAGTAGGTGATTTAGGTTAATAGGTATCATCTGATGTAAAGGTCAAAGTCAATATAGATAACCACACACAAACCACACACACACACACACACACACACACACACACACACACAGAAACATATGCACACACACAATTTTGACTGAAATAAAAGTGCAGACAACATTTATCATGAATGCTAAAGAGACATTAAATTCATTTTCTAATCTTTGGGAAAATTTCTAAAATGATTTGACTATATTTAAGGGGAAAGACAATTAATGATCCATGTAAATAGAAAATTGGGACTATTGAATAGAACTCTTTTAAAGCTAGGTATTTGATAAAGTCTTATTGTGCGGTGTTGCTTAAAATTCCAAGTCTAATTTTTTGATCTGAAAAATAAGTGGATCGATCATTCTCTGGAATAAGTTCTGAGTCTTTATTTTTCAAGCAAAATTTTTTATATTTTTTCAGTTATATGGAAAAGCAATTTTGTATTTTGAGTTCCAAATTTCCTATTTGCATGACTCATTCCCCTTCCACTTTGAGAAAACAAAAGGTCATGCCCTACATGTTTCCAAATTAACCATGTTATTCCCATGTTGCAAAAGAAACCACAGACTCCACCCCATCCCCCATAAAGCACCTAATAAAAATAAAATTTGAAAAGGCAAGTATTCTATCTGCATTCAAACACCATTAATTCATTCTCGATATAGTATTTTTTTTATCAGAAGTTCTCAGAATTGTGTTGAATACTTATATTATTTATAATAGCTGTCATTAAGAATTCATCATCATTGAATATTTCTGTTAATGTGGAAAGTGCTCTCCTGGTCAGTTCACTTCACTTTGCATCACTTAACATAAATATTCCCAGTTTTTCCTACAGAAAGCTTTGTAAAAAGAAGTCTTTATTGTTTTCTGTCATTTATCCCCTGAAGGGTGGTGATTTGTTTTGAGAGGGAAACAGTAAAATAAAACCTTTAAATTATATTCTAATAGATTATAATTAGCCCATAATTCCACCTAAATTCAGACTTGAGGAGAAATGAATGAACAAAATAATCTGATCAGGTTTACTAAGAAAGATGGGCATCTTCCACATATACAAGAAAACTCAGAACTCTACATGATGAACCTAATAAGATCTCATTTGAAAATTATTATATGAGAGCTACTTTCATCAAAAAACATTAAGCAGTTTGGAAGTCCTATTTAAATCTTTTTAGGTATTGGATAATGTATCTCAAATAGGCATCCCACCTACAACTTCAAATGTTGAATCTTATAACACCAAAGAAAAGAAAATTTTGTCAGGGAGTCAAGACTTTGTTTTAGTTCCTGTACATAAATGATTGTGTCAAAATTATTCAATTTTTTCTGAGTTTATTTTCTCAGTTATAAAATATTGAATTTGAATTTTTGTAATTTTAATTCATTTTCTCACTTTATATATTCTAATTATATGATAAAAAAATTCCATATAGGGTGCTATCTCATAAATGGAGAGCATGTCAAATATAAAGTGGATAAAGATAAGTGGTAGAGAAAAAAATTACTTCAGTCTACCTTAACTATATTCATGGATAGACATACTCCCTCTAGTGAAACTTTAACCCATTGAAACTGTCATTTCATGTAAATCTTATTTCTATCTTTCCATAAATATTCTGTGCAATTCTATCCTAAAATGCAGAGACCTTTATGCATGGCTGTAATGTTTACAAAATATCTTGTATGTGGTATCTTACTCAGTCCCTGCAAAAATCTTGCTAAGTTGGAGCTATTATGTCAATTCTATAGAGGATAAAACTGAGACTGAGAGAAATAAATGAATTTCTCATGGACAATAGCTACTGAATTATCTGATAAGATTTGAATGCATGTCTTCCTGACAAGACAATAAATTACAACAATATTTACTGGCTTAAATAGCTATTTTCTTTTTCTGGGCATAAGCAAATAACTTAGACTTTCTTATTTTAAAATATTTATTTATATTCACATTACTATAATAGTCTTCTTGTAGAAGTAAACATCATCTCCCCTCCTCCAACAAGTATAGAGAACCTTCAAGACAAATAAAGTGAGAGAGAAATGTACTTCATTCTGTGTTCAGTTATCCATTGGAGTCAATGGGTTAAAGGAATGTACTGGGAGATAATGTTTCAGTTACCATCAGCTCTGTCTATGGTATAGACAACATTATCATAAGTTCATCAGAAAAAAAATTGCTTCAATATTTTGTTCCCCACAATTGCTAATACTAGCTATATTTCCCTCTATTTTATTCCTCCTCACTCTATTTATTCTATTCTCTCCCTCCTTTCACCCTGACCCTCCTCAAAAGTGTGTTTTATCTGACTACCCTATCCTGTAATCTTCCCTCTCTTCTATTACCTACACCCCATCTCCTCTCCCCCCTCTCCCTTTTCTCCAATCCTTTTCCTCTCCTTTTTCCTTTAGGGTATGACAGATTTCTATGCTGTATTGTATTTGTGTGTGTTTTTTCCTCTCTGAGCTATATCCAATGAGAATGAATCCCTCATTTCCCCTCACATCCCCCATTCCACTCCATTGTAAAAACTTTTTCCTGACTATTTTACCTCTCCTTTCCCTTTCTCCCAGTACATGCCTTTCACCCATTGACTCAAACTTGAATATATTTATACCTTCATATTCACTTCCTGTGCCTTATCTATATATGTTCCTTCAAACTGCTCTAATAAATGAGAAGGTTCATATGAGTTATCAGTATTATCTTTCAATGCAGGGATACAAGCAGTTCAACATCATTAAATCCTTTATAATTTGCCCTTCCCATCCACCCTCTCTATTCGCTTGAGTCCTATACTTAAAGATCAAACTTTTTTTTTACCTCTGGTCATTTCAACAGAAGCATTTGAAAGTCCCCTATTTCATTGAATGTCTATGCTTTTCCTTGAAAGTGTATATTTGGTTTTGTTGTATAGTTGATTATTTGCTATAATCCAAGCTCTTTTGCATACCAGAATATCATATTTTTAATGAAGATTCTGTTAAATTCTGTGTAATTCTGACTGTAGCTCCATGATATTTGAATTGTTTCCAGATGCTTGAATTGTTTCTGGCTGCTCTTTGACTTGGGAGTTCTGGAATTTGATTATAATATTCCTGGGAGTTTTTATTTTGGAATCTAAAGAGATGATCAGTGGATTCCCTAAATTTCTATTTTACCCTCTGCTTGTAGGATATCATGGCAATTTTCCTGGAGAATTTCTTTTTCTTTTCTTTCTTATTTTTGCAAGGCAATGGGGTGAAGAGACTTGCCCAAGGTCACACAGTTAAATAATTTTTATTTGTCTGAGGTCAGATTTGAACTCAGGTCCTCCTGACTCCACTGCAAAACCCAGCTGCACTGAGAATGACTTTAAAAATAAAGTTTAGACTTTTTTTCTTGTCATGACTTTCCGATAACCCAACAATTTTTAAATTATCATTCCTGGCTCTGTTTTCCAGGTCAGTTGTTTTTCCAATGAGATATTTCCCATTTTCCTCTAATTTTTCTTTCTTTTGGTTTTGTTTTATTGTTTCTTGATTTCTCACAAAGCGTCAGCTTCCCTTAGCTATAGTTTACATTTTTAAATAGTTTTATTTATTTTAGGCAATGTGGTTGGCATGTCCAAGGTCACAAAGCTAGGCAATTATTAAATGTCTGAGGCTGGATTTGAAGTCAGGTTCTCCTGACTCCCCAGTTGGTGCTCTATTCACTATTCCACCTATCTGTTCCCTTCCACACTATATTTGAAGGAGTTATTTTTTTTTCAGAGAACTAATTTATCTCCTTTTTCCATCTGAGCAATTCTGCCTTTCAAGTTATTCTCTTCATTGGCCTTTTGGACTCACTTTTCATGTTTATTTTTTTAATTAATTAATTTATTTTCATCTATATGTACATGCATATTTCCAAGTTACAAAATTTCCCTCCACCCTTCCTTCCCACCCCCTTCCCCCCCCTCAGCAGGGAATAGTCAGGTTAGCATTTTACATCTTTTGATAAACATGTTTACAATTTAGTAATTTTCAGCATGAGGAATTAGGATTAAGTAAAAGAGATATATAAGAGATAATTTTTAAAAGTGTTCATCAGATTCAGAAGGGTTGTTTTTCTTTTTTTCCTGTGTGTTTTGTTTTGTTTTTCTTCCTCTGGATGGGGATAATACAGTCCAAAATCAGTCAAATACAGTTGTCCTAGCTCTCTAGATTGCTGAGAGCAGCTGCTTCCTCATGTTGTTTATCTCATTATGTTGTTGTTGTCTACATCATTCGCGTGGTTCTACTCCCTTAGCTCAGCATCAGATCCCATAAGTCATTCCATGCTTCCTCCAAAGTCTGACCCTACTAAACTGGTTTTTTTCATGTTATTGTCTCCAGTAGGTTTTTGGATCTCCTTCACCAAGCTGCTGACTTGTTTTTCATGATTTTCCTGCATCTCTCTCATTTCTCTTCCCAATTTTACCTCTACCTTGCTTACTTGATTTTCAAAATAATTTGTGAACTCTTCCACAGCTTCAGACCAACTTCTTTTTCTCTTGGAGGCTTTGGATTCAGAAACTGACTTTGACATCTTCTGAATGAGTGTTTTGATCCTCCATGGCACCAAAGTAATTGTCTATTGTTAGATTATTTTTCTTCTGTGTTTGCTCATTTTCTCATCTCTTTACAAGCTGATTTTAGCACACTTTTCCAAGCCTTTGAGAGCAATGGGACAGCCCCCCTTCCAAGGCCCTCAATTTCTTCAAGGATTTATGAGAGGTTCTGTGGGCCTATGCTCTGGTCCATAAATGACCACAAGCACTCCCCTCTGCCCTGGAGTTGTGAGGAGTGCCCCTGCTCTACTATAGCAGTGTGGGAACCCAGACTATGCCATGGTTCTGAGTATGGGCAGAGCATCAGAGTCCTGCTCCAGGGAAAGCAAAGAGACCTCTGTTCCATCTCCCAACCCCTTACTATCTGTGGACTGGGTGTTCTGGATGAAGTTGCTAGGTGACTCCCAAGGTCTGCTCCTAGACCCCTAAGGCCAGGTCTGTGCTGTTCCCTGTGCTGGTCTTTTCTCAGTGTTCATTCTGATGTGGCAGAGTTTTTCTGCTGATCTTCCAAGTTGTCCTTGGCAATCTCTGGCCTGAAAGGTCTGGAAATGGTCCCTGCTGTCAAAGACCCAGTCAGCTTGCAGACTATTCCTAGAAAGGTAGAGCTGATTCACTCCACAGTAGGGCACAGACGGTGCTGACCCTTTCTAATCCTGGTGGAACAGATCCTTTCCAAGAATTTTCCAAGTTGTCTTGGACCTGAAAATTGTTTCACTCAGTTGTTCTGTGGTTTCTGCAACTCTAAACTTTGTTTAGAACCACAATTTTAAGGCATTTAGAAAGATCTGGAGAGAGCTTCTGGGAATTCCTACTTCTATTCTGTCATCTACTCCAACTCCAGAGCTTATGTTTTCAATCAACAAATGAATTTCTTCATTTTTGGACCATAATGAGGCCACCTCGTTTTCTACTATTAAGTTTCATAGACAGAATCATCTGCACACCTACTTCAACAATAGTGATCTTTGGTAAAAAGTATTTAAGCCTAATTGTTTAAATTTATAAAACACTAAACTTTCCAATACCTTTACAAAATTTACATAATTTGATTCTCACAATATTCCTATAATATGGGTATCAGTCCAGTTTTATAGATGAGGAAACACGCTCACAAATATTCAGTGCCCTAGCAAGTGTTCAAGAGAAGATTCAAAGCAAGTATACTTGTCACTATTGGGCTGCTATCCAACATGTACCTCTCTTCAGATCTGCTTAATTTTTGATGATTATATTCTAATGTTCACAATCATATACCTTCACCAGAAAAATACTGTTGAAAATTTAAGTTTCTACAGAGAATGGCCCATAATTATTTGAAGTCATACATGATGATAATAATAGACCTCACATTAGAGCTATTCCATCTCTCAACTACTTGTTTTCCTACTTGTAGTTTAATCTCTAAATGTTTGGGGATAACTTGGCTTATTTAGACTCCATTACAAATTTTCTATAGCCACCCCATCCTCCATTAAACTTCACTATTTCAATAACTGATATGTCTAGTTCTCTCCCATATCCATGTCTAAAATATTTTAGATTGAATAAAAACACTCCAGCATCAAGAAAACATATTATTGCTAGAATAAGTCTTATACTTGTAAAGGGAGTACGACAAGATATACTTGACATTCTCTTCTCCTTGAATGTCATAACTTTTTTATAAAGTGCCTAAAATAATATTTCTGCAAATTGTCAGAAAAAAACTATTTTGATATCATATAAGAGGGGAAAAAAGAAACTGAAAGAATGTATCAATCACTTCCTGAAAGTAACTCCAAAATTAAAGCCCCCATGAAGATTATAAGATAAATCCCAGTGCTGCAAGGTCAAGGAGTAAATATTAAAAGTGATTAGAGGGGTGGAGCCAAGATGGTGGCATGAGAACAGCCTTTCCAAGGAGGTCTATCAAAAATATTCAAAAAACCTTAAAATTATGTCTCTAACTAAATTTTCTAGAGACAGAACCCACAGAAAGATCCAGTGGGGCAGTTTTACAGCCCAAGGTAACCTGGAAAAGTGTAGAAAAGCTCTGCTCCATGGGGTTAGAGGGGGCAGCAGCACAGCCAGGACCATCAAACAGGAGCAAAGGAGCTCTAGTCTTCTGGAACAGCCTACTGGGGGCCTAGATGCTTGGGTCATGGGGAGCATCAGCTCCTGGCAGCAGAAATGGTTTCCTGGCAATCCAGGGAACACTACGCACAAATCCAAAGATCAGCAAGGAAACCTCTGCTAGAGTGAGTGGGAGCCAGCATGGTCCTTAGAGCAAACGCAGCAACCAGCATAGCTGTGGCCCTCAGTGTAGCCCAGAAACTAGGAAATGAAAGGAGGTGCACACAGTCATCCAGTCGGGAGCTGCCTGGCAGCTGTTTCCAATGTGCTCAGCCCATGAAAGGTAAGGGGATGGAGGAGACTGTCAAAGTCTCTCCTTTGAGCTTGGGACAGGACTCTGGGGCTTTGTCCTTATTCAGACCCTGAGCTCAGTCTGGGGTCTCCTATGGCTATCCACAGGCAGGAGAGCAGTCAGAGCCACACACACTGAGGTCCTTGATGGTGTATCCCAATAATACTCAAAAGCTCAAGAAGCACCCCAAACAAGGCACAGGCTGGGGAAATGAGTAAACAGGAAAAAATAGAAACCTGACCATAGACAATTACTTTGGTCCCATGGAGGACCAAAACACACAATCAGAAGATGAGAAAGTTCCAGATTCTGCATCTAAATCCTCCAAGAAATATAGAAGTTGGTCTTGTGCTATTTCAGAGATCAAAAAAGATTTTGAGAATCAAGAGAGTGAGGAAGAGGAAAAATTGAGAAGAGAAATGAGGGAGATGCAGGAAAACAAACATGAAAACCTAGTCAACAGCTTAGTAAGGAGATCAGAAAGAATTCTGAAGAAACATTAAATTTAAATTAAATTAAATTTTAAATTAATTTAAATTTAAATTAAATAATAAAAATGCTGAAGAAATACTAAAACCTAGTTTAGGTGAGAAGGAAAAAAAGTTCAAAAAGTTAATGAGGAGAAAAATACCTTAAAAAGCAGAATTGGCCAGATAAAAGAAGAGATAAAGTTTTCTGAGGAAAAGCAATCCTTCAAATGTGGAATGGAGCTAAAAGAAGCAGATGACTTTGTGAGGAATCAAGGCACAATAAAACAATATCAAAAGAATAAAAACTAGAAGAAACCATGAATTATCTTATTGAAAAAAACAATGTAACTGGAAAACAGTTCTAAAAGTGACAATTTAAAAATTATTGGGCTACCTGGAAGTCATGATCAGGAGAAGAGCTTTGACTTCATTTTTAAAGGATTTATTAGCCAGGACTTTAGCAACTTACACATTAAGGGCTCATACGGCTTGGAATATCATATTCCAGAAGGCAAAATTGCTTGAAATGCAATCAAGAATCAACTACCCGGCAAAACTGAGCATCTTCTTCCAGGGTGGAAAAGATAGACTTTCAATGAAACCGGAATTTTGAATGTTCCTGTTGAAATGACCAGAGCTGAACAGAAAATTTTACCTTCAAGTATAGGACTCAGGTGAAGCATAGAGAGTGGAGGGGAAGGGTAAAATATGAGGGATTTAATGATGACAAACTGTGTGTATTACTACATGGGAAGATGATACAGATAATACTCACATGAACCTTCTTATTTATTAGAGTAATTTGAAGGAGCTTTCATAGTTGGGACACAGGAAAGAGCTGAATTTGAATGTATAATATATCTTTTAAATAGAGGCAATGGATGAAAAGGAAATGAACTGGGAGAAAGAAAAGGAGAGGTAGAATAGACTAAGATATTTCATGCAAAAGAGTCACGAAATAGCTTTTGCAATGGTATGGAAGGGGGGAAGGTGAGGCAGAATGAGGGAGCTTCATTCTACTGAAAAAAGGCTCAGAAAGGAAATAACGCACATACTTAAAAGGACATAGAAGTCTAGAAGAAAAAGTAGAAAAAGGGAATGGGAAAAAGGGGATGAGGGAAGGGAGAGGAGAAGTAGGAGATAGAGGAGAGGGTAGATCATGGGAGAGAATAGTCAGATATAACACATTTTCTTTTTTTACTTTTTGAAAGGTGGTAGAATTGGATGGCCTATCCAGACCACAGGGATGGGTGGGTGCTGGGTCTCTGGGGTGGGATGCTGACTTGACTTCTGGACCAGTGCTCCTTCCACTGAGCTACTCGGTTTTCCCACAGCCTACTTGTGATGAGGGACAGAGTGAAAGGAGAGAGAAAATATAATAATTTGTAGTGGGGAGAAATTCATGGAAGGAATTACAATCAGCAACATGAACTGTGGAAGTAACTATTCTGATGGACTTATGATAAAGAATGTGATCCACCACAGAGAGAGAGATCTAATAGTATTGGAACACAGACTGAAGCACATTTTTTCCCTCTTTGTTTCAGTTTATTTCTTGTGAGTTTTTTTTTTTATTTTTGTGCAGGAGGGGGGATTATGCCTACTCTTACAATGAGACTATTTTAGTAATGTATAAATAAGTTAAAAATGTAAATAAAAAAGTAATTAGAAAGAAATCAAATATTGTAAAGCAATAATCAGAATTAAATAAGATTTAGATGCTTCTACATTAAAGAAACAGAAGGCTTGGAATATGATATTTTTATGGCAAAAGAATTAGGGTCACAACCAAGAATCATCTACAGAGGAAAACTGAAAATAAACTTTTACATGAAAAAAAGTTAATAAAATAGAAAATATTTCAACATTCCTAGTTAAAAGAGAAAAAAATGATCTTCAAATATAAGGATCAAGAGAAGTAAAAACATCTAAACAGGAAAAAAAAAGATTTGATAATAAACTTTTATATTCTTACATGGAAAGATGATCCTTGCAGTTCTTTATAACATCATTTTTAGATTGTTAGGATCATATAAAGGCAGAGGGTGTGGGTATGAGTTAACTATGATGGGACTTAAAATATTAAAGGATGGGAAAAAGAATGTATTGGGAGAAGACAGAATGGTAAAAATTATCTCACATGAAAGAAGTGCAATAAAAGTTATTACAATAAAGGATGAGATAGTATAGGGCATCATTCAAACTTACTCTCAACAGAATTAACTTAAAGAAAGAATACATGCATATTCAGTTGAATATATAAATCTACTTTACATGTAAATAAAAAGAGATAAAGATAAAGGAATTCTGGGTGACTGATATGAGGGAGAAAAGATTGGGGAAAGTGGTGGTCAGAAGTAAAATATTTATACAAAGGAAGAGAATGAAAGGAGAGAGAAGAAAGTAAAGGGAATCAGAGAGAGACAAATGATGGAGGGAAATATATATTCATCATAATTGTGAATGTTAACAGGATGAGCTCATTCCTTTTTTCTATTATTTTTTTCAATTATATACTAAGCTAGATTTCTTAGTTCATCCTTTTGCAAACTTTTGAGTTTCTCATCTTTCTACCTCCTTCCCTCTTCTACTTTTCTGCATTTGATTGTGAGCTTTTTTTCTTTTTTTAAATCTTTTTTTAAGATTTTATTTAATTTGAGTTTTGCAATTTTTTCCCTAATCTTACTTTCCTCCCCCCAACCCCCACAAAAGGCAATTTACCAGTCTTTTCATTGTTTCCATGGTATACCTTGATCCACATTGAATGTGAAAAGAGAGAAATCATATCCTTAAGGACAAAACATAAAGTATAAGAGATAGCAAGATCAGACAATAAGATATCAGTTTTTTCCCTAAATTAAAGGTAATAGTCCTTGGGCTTTGTTAAAACTCCACAACTCTATTTCTGGATATAGAAGGTATTCTCCATTGCAGACAACCCCAAATTGTCCGTGATTGTTGCATTGATGGAATGAGTGAGTCCATCAATGTTGATCATCACCCCATTGTTAGCGTGTGATTGTGAGGCTTTTCTGCCCTAAAACATGGTCAATTATTGTGTAAGTGCCATGTTACACAGAGGCACATTCCTTTCTAGTCCCATTCAGTTTTTTCCCAGTGGTATGTCATATCCAAATTTTCTGAAATTCTAAATACTTCTTGTTTAATCTGTGATTAGTTATTTAACTCTGAAATAGGGAGGTTGAGGTCTCCCAATATGATAGTTTTGCTTAATAGATTGCAGTAATTCATTAGCTTCTTGTCTAAGAATTTGGATGCTGTACCAATAATATAGATATTATTTCATTGAGAATGGTACCTTTTTGGAAGATAAAGATTCCTTCCTTTTTCTTTTTAATTAGATCTGCCTACTGTACCACTGACCTGCTGAGCTAGACCTGAGCTGTCTGTGGTTAAGATTCTCCCTCAAAGGATATAAACAGACAGTTTTTAAATGAAGAATTTAAAGCTATATATAATTTTATAAAATATGCTCCAAACCACTATTGATTAGAGAAATGAAAATTAAAACAACAATGAGCTATCATCTCACACCAATTAATTTAGCCTAGATGAGAAAAAGGGAAGATGATCAATGTTGGAAAGGTTGTGGGAGAATTGAGACATTGATGCATTGCTGGTGGAGTTGTGAACAGATCCTATCTTTCTGGAGAGCAATATGGAACTGTGCCCAAAGGGCAATAAAACTGTTCATACCCTTTACCCAGCAATTTCAATTCTAAGTCTATATCCAGAAAAAATGATAAAGATGGGAATAGGCCTACATGTTCCAAAATATTCATAGCAACTTTTTTTTTAATTGGGGAATGACTAAGCAAGTTATGATACATGAATACTATGGAATACTAATGTTCTATAAGAAACTTTAAATGGTCAAACTTTAGAAAAAGCATGAAATGACATATGAGATCTAATGTTGAGTGAAGGGAGTAGAAACAAGAAAACAATGTTTATTAATCAATAACAATATTATGATGATATCAACAACCTTTATGGAAGCAGCTCCTCTAGACAGTTCAGAGAGCTAGAACAACTGTATTTGACATGTTATGGACTATATTATATCAACCAGAGGAAGAGAAGAAAAAGGAAACAAAACAACACACACATACACACGCAAACAACCCTTCTGAAGCTGATGAACAGCATAAAATTTATCTCTTATGCCTCTCTGTCCCTTAATCCTAATTCCTCATGCCAAAAATTACTAATGTGTAAACATGTTTAACAAAATACGTATGCAAAATGCTAACCTGACTATTCCCTGCTGAGCAGAAGGGGTTGGGAACAGAAGGTGGAGGGAAATTTTGTAACTTGGGAATATGAATGATATATGGATGAAAATAAATAAATAAAATTTTTAAAAAATTTAAAAAAGAGTCTCCCATTGACTTCAAGGTCTCCTACCTACACTGAGATTCATTCCCCTTTTAGCCAATGATGCAGATAATTTCTGAAATTCCTATATCATATCTTGAATTAAGATATCATTTCACTCTGCTTATTTGTGGTTTCTCTTGCTTTAGGGTTAGCTTAAAGGCTTCATTTAAAATTGTTTCAGGAATAGCTCCATTTGCTTCCTAGCTTCATGCCATCTTGGCTTCCCCCAGAAAGTCCCTGGACTCACTCTTAAAGCAGAAATAGATAGAATTTTGGATTAAAAAGCAGACTCCTACAATATTCTCTTCAAAAGAAAACCATTTAAAGGAGAGAGATATGAAATATAAAGGTAAGACTTCAGAGTAGAGTCTATTATGCTTCAACTGGAATTTTTTTATTTTTAAACATGGTTCACAATCATGCTCTCAGACAAAGCAAAAGGAAAAATAGATCAAATTACACAAATGAAGAAGATAGTGTATCTTGACAATATACATCTTTTACAGTTAAAAAGACTACAGAGCAAAGGAATAAATGGACATTTCCTTTAAATGATGATAGAATCTATATGAGATTACTAGCAAGGATAATCTGAAACAAGAATAGTTAAAGCCTTCCAAGTATAATCAGAGGAGGAGCAGGAATGTTAATTATTCGCTCTATTATTCAATATTATATTAGAATTACTAACCATAGAAATAAAAAGAAGAGGAAATTTAACAAATAATAGGTAATGAGAGAATGAAATTATCACTTTTTTCAAATGACATGATGATATAATTAGAGAATCCTGGAGAATCAAATAAAAAACCAGTTCAAATAGCTATTAAGTTTACTAAAATAATATAAACCATATAAATCATCCTTGGCAAAAAATTCAGGAGCAAGAAGTAGAATGAGAAATTCTCATTTAATATTATTATAGACAATATGAAATATTTGTGAGTCTGCCTGACAAGACTAATCTAGGAATTAAATGAACCCTTTTAAAAAACATTCTTCACACAAATGAAGACATATCTGAAAAACTGGATAATTATTCATTATTCATGTGTAGATTAAACCAATATAACAAAAATGAAAATTTTATTTAAATTAATCTGCTTATTCAGTTCCAGACAAAACAACTTTAAAAAAAAAAACATATTATAGAGCTGGAAAAGAGAATTGATGGACAATGGGACAAAAGATTTCTTAGTCATACCTGTTAAAAAAATTATATTACAAAGTGGTAGTCATCAAACCAGTCTGACAGTGACTAAGAAATATAGTGGCAGATTATTGGAAACTAGGAATTACAAAATACATAGTAGTTAATGACCATAATAATGTAATATTCAAGAAATGTAAAGATCCAAGTTGTTGTAACTAGAAGTTACAACTTGAAAAAGAAAGAAATGAAAAGCTGCTGAGAATATTAGATCAGATGACAGAAACTAAGTGTAGAAGAATATCTCTCCATCTATACCAAGATAAGGTCAAAGGGTTTACATGATTTAAACATAAAACAAATTTTAAAAAGAATGCGACAGTTTATCTGTTGGATCAGGGTGTGAGGGGAAGAATTTAGAACCCAAGAAGAGATAACATTATGAAATATAAAATGTATAATTTTGATTATATTAAAAAGTTTTATAGAAACAGAATCAATCCAATCAACATAAGAAGGAAAGAGGTAAACTGGTATAAAATTTATGACAAATATCTCATGATAAAGGCCTCCTTTTTTCAATATAGAATTGTGAAAAAAATATAAAAATACAAGTTATTCCCTAATTGATAAATGGTTAAAGGATATTAACAGGCTATTTTCAGATAAAGAAATCAATATTCATATAAATGGTCCAAATTGTTATTGAATGGATAATGTAAACTAAAACAATTCTGAGATACCTATCAGATTGAATAATATGACAAAAAAGAAAAATGGCAAATGATGGAGGGGGTGTGGGAAAATGGGGATACAAATTAAATTTTGATGAAATAATGAACTAAACCAACCATTCTGAAGAAAAGGATATTAAAAAATAGTGTACACCCTTTAGTACAACAAAACTAACATTAGGTCTAGAACCCAAAGAGATAAAAGGGTGGATAAGATATAAATATACATATATTTATAGACATATATATCATATATGTGTGTGTATGTATGTATATGTACAAAATATTTATGACAGTTATTTTTGGTGACAGATAATTAGAAATTGAAGAATGAGAAATGATTGAACCAGTCGTGGTATGTGATTGTAATGGAATCCTATTGTGCTATAACAAATGATGAGTAGGTGGATTTCATAAAAACTGGAAAGTCTTACTAGAACTGATGCATAGTGAAGTGAACAGAAGGAGAACACTGTACAGAATAATACCAAAACTGTGAATGAACAAATATTTATGATTTAGTTGTTCTTTGGAAAGCAATGATACATGACAAAACCATCAACTGATAATGAAAACATATCTCCTCCTACAGAGAAAGAAATGCTGTAGTCTGAAAGCAGACCCCAGAAATAACCCCTCACTCCATCCTGCACACATACAAACACAAACACAAACACACACTTACACACATATAAGGAACATAGTATATTTCTTTATTTTCTTTGAGGTGATTCAAGTTTTTTGTCTTTTGTTTTTATTGAATGTTATTTTCTTTTAATTTTTCCAATCACATGCAAAAATGATTTTTAGTGCTCATCTTTTTGCAAACTTGAATTTCATAGTTTTCTATTTTCTTTGCTTGTCTCCCTCCCTCCTTTCCTATGACAGTGAGTAATCTGATATATATACATGTACATGTACAATCATGTCTAACTAATTTCCATACTAGTCATGTAATACAAAAAACAACAAAAGGAGCCAAGATGGTGGCTTGAAGGAAGGGTAGCATGAAACTAGCATGCTTCTAGAGCTTTTCACTACACCATATTAAATGAAGTCTGCATACAAGCATCAAAACTATGGAGACCATCAAAAAAAAAGACTCTAAAAAATAAAGAAGAGAGGAAGAAAATAAACTGGAAAATAAAATGAGTAATGCAGGAAAATTATGAAAAATTGACCAAAGAAATAAATTCCTTTAAAAGTAAAACTAACCAATGGGAAAAAGAATGCAATGAATCATAAAATAAAATTGATTAGCTGGAAAAGGAATGCAACTGATCTAAAATCAAACTGAACAAGGGAATGAAACTCAACAAAATATAAAATTAATCAACTGGAGAAGGAAAGACAAAAGCTAACTGAAGAAAATATCTTAAAAATTAGAATTGGAAAAATAGAAACTAATGAATCTATGGGACACCAAGATTTCATCAAAAAAGTCCAAAGACTAAAATGTTGAAGAAAATATAAAGCACCTTTTAGGAAAAAAAAATACCATTTGGAAAATAGATCCAGAAGAGATAATTTATGAATTATTGGCCTACTGGAAAACCTAGATAAAATAAGATCTTTCAGGAAATTATCTTGGAAAACTGTCCCAATGAAGTAGATCAAGAAGACAAAATAGTCCTTTACAGATTACACAGAGCAACTCCAGAAGCATGTTCCAGGATAAAGACTCCAGGGACTCATAGATAGATTCCAGACTTCTCAAATAAAGAATACCATATTGCACACAGTCTAAAAGGAGCAATTTAAATGCAAAGAAAGTTGAATCAGATTTAAACAGGCCTTATCAGCTTCAACATTAAAGGATCAAAGGACATATAATATGATATAATGATGGGCAAAGGACCTAGGATTACAACCAAGAATTTACTGTCTGCAAAATTCAGCATGTTCTGTCAGGTAAAAAAGCTGGATGTTCAATGAAACAGAGGACTTCTAAAATTTTCTGAAAAATAGACCAGAACTGAACAGAGAATTCAATCTTCAAAGATAAGATTAAAGAGGTACATAAACTGGAAAATTGAAAGGGAAAAATGTTATTCAAGATCATTAAATTGTATACCCTACCAAATTGTATACCCTACAAAAGAAAATAACATTTGTAACTCTTGAGAATTGAATTTTCTTAGGATAGTTAAAGAATTGAGTATAGTCGAATGGATTGTAGTTAGAGTATATAGATTCTTGTTCTTTTTTTTTTTATCAAAGATGTCCAAAATGACCTCACTATGTTTGAGAGAAATAACAGTTTGCTCTACTGTGGTTGACCAAACCAGTTCAAGTTCAGAATGCTATATCACAGGTCAGGTACAAATAGTTCAGGTGAACACCTAGGGTGTTTACTCTAAATTTATGTATCTCATGTTTCCTTTAAGTTATTTTAATTCTGCCTTGCTCATAGAGCTCAACACATTTATTTTATGAGAACACCCAAAGCTGGGTGGCCCTGTGCCAGTGTCTCCTATGCCTTACAAACAACTCTAAAGCTATTAGGAGTGACCTTCAAGATGTCCCAGTACTTGTAGTATTAATTTTGAAATGACCTTATATTATTAGATACCTAGAGGTTTGTAGTATAATAGGGGGACAGGATGGAAATATAATTCGAAGGTTTGGACATAGAATAGGAACTAATCTTACTTTAATCCATACTTTAAAGAGAGTTTTAGTATCTTGGTTGGGGTGTTAAAGGAACAGAGGCCGAAAGTA
Source organism: Macrotis lagotis (assembly GCF_037893015.1). NCBI lineage: Eukaryota > Metazoa > Chordata > Mammalia > Peramelemorphia > Peramelidae > Macrotis > Macrotis lagotis. Next base: position 84,744,392 of record NC_133659.1, read on the forward strand.
TACCAATATTGTGATTGTGGAGAATTGTAGCATTATTGTTGGAGATGGAGGGAGAGAGTATAGTTATAGTGACTGGACATGAACTCATCATGAAGAGATTTTGTTTTTCTTGACACTTTGGTGACAAATGGAGGGCGTATGTGGAGGGCTAATAAATGGTTCATGAAATGATTTGCTTTTGCTAGATGTTTTGGCTCATGAGATTGTATGTCCATGAAGAGTACTTGAAAAGGGAGTAAGGTAAAAGATTATTATAATTTGATATGATTCTTGACTCATGAGAAGTGCATTTCTACTGACACAGAAGAGGGGAGGGTACTTAGTGACTATGAGACAATGTTGCTTATCAATCAATCAAGCAATCACTCAATCAATCTTTGAGAATAGTGCTTCTATCAAGTAAGATAAAAGGAATATATTTTGACAAAGGGGATGTAAGTGCAAGACAGGGTCAAAAACAGTAAAAAACATAAAAAATGGAATATATTAGGAGAAGGTTAATCATTAGCAGATAAATTACACCAAGTGAAGAGATACAAAGACCAATTATGGTAGATGGGAAAAAAGGGAGAGAGTGAACAGGTTTGACCCTAACAGGGAATAGAATACATAAACAACTCAGTTTAAAAATCTATCTACCCATGGGGCGGCTAGGTAGCATAGTGGGTAAAGCACCGGCCTTGGAGTCAGGAGTTCAAATCTGGTCTCAGACACTTAATAATTACCTAGCTGTGTGGCCTTGGGCAAGCCACTTAACCCCGTTTGCCTTGCAAAAACATATAAAAACAAAACAAAAAAAAAAAAACTATCTACCCTATAGGGAAGTAGGAGGTATAGGGAAAGAATAGGCAAGAATGAATCGATATAAAGGTATGGGAAGGCAAAGGCAAAAGTAAACATAAACTTAAAAATTTGGAAGAAGAGTTAAAGGGGAAAGGGAGCAAAATATTGGTGAGGATGAATATGGGGAAAGGAAATCATTAACAAAAACCAAGAGAGATATCAGAGAGAGAAATACAGAATTAGAAATCTTAACTTGAAATGTGAATGGGATGAAATCTCCCAAAGAAAATAAGTGGGCAGCAGAACTTTCTCAAAAAGCTTAAATGAGTAGCAGAATTCTACAATATTTTGTTTACACGAAACATATTAGAGGCAGAGAGACACACACACAGGGCACAGGTAAAACTGGAGCAAAATGTATTATGCTTTAGCAGAAGTAAAAGAAATCATGGGTAGCATTTATGATCTCAGACAAAGCAAAAGAAAAATAGATTTAATTAAAAAAAGGATAAGGAAAGGAATGACACTATGGGCAATGAAGTTATATCATTATTAAACAATATGGCAAAAGTGGTATTACATTCAATTTCTCCTTGCAATGAATTGCAAGGAGAGATAGACAGCAAAACTGTAATAATGGGGGACCTCAACCTCTCTCTCTCAGAATTAGATAAATCTAATGACAAAATAAACAAGAAGGAAGTTAAGAATGTGAATAAAATATTAGAAAATAGATATGATAAACCTGTAGAGAAACTAAATAGGGATAGAAAAGAATATATTTTTTTCTCTGTAGCACATGACTACTCTACAAAAATTGATCATGTACTAGGGCAGAAAAACCTTACAATCCAATACACAAAGGCAGAAATAATATGCATAATTTTCAGATCACGATGCAATAAAAATTACTTGTAATAAAGGACCATGGAAAGATAAACCAAAAATTAAATGGAAACTAAATAACTTAATTTTAAAGAATGAGTTCATCAAACAACAAATTATAGAAAAAAGCATTCTTTTCATTGAAGAAAATAACAAAGAGTTATTATAACAAAATTTATGGCATTTAGCCCATTTTATTTTATATCTCTATGGTTATATGAATAAAATAGAGAAAGAAGAGATTATTGAATTGGGTATGCAGCTAAAAAGAAAGAACAAAGAACAAATTAAGGACCCCTAATAAAATCGCAAATTAGAAATTCTGAAAATCAAATGAGAGATAATTAAATTGAAAACAAAATCATTCATAAAATTAATAAAACTAAGAGGTTAGTTTTCTGAAAATAAACAATAAAATAGATAAACCTTTGGCTAATCTGGTTTTAAAAAAATGTCAAATTACCAGTATCAAAAATGAAAAGTGTTTACTCACCATCAATAAAGAGAGAATTAAAGGGATAATTCAGAGCTATTTTGCTCAACTGTATGCCAATAAATGTGACAACCTGAGTGGAATGGATCAATAATTAAAAAATTTCAAATTCCCCAGATAAACAGAAAAGGAAATAAAATACTTAAATAATCTCATTTCAGAAAAAAATGAAGAAATCATTAATAAACTCCCTAAGAAAAAGTTTCCAGGTCTGGATGGATTTACAAGTGAATGCTACCAAACATTTAAGGAACCATAAATTCCAATTCTACATAACTTAAAAAATAGAAGAAGGAATTCTGTCAAATTCTTTTTAAGATGCCAATATGGTGCTGATACCTAAACCAAGAGGAGACAAAAAAAAAGAAAATTATAGATCAACCTCCATAATAAAAGTTAATGCAAAAATCTTAAATAAAATTTTAGCCAAGAAATTACAGAAAATTATTCTAGACTAATATACCATGATCAAATAGGATTGATATCAGGTAGGCAGGGATAGTTCAATATGAGGAAAGCATTCACCTTAATTGAACATATCAATAAAATCCAAGAGAAATCATATGATTATCTCAATAGATGCTGAAAAAAGCCTTTGATGAAATGCAACATTCATTTCAATCAAAACCCCTAGACTACAGTATGGTAATAAATGGAGTTCTCCTTAAAGTAATAGGCATTATCTATCAGAAAATGTCAACATATTATATGTAACAGTAATAAACTAAGAGCATTTCCAATAATATCAGGGTGAAGCAAGGATGCCTATAGCACCATTACTATTCAATATAGTATTAGAAATGTTAGTTTTATTAATAAGAGAAGAAAAATACATTGAAGGAATTAGAATTGATAATGAGGAAGGAAAACTTTCATTGTTTGCAGATGATATGATTTTAAACTTAAAGAATCCTAGACAATCATCTAAAAAACCATTTGAAACATTTAACAACTTCAGCAAAGTAGCAGGATATAAAATATACACACATAAATTATCAGTATTACTACATATGAATAACAATGTCCTAGGACAACAGATAGAAAGAAAAATTCAACTTAAAATAACTGTAGACAGCATAAAATTCTTGGGAATCTAACTCCTAAGTCATAACCAGAAATTTTATGAGCAGAATTACAAAACATTTTTCACATAAATAAAATCACATCTAAACAATTGGAAAAGCTTCAATTGCTTATGGTTAGGTCAAGCTAATGTAATAAAAAGATAATCCACCAAAATTAAATTAAATATTTAGTGCCATACCAATCAAACTATCAAATTACTATTTTACTGAGCTAGAAAAAATAGTAACAAAATTCAACTGAAGGGGAACTACTAAATATCCAGGGAATTACTATAAAATATGCTATGGAAGATGTTCTAGCATTACCAGATCTAAAACTATACTACAAAGCAGCAGTTATTAAAACTACTTAGCACTGTTTACAAAATAGATTAAAGCACCAGTGGATTAGAATATGTACAAAAAATATTTGCAAAGGATTATTGTAATCCATTCTTTGACAACTCAAAAACATTACTTTCTGGGATAAGACCTCACTATATTATGAAAATTGTTGGGAAAAATGGAAAGTAGAATAGAAAAATTAGCAATAGACCCACAGTTTATACTGTATATAAAAATAAGATCAAAATAGGAACATGATTTAGACATAAATTTAGGCCATAGATCAATTAACAGATCAAGAAAAAAAATTATCTGTTGTATCTATGGAAAAGGGAGAAATTTATGATCAAACAAGAAATAGAGTACATTATAAATTGCCAAATGGATAATTTTGAGTATATTAAATTAAAAAGATTTTTTGTACTAATAACAGCAATGCTACCAAGAATAGAAGGAAAATAGAAAACTGGGAAACAATTTTCACACTAAGGGGTTCTGTCAAAGGTCTCATTTCTAAATTATGTAAAGAATTGTATTAAATTTATAGTTTCAAGTCATTTCCCACTTGATAAATGATCAAAGGATATGATCAGGCAGTTTTGGAATGACAACATTAAAGCTATTCATAATCATATGAAAATGTGCTCCAAATTGTTACTGAAGCAAAGAATAAGTACCACTTCACATCTATCAGATTGTCTAAGATGTCAAAAAGAGATAACAATGAAAGAGGAGTTGAGGGAGGATTGGGACATTAATGCACTTTTGGTAGAGTTATGAACTAATCTAATCATCTGGGAAGCTATATGACCAAAGAGATATAAAATTTATGATACCTTTTGAAAAGAAAACTTGAGGAATAGTTTAACAATTTGTGGTATAAGAATATTATGAGGGGCGGCTAGGTGGCGCAGTGGATGGAGCACTGGCCTGGGAGTCAGGAGTACCTGAGTTCAAATCCGGCCTCAGACACTTAATAATTACCTAGCCGTGTGGCCTTGGGCAAGACACTTAACCCTATTGCCTTGCAAAAAAAAAAACTTAAAAAAAAGAAAAAAAGAATATTATGTAATACAATATATAGTCGAACTTTAGAGTACCATGGAAACAATTACAGGAGTTGATGCTGACAAAGGGAACAGAACCAAGACAATATTGTACATATTAACCACAACATTGTTAATTGATCAACTTTGATACAAACAACTCCATTCATCAGTTCAGAGAGTTATGATAACCTGGGAGACCTATGGACAGTGCAATCCACATCTAGAGGAAGAAAAGAAAAAAAAGCTACAGAATATGTTCACTTTTTAAACATTTCTCTTATGATTTTCCTTCCTATACCAAGATTTTCTTTCTTTTCCCTTAGTGTCAATTCCTCACACAGAAAATGACTACTATGTAAACATATTTAAAACCTATGTACATGTACAACATTCACTAGACTGTTTGCCACTGAGGGGAGGAGAGTGGGAAGGAAGGGAAGAAGAAAATTGTATAACTTATAATTATCCTTGTGGAGAGATGTTGAAAAACTTTCAGAACATGTAAATGAAAAAATAAAATAAAATATCAATTTAAAATAACATAAAACATAAAACAAAGTTTAAAATGTGAAAATATAGTTTAGATTTTCTTCAACAAAATGACTACTAGGGATATAAA